>NC_034598.1:68550724-68579000 GCF_900095145.1 Mus pahari
CACACACACACACACACACACACACACACACACACACACACACACACGACCTCACTATGTAGCACTAGCTGTCCTGAAACTAACTATATAGACCAGGCTGGCCTTGAAATCACACAGATCTGAGATCTGCATTGCCTCTGTCTCTGCTTCCTCTGCTGGGATTAAAGAACCACCATTCCTCGATCAGCAGGCTTCATATGTGAAATCATCCTGAGAGTTTTCCTGTTTGTTCATATAATGGAGGAGTATTTCTACTTTGCTGAAAAAGTTTTGTTTTTTCCTTTTTTCTTCAATTTGGACATCCTATAGTCAGTGGGAGTTTGTATTGAAGGATATAATGTACCAAAACAATGGATATGTATTTTTTTATTAAATAATTTTTCACTACAAAGCATAGTTTATGTGTATTGATTGATATAGCAGCAAATGATAATTATCTCTATTCATGGAGCTATTACTATTACCCTTTTTAAAAAATTCCTTTGTCTTATGCTCCAAGACCCCATGGAACTATCATGTGGTCTGATACATATTACATACAGGTAAGAATGAAAACTGCTCAAAGACTTGGGTATTACTCTTTGATTTTACTTTTTGTAACTACAGTTATTCAACTGGGTATTACTTTTTGCTGAGGAAAGACTTAGAATGTATGTAATATGATTAGTTTGCAAGTGAATACATTTTAAATTCTTCTACTATGGTGTTATTCAGCAATGAGTGCTCAGTGGAAGCCCGAGGCAAGGCTAAGTACTGGAGTCAAGTGACTGAGACTTTGCAAAAGGTATTTCAGTATTCTGATGCCACAGGAGTGGGTGTATGAGAGGGGGTTTTGCAATACCCCATACATGAGGTGACATTGTCTTTTAACCCTCACTGAGAATTTAGCACTAGGTGTTCCTCATTGAAAGTTGTCTATTTGACTACTGAAGTTGATTCTGCATGATTCTAGACATCTGGGAAAAGAGAGTGACATTAGGCTGTCACAGTTACATGACATGTCTCCATCAAACCTTTAGAAAGGTCAAATTTAGTGACTATCTTTTTTTATTTTTTTATTTTTTGATTTTTCAAGACAGGATTTCTTTGAGTAGTCCTGGCTGTCCTGGAACTCACTTTGTAGACCAGGCTGGCTTCGAACTCAGATATCTGCCTGCCTCTGCCTCCCGAGTGCTGGGATTAAAGGCATGCACCACCATGCCTGGTGTGTCCTTTTGCTCTCCATCTAGATGAGTACATTGAGTTACACTTAAGCCAATACCCAGTACAATCGTTTGCCTACTTCTAGTGAATGTTTAACCAAATCACTGTTGCTAACAATCACTGGGGAAAAAATAGGGGATACAGCAGACAGACTAATACCAAAATAAGAGATCCACTAAATAATGAAGAAAGTGAAAAATTAATATCATCGAAGTGTTTTAAAGATTAGTTATTATAGCTTGTTGCCTTCTAATTCAAAGAATTTCTGTTGGTTGGATTTGTGCCTCAAGCGTATAAGCTTATAGTTCTCAGAGTATTATTTTTCTTTTCACATCAAAGCTAACTCTGAAAATATTTCACAGATAATTAAATGTTAACACTTTGCTTCGGTTAACATGTTGTGTACTCAGTTAAAATGTGATATGAAAACAAAGCACTGTTCGTCCGCCTGCCCCTCATTGAATGTGTCATCTTCCAAAGTCACCAAAATAACAGTACGTTATAAAATTTCTCGATTCAACAAAACCATGTTATTAAAATTAAACACTAGCAGTGATGTAAATATATTTTCCTTTGAGGGGAAAATCTATAAATAAAGCTTGAAAACATGAGAATTTATGCTCAAAGATAATTCATAGCCTTCTTATGTTCCAGTGAAAGGCCACATATGCAGCACTAATTGTACTTAGTGGGTTATTAAAAGGAAGAGGGACAGAGAGAGAGAGAGAGAGAGAGAGAGAGAGAGAGAGAGAGAGAGAGAGAGAGAAAGAGAGACAGAGATAGGGGACACAAAGAGCAAATTTGGCAGAAATTATAGGGAAGTTATAGGGTGATTTCATTACATGCATACAAAAATCCTCAACAATAAAGAAAAATAAATATTAAAATGGTAATTTCTTTAAGTTGATCCAATCTGATTGTAGATCAAAAACCCATAATGCTTGAAATGATACAACCTCTTTCAGAAAGATCGGATATACTATATCAATAGTCTAGTATAAATTTAGAATCTACTCATCATGAAAAAAAGTCTACTACAGAGACATCATTTTACAATCATGGAGTTAGAAATCGTTACATAAAAATAGTCTATGAACAGGTGAGGGATGGGAAGCGTTTTCTATAAAGTCAGATAAAGAATTTCAAAGTCTTTCATGCTGCCTGTGTTTGAGAGAGAAATGTCTTGAGTTGATACCTTGCCAGCTCAAAGCATCTAAGAATCCTTTTAGAATTACATCTAAATAAGAGTCATTTCACCCACCTCTATGGTGGAATGTGACAGCTGGTTAAAGCAAGCATAGCAACACTGCACAACTGTGCCAAACAGGATGACAGGCTTAACTCATCAAAAATAGAGTCTCAAAGTAAAACTGCTCAAACTAAAGTCCTGGACAGGACAAAACTTAAATAGTCTCCATTCTTCGCATCCTTGATAAGAAAAAGTTTCATGTTAACATTGCTAACCTGAGACATTCATACTATCACACTGGGAGCTTTGTGGTCTTCTAAGCCAACTTAGATAATGTGGGAAGCACTGGGTATAAGATAATGGGATCAACTTTGAAGTCAGAGTGACCCTGGTCAAGTTACTAGGGCCCAGTAAATTAATCAAGCTACGTCCCCCCTTTGCATGCAGTCTTCCTTGATCCTAACATCCGGGTTTCAATACTCACAACCTCAACTGGGGATTAGTGATCATGTGTTTTTGGCTCCAAAACTGGTTCTTAGGTATTCATGATGTAGGTGGAGACAAAAAAAGAATGTTATATGTACAAATAGCCAGAAGAATAATGTAGAAGGAGACAATACATTGCACGTATAAATACCCAGAAGAATTACTTAGATGGAGACAATGTGTATAGCCAGACGATTTCAAACTAAGGCCCATGAGAGAAGGTTTAGAGAAATATTACCAATCCGGTAGAATATTCTTCACCTACAAATCTGGTAAAAGTCAATGGTTCAAGAGATAATGCACTTTTTAGATGGTTGAGCAATAATGAGAAATACTGTAGCCAGAAATTGGCTGGATAGAGAGGAACATGGAATACCAATGTATCCCCTTCCTTGTCTCTGTCAGCAATACATCTGTGATCAAAATTCAAAACTGAATGGTTTAAAACTGTCTGGGGAACTCTAGAACTTCCAGGTATGCATTACATTTGTGCAATAATCTCAGCAGCCAGAGGGGGGCGTCTGATCCCCTGAGGCTGGAGTTGGAGAGGTGGTTATGAACAGCCTGGTATGGGCATTAGGAAGCCAATTCGGGTCTCCTCCAAGAGCAGTACATGATCTAGACTGCTGAGATATCTCCCCAGTAGCTCTTCTGTAATATTTTCCAATGACTTGCTATATTAGTTCCTACTAAAACATCAGTAAAAGATAATGATATTCCCTGAAGCATTACAAAATCTTAACACATAGTACTTAGCCTATTTGGATGAGGAAACAATGGATATAATTACCCCGTGATATTTAATTTTTTTCCCCTGTATTTTAAATGAACAATGAAATAATGTAAACAAAGCAGCTGCACTGACACACTACAGTAACTCCAGCAGTTGGGGGACGGGGTGCTGAGACAGGAGGATTGTGAGTTCAAGGCCAGCCGGGGCCACTTAGAAAGACATTGTCTCTAAACAGTGGCAGCAACAGGACAACACTAGATAGTGGGAAGCAACTCACATTAGCACATCCGATTGCAGCACTGTCCATGTGAAATTTCTCTATCAGGTAGTTAATTCCCCAAAGTGGATCTCTTGCTTACTGCAGGTGGATATATGAAATATTCTTATGTTTACCTTGAGTATGAAGTCTACATTGTGAGAGAGGAGATGTATATATAAATGGATACTTTATTTACTAGGCTTACTAAAATCCCCATTAAGCTCCAAGGAAACCCTAATAAAAAGCCTGTTAAAAGCTAATTGTAGTGAATCTATTTTGATGTTATTCCTCATTCAGACAACCTCGTCCACAAACATATTGATTATATTCAGGGAATCTGGGGAAAATACTAATTTAAATACACAGAAATATTAATTTTAATCAAGGAATTTATCCCCAGTCTGTTTCATAACTAAAAATAGGTAATGACATTTTTGACAAAAGTTCTCAGTTTCTCACTAGCCAGCCTTTCAATGACTAGTTTTCACTTACTGTAGTATGGCCACTCACTTTAGTTTACTTACTTTAGTTATTTTTCTGGTCAGTCATTAATTTTATAATGATGTTTCTTTCATATCTTCAAAAATATGATCAATACTTACATCTTTTTTTTTGGTAGTATATTTCAGTAACTTTAGAGTGGAAACCAACTTCTCCATGAAGAATAGATTCTTAGAGTCATTTAGTGAATATTCCAGAAGTTGGAAAGGAAGAGATGATTCATTATTTGTCTAACAATAAGTGGTCAGCCGTATCTTAAAAACACTGTTAGAATATGAAGATGTATTTCAAGTAAATTCTTCTAATAAGATTTTTCAGAAAGATTTGTTTTCTAATAAAAGAGATGGTCTGGCTATAAGTTGTGATGAAGAGAAAGTCAATGAATGACTAAAACTAATTTGGTGCATTGTAGCTCAAGTAGAATGTATGGAAATATCAAAAATAATACCAAGTGTGGCCGGGGAGGAAGAGACCAAGAGCATCTTCCATTCTCTCTCTCTCTCTCTCTCTCTCTCTCTCTCTCTCTCTCTGTAGGATTTTGCCCTTGCTTTCACTAATATGACATAACTTCCATATTTCAAGTCTCTTCCCAGTGAATTATTGAGTCACAGACTCAGTGTTGAGTAATGTCTGCAGCGCTTGCCTTCTGAAGGGCTTAAGCTAGCCTGCACGGTTTAAAGCTGATAAAGTAGGCGACAACTTTTCACGGTAGTGATGTATTCACTGCACAAAGAACCACCTCCATTGTAAATTAATTCTTAAAACATTGGACCATAAATGTCATCGGTATCATTATCCGTTCCACTCCGTGCCCAGAAGCAGAGATTGTCAGTTGGAGGCAAGTGCTGGTTCCTAAAAGGAAGGTTTTCCAAACAAAGCACATTAAACCATGACTCCATTCTAAGGGCAATTCCTTTCAGAGGAGCCTTTACTTCATGCTGCTTGGCAAAAGATTAATGGATGCTATTTCTGATACGCCATTGGCTTCAGGGGTTTTCCTGTGCCCTTTTAAAAAGAAGTACTCCTGAGTGTTCTTTAACAAATATGTTCTTAAACATTCCTTTTTAGGAGCCTGCACTAGGTTTAGTCAGGGTTCATCTGTTTATGCATCCCTCTGGAATAGACGGATTTAAAATACAGCCACTTGTCATGCCTCTATTGAGTCATCAGTGGGCATAGAACTTTCCAGGAATCACACGGAAGGACAATAAAATCAAAGAAAGCAGACTGTCCTTGAGGAACTCAAGATTTTGTAGAAAAAGGAATAACCTACTGGCTAAATCAAGGAAGATAGTAAGCAAATTACATTCTATGACGTCTTTCCTTTTTCCATCACTCTTTCCTTCTCCCACCCTTTCTGAATAAGTTATATGCTGTGTGATATTTTCTAAGGATAAACTATTAATATTCTTAGGGCAATAGGAATTACCTCAAAGTATAACTACTTCCCATAAATGATGTTGACTGGTACATCATTTTAGAGCAATAGATTCCACAGTTGCCATGTCTGCTATGTATATCTGGAGCAGAAGACCCTCAAAATAGTTGTTTTGGGGTGTTTGTCTTTGTTTTTTTTTTTTCTAGCAGATGATAGAGATTAACTTGGCAGAGTGTTCAGGAAATCAAAAGCTCAGGATGTGACCAGTGACCACGTGATAAGAGAGTCCTGGCTCCCATTGAAAAGCATTTTCATTTCTTTAACTTATTCTTGGATTCTGCATCCAGGATAGTGCAAGAAGTGCTCCACCACTTTAAGAAGTCAGTAAAGAAATGTTAGAGAGATATTCACCCCAGAGCAGGTACCTGATTTGAATCAACTCTAAACTGTCCCTTTAAACCTGTGGTTCTCATCCATGCTAATGATGTGATATTTTAATACAGTTCCTTATGTTGTGGTGACCTCAGCCATAAAATTATTTTGTTGCTACTTTAAAACTGTAATTTTGCTGCTGCTATGGATCATAATGCTAATATCTGCTATTCACAATATCTGATATGTCATCCCTGTGAGGATTGTGACCCACAGGTTCAGAACCACTGCTCTAAGATGTTAGTTGAAGACGGGTTGCCCTTTAGTTCTCAAATATGTTTATATACCTATAGCTAGGACTTTACAAGCAGTGCTTTATCTTAGGGATAATTATTTATTGAACCTATTTTTCAGATAGTCACTGTAAAGGACTCTTGTATGCATTATTATTCAGCTATTGAAATAAAGGCTAAGATAAATTAGGGAATTTTGACCAATTTAAAAGAAATAGTAACAGATCATGTTGTTTGACTATACTGCAATTTATTTAAATTTTAAATAAATAATAAACATTTATAAAATCACATATCACAGGATTCCAAAACTATACTTTTAAATAATTGAAAGGTAAACCAAAGTTAAAACAGATTTGGAGAAACACTGTAACTGAACATTAAATATGATTAGAAAGAAATTTACTTAGCTATTTACACAAATTATAAAAAGAATAGAAAGGCTTCAAACTCTCAAAATTCAACTTATAATTTAATGCCAAATGATGAAATAGAAGTACAGAATAAATAGATATTTACTAACTACAATGTGATGAAAGATGTCACAGGCATTTGAAATGAGGGTGAATTCCAGATGACACTAAATTTTAGAGTTTACTGTTCAGAAACATGTTCCAGCAAATGTAATGCATGACATAGGCTACATCCTAGAGCGTGATTTCTCAAAACAGATAAAAAATAAAAAAGACTTCTCTTCAACAAAACTAAACCTGTAATTACAGATCTTCCAGGGAGGAAGGCATCAAATGACAAATGCATATTTTTCCATGTAATGGCACAAAGTTTGTCCCTAGTTGAGAGATAGTAGTCGTATCAGAAAAGAAAAAAAAAAATACAGATCATTCTCATTTATGAATATAGAGACGAGCCCTAAATAAGTATTAGCAAACTAAATGTTAGTCGAGTTTATTTCAAAAAAGCTATGTTGTTGCATTTTGGAAATGTGAATGCTTTGTGATTAAAGAGGAAAGCCTCAAACCACCATTTTATAATAGACACAGAAAACCATTTTAAATGATTGATATTCACTTATAATAAAAAAGAATTAAAGCAGAATAAAAGGCCCTGATATTATCCTAATAGTCATGTGCATAAAATCTTAAGAACAAACATCTAATTTAATAGTCAAACAGTACAGGTCTTCCATACTGTATTACAGTAGAACCTCATTTGCGGTCCCTGCTTTTGTTAATAGCCGGACTTGATATTCTACCTGTAGAAGCTAGGTAAGGAAAACAAATTATATATGACCCAGAAAACAGGTAAAGATAATGCGTAGAGGCATCGCAGCTGTGTGACTATAATTGTAGACAAGAGAAAACCCACTCAGCACAAAAGACCAGCCCATACAAAAAGCACAGACAGGAGGGGAGGATCAAGATTCAGGCTCCACACAAGTGGTAAACATCCCACCCTTCATTTCTTAGATTAAGAATTCGCCAGTCCTCCAGGTAGAGTCCTGGAGGGAGATTTGTGTAGAAGCTGTTTATTAAAGTAGTGTTCCCATGGAAACCTGGTTCCAGGGTCAATAGATCCGGACGAGCAATCATGTAATTGCAGACAGAGCTTCCGTGTCAGTCTGATCCCACAGACAGCTCCACAATGTGAATTGTAGATCTGAATCTGTCCTTACTAAGGCAAAGGAACTGACTTCTGCATTTGAGCATCAAGTTAGTGAATGAGGGCCGCCTGCGTAAGAGCTGTGACCTTCCAGAAACTTCTTGCTCTGCACTTCCGGGACAACTGGGTCTGGCTAAGGTCAGCTTGCTCTGAGTAGAGAGAATGCGTTCAGAGCCTGGAAATGGCAGCACAGCTCACATGGACGGGTTTTGTGTTGAGGGCTGCAGAGTATCAGTGTCGGCTATTATTTAAAATGCTTTTCTTAGAGTCCGCCAGGTGGCTCTCCGTACCTAAAGGCGCTTGGAGCCCAAACCTGATGACCTGAGTTTGGTTTTCCACCCATCTGTCTCTTACTTTGTGTCTCTCTGCATTGCTTTATGCCTCTCAAACCTACACATACTCACACATACAATGAATAATAATAATAAAATTTAAAACTCTCTTCTCCATTTTAATTTTTTTTTTTTTTTTAGTATTTAACACATAATTACTTTCCTCTACATCTTACAAACTTTCACCCCCTCTTCCATGATGTTCCCTGGGCACAACCTATAGGGGTTGTGTTCTAGATGTATCAACCGATGGGTATGCTGTGGTCAGTTGTTTGAATTTTGCCCCAGTGGTATGTTTTTGTTTCTGTCTACTGTAAAAGGAGGCTTCTTTGATAAGGGACGGGGACTACACCTAGCAGTGAACACAAGGTGAGGTATTTAAATGCAGCTGGTAATTGTACTTAAGAAAATGCAGTGAATTGTTCTTCTCTATGATCGATGACCATAGCCACAAATAATTAGCTATGTTTACAGTGATACACATGAATTCCCACCCGTCAAGCGGGTCTTAAGTCTAACTAGGTAGCTGTTCGTCATGTCAAAGACATAAGTGCCACTACTGCACTCTTAGGCATATCTTCCTGCGCTCGCAGGCTTTGCAGTGAGGTTAGCAAACAATGATTCGGAGAGGCTTGGTGACAAAAAAAAGAGACATATAGGAAAGTAACCAGGAGATCCAGGGAAAAGTGGTATCACAAGTGTTTGCAGACGTGTGTGTGTGTGTGTGTGTGTGTGTGTGAGAGAGAGAGAGAGAGAGAGAGAGAGAGAGAGAGAGAGAGAGAGAGAGAGAGAGAGACCAAGCCTGGTTCTTTAAGTGGCTGTTAGAAATCTGGATTCACATTCTTACACATACAGGCCAAACTTGACCGACTTAGTCATCTCTCCAGCTCCTCCTGGAAAGCTAAAAGTATAAACACTTGACAATAAAATAATTTTTCAAATATGAGACCTAATACAGGAATTAAAGTGTTTAGAATTTTATTATTCTAGTTTGCTTTAATTTCTTTACTGACATAGGAATAAAGTAACTTTGGCATGCTAGTAGTATAAGATGGATATAATTTAATTATACTTTACTTTATAAGCTTTAAGCCAAGGACCTATTTGGCTTACTCTGGAGGTCACCGAAAGGCCTCCAGATGGATGTATTTCTCAAGTCAAAGAACCCCATGCTTGGATCCTCCTAGTTTACTGAAGTAAAGACTTCCAGAAACAGTGTCTGGGCATCGATATTTCTTGGCTGTGTCAACACCAGGTGAGAGGTCTAGGAATCCAGGTATAAAACTGAAATTCCAGTAAGAGTTGCAATTAATTTTAAAAGATGTGAGGAATACACACTGGAATAGATAGAAGTTTGACTGAAAAGCTGTGGGGGGGGCTCCTTTTTTTTTTATTAGAATGGCTAAGTATAATATTAAATAAAAGCTGGTCTTCTCAATCTTATTTTTCATGACAGCAACAGAAATCTCACTGCTAAGTAGGATGGCACACTAGTTGAAGCATAGATTCTGGAGACAGATTTTGTAGATGTTAGGTCTTTTCTAGGGATGACAAAATTATATTGTTAGCTGGATGATTTAGAATCACAATAGAGACATACCTCTGGGATGTCTAAGAAGGATTTCCAAAGAGGTTTGGCACAAGAGAGAGGGCCTTGTACTGGCTGTTTTTGTCTGTCAAGTTGTCACAAGCTGGAGTTATCACAGAGAAAGGAGCCTCCCTTGTGGAAAGGCCTCCTTGAGATCTACCTGAAAGGCATTTTCTCAATTAGTGATCAAGGTGGAAGGGCCCAGCCCAATGTGGATGGGACCATCCCTGGGCTGGTAGTCCTGGGTTCTATAAGAAAGCAAGCTGAGCAAGCCAGGGGAAGCAAGCCAGTAAGCTGCACCCTACCATAGCCTTTGTATCAGTTTGTGCCTCGAAGTACCTGCCCTGTGTACATTTGTAAACGGACTTCTTTTGGTGATGAACAGCAGTGTGGAAGTATAAACTGAATAAACCCTTTCCTCCCCAACTTGCTTCTTGATCATGATGTGTTGGGCAGGAATAGCAACCCAAACTAAGACAGACCTGTTTACGATACGAGCAGTACCATTGTATGGGCCAAGGATCTGAATGGGAGAAAGGGGATTTTTGTAGAAAGGAGAAATCTAAGCACTCACCTCTGCTCATGCGACGTGAGCGGCTGCTTCATGGTCCCGCCATGCCTTCTCCGCTGTGATAGATGGTATCTCCTCAGACTATCAGCCAAGCAAACTCCTTATTCCTTAAGGTGCCCTTTTCAAGTGTTTTGGCCATCCTACTAATAAATGTCATTAGTGAACCTTCCGATGTCAAATTTCTCAGGCTACGCACCTAAAATGTGGGGTGCAAGGCAAGTTAATATGTGCAAAGCGCCTGTAAGAACACGAGTAGCTGAATATAGCAATGTATAATTAAATAGCTTAAAATATGCTTTGAATGTTACAAGGAAGACAAGAGAATATTTTTACTGCCATGGATTTTTGTTAAATGGGGAAAAATAATCAAATAAAACACAGGAAAAATTATTGAAGGAGTAGAGACTATTTTCTCCATAATAATCCAAGCTTTGTTTATAGCAGAAGATGTTATGTTTTTGCCCAGTTAATTTGTATTGGAATGTAGCACCAGACACTTTATTTTTGTCTTATATGTTTATTATTATTATTATTATTATTATTATTATTATAAACAAACAGCTATTCATGTTCTGTATATCTGCTGTAATAGCCCCCCTTTTAACATATGCATTGGTGTTTTGGTTGAATGTATGTCTGTTTAAGGGTGTTAGCTCCCCTAAAACCTGAGTTACAAAGGGTTGTGAGCTAGCATGTGTGTGCTGGATATTGAACCAGGGTCCTCTGGAAGGACAACCCTTGCTCTGTGCGCCAAACCTCTCAGCCATCTCGCCAGACTCTTGCCTTATAGCTTAATTAAAATTCAGATTTTTTTGTCTGTGTGAGTCTATTTAAGTTTCCTTTCTGTTTTTTAAAAAAACACTACAATATAGATTCCATCCTTTGTCTGTGTAGCCATCTCACATTGATTAATGTATAGATTATTTACTGTGAATACTATAATGAAAATGGATATTTGGATCTTTCTTTGAATACATTCAGATGGCAAAACTAAGCAATAATATGGAAAAAAACTAGGATTGACTATTCTAAACTCCACTTGGCTACTCCCACGTAGGCAGCCCATTTCTGACAAGCCCTGCCTGTGTTCACCAAGCTTTAAATCACTTCTATAGGCAGTGGATAACAGATATACAATGAAAAAAAGCCAAAATGAATAAAAAAATATTTTTTTTAGTGGGAATAGTGTAGAGAAAAAGACACCCATAAAAACAAATAAAATATCATCAGTTTCATTTAAAGAAATTTGAGGCTTACTAGGAACTAACACTTCAGCAAGATGAGGTCAAAAGCTGTCTTGCAATGCGGGGGAATGATTGTATCACAAATTCAAAGCAAATTCTAAGGAAAAGAATATTTGGTAGACAGGAAGATTCCATGATAAAAAAGATATGATAATAATGAAATCTTTAAAATAAGAGTCGAATAATGAAGTTCAAAGTACAGCCTACAAAATAGAAGTCAAACAGACTCAGTTTGCAAGTTCTCACTGGCTAAGTAAGGCAGCAGAAATGCTCAAAAAGGACAGACTAAGGACAGAAAAGAATAATGAACATATTAAAATAATGGGTTTAAGTATTTATTTTTACTTTTTGTTTGTGCATGCATGCATGTTTATATGTGTATAGTCTATCTGTGAGTTTGTGAGTGGTGTGTGTGTGTGTGTGTGTTTGTCTATAGGCATGTGCATACATACATACACACTGAAATTGGACTGGTAGGAGGTCATGCACTACCTGACATCAGTTCTGGAGGCCGACCTGGTCCATTCTGAGAGAAAAGTAACTGCTATCCCCCTTGCACTAGTGTTCTTGCCCCGACGTTCTACTCTTCTTACTTTGGATGACTTTCTGCATCTCAGTTTTTTAAAATTGAAAATTGATTATAGTTTTCCTTCTCCCAGATCTTCCGAGATCCTTCCTACTTCCTCAACCCAACCAAACCTACACCCTTTCCTTCTTTCTCATTAAAATATAAACTGGCATCTAAAATAACAACAATGACAACAATGATAGTAATAATAATAATAATAATAATAATAATAATAATAAGTGAATGAGTAAATAAATAAAATCAAAAATAGGACAAAGCACACAGAAGAAAGCCAAAGTTTAGGGAAAAAAGTACAAAAAACATACAGTCACTGACACATACACATTTGTACACAGAAAACCCATGAAAATAAAACTAAAAACCATAATATATAAGCAAAAGTTCTTTAAGTTTTTTTTTAAAATGTTCTGATCAAGCACTATAACACACACACACACACACACACACACACACACACACACAAAACCTCTCACAATAACACTGAGTTCATTTTGTGTTGAACATCTTGTGAGTGTAGTTTGTATACTCAGTGAGACTTTGTGGGAGAAAATTATTTTTTCTTTTATGCGTGGTTCTCAATTGTTAGGGATGGGGGCTCATGTCTGCTTCTCAGATCAGCTCTGGAACCCCATGTGGCTTAGACCTAGGCAGGCCCTGTTCATACTGCCAAATCCTCTGTGAGTTCATATCTGTGTCAGTCCCGGTGTGTCTAGAAAACTTTGTTAAAAATAACAGCATAAATCTTATAAAGAAAGAAGACAGAAGATTTCAAAATGATTTGAGCTATTTAATGTGTGAAGTGATAAGCAAACACCACCCCTTACAAATAAACGGGCTTATGTAAGTCCCCAACGTGAACAGTGATCCGGACTCCGTCATCCTAAGAACAGAGAGAGGAAGGAGGCACGTTTCCTTGGGTGTATGTGAAAATTGCTACATGCCTAGACTTTTTCAATTAATTATATGAGTAGAGTCAGACCAATGTTTAATGTTTTACATGATTTTAAAAACTCTTGCCTTCTGTTATCAGAAGATGTGCTTTACTGTGGAGAAATGTCCACAAAGGACAAGACATAAGAGGCTTGACCGAGGACATCAGTGACAGGAAAAGGCTGTGGATGTTCACCTACCAAAGATTGATCCAGCCAGAAATTGCTACCAAAGACAGCTTCAGGAAGATGAACTGAAGAGTGCCTCTGATCCTAAATGTAATCACAGAGATGAATAAGACATGGGAGACTTAAGAGTGAATTAGATCTCAACCAAGAAAATACAACTATCATTAATTCAACAGAAAAAAAAAAAGCAAGGGAAAAATAATCCAATCTGTCTCATGATGACCAGGGATAGAATTTGTAGAGGCATACAACAAAAGCCATCAGAGAGGCCTTATAGACGGGTCTTCGTTCAGATTTGTGTGGTCAGTCTTTGCTCCTCAGGAAGTATCGGAGTTCACCGGGGTTTGCACGGATCCAGACAATGTGCTGCGAGTTTCTGTATCTGGGACTTGAAGGCCTACCGCTTGTCTTGTTTTCCTACTTGGAACCCCTGAGGCTATTGGGCTGGAAGGATATTTAATCGGGGTTTGCTGAGAATGAAAGACTCTATAAAGAGAAAACAGCGCAGCCCAGCTGAACCCTAGCAAGCGAATAGCTGAAGCCAGTCTTCACGCAGGGCACACGTGAGCCAACAGAAATTCCCATCCAACCTGTAGAATTCAGCAGGTTAAACTGCTACGATACTACAATTTTCGAGGCACATGCATGAATAAATAATGTCTGCCTCTTCCAGTCGTATCCATCCCTTTCTTCCTCAGGCTAGTTTAGTCAATCTTGCCACACATGTTGCTAGCTGCTGAGTTTCCTAGTAGGCCTTCAATATGTCCATCCTCAAATCTGTTGGAGGTTGGTCTGGTGCTGCTATGTATACAAATACTAAATCCTATATCCCAGGATCTGGCTGTCCCCAAGGTGAATGAATTCCCACGTATACCAGCCTTCGTTGTGTAAACCTTGCTTGTCAATTAAACTATTGGTTAAATAAAACTGGCCACAGCCAATGACTGGGGAGAAGAGAAGGAGGCAGGGTTTAAGTTACTGGGTGGGGGAATCTCAGGTAGGGAGAAGGATGGAGCAGAACGAAGGAGGGAGAAGATGGAGAGAATAGGATGTTTCCATTTGATGTGATGGACCAGGAGAATGCGTCCTAGTAAAATGTCCACGTAGAGCAGACTGCTGGAGCAAAAGTAATCTGGGCGGGATTCAAACAGCAAGTACTTGAGTAATAATTAGAAATACAGACTTAGAGGTACGACCCCGGTAATGGCTCTAGAGCTGATTTTTAAAAATCCGTAGGATTCTCCCTTGATTATTGGGTGGCTGGCTAGATCATATGAAAAACTAACAGAGTTTATAAAACTGCATGTACAATTTCTCTTCCTATTTGTTTGGTTTCCCACTCTCTTCGAATATATACTTAACTTTGACTATGGATTTAGGAGCTACTATAAAAGATGTACTCTCTGGCTTCATCCCTGACTGTCACCCCATTCTATCCTTAATTGCCTTCTCCTATATGACATCTGTCCTAGGTCTTTTAGTCTTAGAGATACAATTTTTCTTTCTCACTGGAATAAACTTCCTGTCTCGCTATACTATTGCTATTTCCTTGCAATGTTTAATGCTTGCGATGCAGAGTCCCCACTGAAATTCATTATTTGTTATTCAGTAGATTCAAGCTCCTTTGTTTTACACACACACACACACACACACACACACACACACACACCTCCAAAAATTCACATCACTCTGTGCTTCTGCACCAATTGGGAATGTCGCTATTTTCTCATGGGCACAAACATAATGGAGTGCTTATTATTTTTGTCTTTATGGACTCAAAGTCTATTCCTCTAGACCTTGTTTTGTGTCACATATGTAAGTAGGAGATTTGGAATGCCTCTAAAAGGTTGTGATACTCATTGTACTGGCTAATTTTATGTCAACTTGACACAGCTGGAGTTATCACAGAGAAAGGAGCTTTAGTTGGGGAAATGCCTCCATGAGATCCAGCTGTGGGGCATTTTCTCAATTAGTGATCAAGGAGGAGAGGCCCCTTGTGGGTGGGACCATCTCTGGGCTGGTAGTCTTGGATTCTATAAGAGAGCAGGCTGAACAAGCCAGGGGAAGCAAGCCAGCAAAGAACATCCCTCCATGGCTTCTGCATCAGCTACTGCTTTCTGACCTGCTTGAGTTCCAGTCCTGCATCCTCTGGTGATCAAGAGCAGTATGGAAATGTAAGCTGAATAAGCCCTTTCCTCCCCAACTTGCTTCTTGGTCATGATGTTTGTGCAGGAATAGAAACCCTGACTAAGACACTCATAGAGCTTTGCATATCTCTACTTCCCTAGGTCAGGCAATCACATGCAGGAGATCGTATTCTATTAGGAAAACATAGATCAAGTGGGCAATCGTTCTTTCCAGATGCCTTTGTATGTCAATAACCCTAACATTCCCTGTACCCACCCATGCCAATTCTCCCTGGAGCATGAATCCTTTAAGGTTTATGTCATGTATGCGTATGTGTGTGTATACCTGATGTCAATCACGTTCACATCAACAATTCTCCAAGAGATTCTTAAGGTTTTTCATATATATTTTTAATCATTGTCCTGCTTTCTTTGTCTCATATCAATTCTTCCATTAGAAAAGTTATCTCTAGCTGTTCTGTGCTTCAAGTGGGCACACATTCTACTTGAACTACAACTGAGAGGTTCAAGGGCAGTAATTTCTTCCCTTTGCTGAAGAGTCATTTTATCTTCTTCAAGATCTTTGTTCTTTTCCTCTATTAGAAATCATTAAACTCTAGATATCTTGTATGAACTGATGCAATTCCTCTATTTTATATGCCAACTGAAAAGAAAGGAGATTGGAGGCATTGGATCTGCTTTGTTCCACACCAAGACAGTGTGTTCTGAAAATTCTAAATAATTTTCATTTCATATCGAAGGTTTCTTCTACGATTTGAAAATGAAATACCTTTAATCTTCACCAATTTTAATTACTTATTTTCTTCTGTTTTTATTATTTCTAAGCTCCTGCCTGGTATATTGCCTATGGTAGTTTGAATATGCTTGGCCTATAGGGGGTGGTACTTTTAGAAGGTGTGGCCTTGTGGGAAGAAGTGTGTCACTGTGGGAGTGGGCTTTGAAGGTCTGCCCAGTGCAGAAGTGTCAGTCTGCTCCTGGATTCCTTTGCATAAAGATGTAGAACTCTAAGCTCCTGAAGCTGCCATGATTTCTGCCTTGATGATAATGGACTGAACCTCTGAACCTATAAACCAGCCCCAATTAAATATTGTCCTTTATAAGAGTTGCCCTAGTCATAGTATCTCTTCACAGCATGGAAACCCTAGCTAAGGCATTGCCCAAACCTGCTATTGTTAAAGTGTTTTTTGATTGTTTTAGGAATACTGAGTCTAAGACAAGTACTTTTCAAGCACAGAACACTTTTTTTTCTTGATCATTAAAATTTTTGCAAAACTTTGTTCAAAATTTTTTTGTTTCTTTTTCATTTGCTTTTGTTCTTTTACCGCTAGATAAAAAATTAGTCTATCTTTTTCATATTATACATGCACGCACATATATACTCATAGATATACACATTCACCTATGTATACACACATGCACACACATGTAAACACATACACACACATCAATACACATGTACTTATAGACATACATACACATAGTCACACACACACACACACACACACACACATACACTTACATACACACAGAGCCACAATGTATACATACTCATATACACAGATAACACACATACATGCATATACAGATATACACTCTGACCTACACTTACATACTTACATACATACAAACACACATGCATATACATGCATACACACATATATGCATACATTTTCCATGAATACATACACACACACCATGCAATCATATACACAGTAACCCACAACAACCGGCGCACACACACACACACACACAAACACACATACGCCATGCACACTCATGCACAGATACATATATACATATGTATACACTTACACAGACATGTAAATGGAACTTTTATTTGCCAGGTGTAATTGTCATCTCGGAGGCTTACTGCTGAACCCTTTCTAGTTCTTTCTGAACTCTGGCTGACTGGTTCAACTTAGCTGTTCTGCCTCTTGACTCCACTTTAAGCTGACTTGGTACAAATTAGCTTCGCTTGGCTTCTGACTGACTTGCTCTGTTTGACCTGAAACTAATTCTGGCAATGTGTTCTAATCTTCTGGCTACTTCTCATTCTCTGGCTCCTTCTGTCTTCCCGTACAACCTGTTCATAAAAACTGTCTTCGTCAAATCTGCCTCTGAACTCCACAAACTGCATGCACTCACGAAAGAACTCAACTCCACTGCACTGCACTAATTGCACTGACTCCCAACTCAGTGACTCTCCCTGCACTGCTCTTGAATAGCTTCCCTTTCCTGTGCTGTTCTCATGAGTTGGGCGTATCCTATCTCTGACTCATTCTGTGAAATCTTTTTATGATTCATCAGTTTGTCCCTCGATTAGATTAGATGTCACTTTCAAACATGGCTGCTTTTTTCTTTCTTTCTTTCTTTCTTTCTTTCTTTCTTTCTTTCTTTCTTTCTTTCTTTCTTTCCTTCCTTCCTTCCTTCCTTCCTTCTTTCTTTTATCTTTTATTGGATATTTTCTTTATTTATATTTCAAAGGTTATCCCCTTTCCAGGTCTCCCCTTTGGCAACCCTTTATCCCATCCTTCCTCCCTCTGCCTCTTTGAGGGTGCTCACTCACCCACCCACCCACCCACTCCTGTTTTTCCACTCTGGCCTTCTCCTACACTGGGGCATCTAACTAACCCCAAACTAACTTTATCTTAAAGGTGTGTACTAAGGGCATGTCTGGATTCCAACCAGATCAGATAGACCTAGAAGGTCTTTGGATGCGATCCCTTACCAGAGTAGCTATGTTTCTGGATTAAAATTACTCTACACACATGCATATGCACACATTTATGCACACACATGCAGATGCATAATACACCATGCACATATACATGCATACATACACATATACACAATACATACCTACATACACACATACCCACAAACACACATATATACACACGTACACATACATACATACACATGTAGTGGGAATCTCTTAGGCACTTTATGCATGCTTAACCTGTCAATAAAAAAAACCTGATGGTCTATTAGCTGAGGTAGAAACAAGAGGTGGGAGTTCTGGTAGGAAGAGAGGAATCTGAGAAAGAGTCAGGCTTGGGGGAAAATTTGCCCCAGAACTCTGATGTAGAAAGTTTCATGAAGCTGAAGTGAGGTAACTATGCATGTGACATTCATAGAATAGAATATTTGGCATATTATGTTATGAGCTATTCTGGGAACAGGCCCAAACTACTGTCCTAGGCATTTATTCATATATAAGAAGCCACAGAGTCAATATTTCAAGGCACAAAGATGCCAGGTAGAAAAATATAAGGTTACACATGGCACCAACTACATATACATACATAGAATACAGGTACATATACACATAGAGACATAGGTAACCCACACATACATACATACACACATACACCCAATATGTACACACAAATACACACATTATACACACATACATGCATACTCATTCATATATACAGTATGTACACACACATGCCTATGCACACACTGTAATTAAGCTTCTGAGTAATAGTACAGAATGAGCTTATAAAACTTAAACCAGAATTTTTACAGTAACCAAGACTGTAACCATTTTTGCAACCATACAGTAGAGGTAGGGGAGGAATACACACAGTGATGCAGTCAAGGTATTATTTTCCCAAGAATGAAGTTCTTCAAGATATCAGAAAGAAGGAGGGAACTTCAGGCAGAGGATATAATGCTTTCTGCTTGGGACTGGAGCTAATATTTTAAAGTTTAAATTCTCTGGTGAAATCCACACAGAGCTCAACATTTTGTGTCGTTCAAAGACTCAGTCTGAGAAGCCTGACTGGTAAATATAAGAAGCCAGTGCTTTCCTCCCTAACAGTGTTCTACAAGAGGAATACATTGTTTCATCCTCTTTGTGGTACCAAGATGAAGTACAGTTTACTATCATTTATTACTACTGGTATTTGAACTCCAGAGCCCAAGAAACTTATATCTGCCCAGTCCCTTATAGAACATTTTTATTTGCTAAGATAGGATTAATTGCCTGAGAGTGGAGTCATCTTAAAAATGATGACACGTCAAATTGTGCTCCTCAAAATTTCAATTTCTAAAGCTATCCACATAAATGCTGCCAGATAAAAACCAAGTAAGCCAATGTATACCTGGTAAGCATGTCACACAGTACAGTTTTGACTGTAATTGAGTTCTTGCAAAAATGAGCACTTATGAAAAACTATTCCCAGATGTGTGTGAACAAAGCATAATGGATTTTCGGGAGGAAAAAAAATTCCCAAGGGAGTCCAGTAGTCACTGAGCCTTTAATGTTCGGTTTCTGCCGTTTTCTGAAACCACACTTGGAATTTTATTATCGGGCAGTCAGAGAGTTCTACTAGATTTCAATGAAAATGGTTACATCTCCCAACCTAGAGGCATGTGACAATTTATTGAGAAATTTGAGGTTGTTAGAACTGACTGGGGTATTACTGGCATCTAGTGGGCAAATTATAGGAACGTTGCTAAATGTCCATCAAAGAATGACAAGGATGTGGCGTTAGTACCACTGATGTTAACATGACCCGTGAAATCAACTAAGCTGGGTTCACATGGACTCCCACACACTGAAGCTACAAGCATGGGATCTGCACGGACCTGCATGAGTTTTTCTGCATATCCACTATGGCTGTTGGCTTGGTGTTCTTTGCATGACGCCTAAGTGTAGGAGAAGGTGTATCTCCTGCTCTTTTGCTTGCTCCTGGGTTTCCTTTCCTCCTCCTGAGTTGAGTCCAGCCTAGACATGAGGGCTTTTGCCTTCTCATAGTGCATCCTCCCATCACATTTGGAGGTTGTCTCTTGGAGGCCTACTCTTTTCTGAAGGAGAGACAGAGGGTTGTTGAATCTGGGAGAACTGGGAGGAGTGGAAGGGAGGGGAAATGTGGTTGGGATGTATTACATGGGAGAAGCAGCTACTTTCGATTAAAAACAAATTAAATCGTAGCTCATACAAAGAAAGGCATGTGTGAAGAGTAATATTTCTCTCTAGCCCTAGATTTAGCATCTCATCAAAATAGCATACCAGTGATGTGCTGTACTGTTGTTAGAGTAAGGGCAGAAAAGGGAGAGATGCTACAGGGAAGAATGGCAAATGCCCCTTCAGAAGTGTGGGAGTGTGAGAGCTCACGTAGACTCGTGGAGAGCAGTTGTCCATGCTCATCATTTTAGATGACTGTAACCCGGATGCTTGCTTTTGTGCTCACATGGTAACAGTTCCTGGGGGATTGGTGTTTCTTTCTTGGTACATTTTAAGAAGAAAATCCCTTACTTAAGACTTCAACCTAATTAAAGGGAGAGAAAAATGTATATTATGAAACTATTCAAGAGCTTCCACAACACAGCAGGAAATCAATGTTCCAATTGAGACTACTACAAACTGTACTATCCAATTCTGAGAGCCCTGTTGCAACTAGAAAGGTACATATTACAATTATTATTATTTATCTACCATGTGGTCTCAGAAATTCTCTGCTCTGCCAAGTATAGAAGAACACATGACTCTTCAAATTCTTTCCCAGGAGTTTCTTGACACATGTTTTCTCCCCCTCTTTTTCTAGCATAAAGGGGAAGACAGAGTTGCTTGACTCTTACCATATTATTAACTGTAAGTCACATCTGAAATGGGAGCGCAGCAAGAAGGCTGAAGATAACAGCACATCAAAGAAAGAACAGAGTCTAAAAATATTTGGTTCGAAATCTCATTCACAATATGCCAGGTATTATATTACTTGACATCCTTTCTTGACTGCCTTTTGAAAATTATAATTAGAATGACTTCCCACTCACATGCGGTGGAGAAGAGGGTGGGGATTTCATGACCCAGCTGGCGAACTTGTAGAAATTTTGAACAGTCCAATCCAGAGAACTCTAGAGACATGAAGTTGTAAAATGAAAAGAAAATTAGGGTCATCCAGATTGCTTCATTTTTAGAAACATAGCAGGTGAGGCCCTGGAAGTAGAGTGAGGCTTGCATAGCACAATATGCTGTTTCCTACCTAGGCCAATGTCTTACCTGCTCAGAGTCCTTCTTACATATCTTATAGCATTCTTTCATTATATCTACCCATCATCCATTATAAACTCTAGAAATTCAAACATAAACAGTCAAACTGTTCTGCGGGTAATTGCTAAATATAGGGAAAGGCTTTCGAGATTCTAATTTGAAGAGCAAACTGATATACACAATGGTAGTAGAAAAAAATCAGAGAAATAAAGCCAATCCTTGATGAAACTGGATGGTGATAGAAATGAGATGAGAGGCTGTATGGCTGAAACAAGTTCATGAGAATTACAGCCATCAAGACAATTTAGAACATGTGGACTGTTAGCCCTGGGTATAACCATCAAATGGTTTAGTTGCTCCAAGATAAACTAAGATTGTCAGGGCTTATGTGAAATGGTCCTACTTAAAACCTCTAATTTTGTACATGTACTATGAGAAAAATGATAGTGAAATAAAAGAGAAGCAGAATAGGATAATGATAGATGGCTTTGGGGTTGAGTATCTTGAACATTTGCATGTGCTCTTGCCCCAGCATCCCCTCTCTGGTCTCATGGGCTTCACAAGCACACCTGGGCATTGGCACAGCATTTACAGACTGAGAGGTGAATCTTTCTGCAGCTTGAGGTCTATCCTTCTGATGGGCAGTGAATCTCTTTAGTGACAACCTTGTTCTAAAACTACACAACAGATGGGAGCTGGCTAGAGATCATAAAGAACAGAGAGAGATCAACCATGAATTACGATGGCTAAGAAATCCTCCAACAATTTTCTATGTTAAGTAGCATGGAGCCTAGAATGCTGAAATAATGAAGTTTATTGTTTTCTTCAAAGAATAGTGAAAACTTTTTGATATTTTTTTGATAGATTATAAGCACCTGCTTTCTTTCTCTTCTGACAGAGATAGATGGCAGTCACCATTCTGTCATAACGTGGAGGAGGAACTGGTGAATTCTCTGGCCCTCTTACCAACTTCCATGTATCATTCAAGTCAGAAGTGTATGTACTCATGGTACTGTAGAGAAAACCTAACTTCTATCTTTTAAGATGTTTAAAATACAACAATCCTACAAAAAATAGAATTGATGCTATTTTAGCTTTGTATTGATAGAACAAAAGGGAAAACAATCGCCATTTCTCTGGAAGTCACGATAATATTTTTGTGGATAATAGCCATATTTATAAATGAAGAACTTACAAACATTAGAGCAAATATTTATTAAATATTCAGTATTTGCAGGTCCTTACTATTGTCTACCAGCTGGGATTTGCTAGATAGATAAAGAAGTTTTACACTTATACCATGCTGTTTTAGCCTTGCAGCCTGGAATTATGATTTTTTTCTTTCTTTTTGAAACATGATTTTTATCCTGCTCTTACATTGAGTCCTATCTTATAGGATTCTTTCCTTTATAAAACAAGGCTGGATTAAGAGCTTTTCCTATTTAGTTTCATTAAAGTCTTTTTACCTCTGGCATAACCTTGGATGTCTTTTCTCTTCACTGAGTAACATAAGCAGAACTTCCTTTATTCTTAGAGTATCACACATGCTTGTATAAACATTTGAATAGTTGAATGAATAAATGGATGGGTGAACCACGAAGTAGATTGTAGATGAATGGTTAGGTGCATTGGTGAGTGGAAAATAATAATCTAGGATAGAGGACATGGAGAGAGAGGCTCACTTGATGCAGGTGCTAAGAACATCTTTTCAGAATAGATACTACTACTGATTCACTGTAGGTGTCCTTTAGCTCATGTAGGGTAAAGATTTCTTGAATGTCCTAACAGGGCCACATACTTTCTAATAAGTAACACTCCCGTCCAATGAAAATCCCCCTGTTCCCAGAGCTTACAGATGAGCGCAAAGTGGGGGCACTAAAGTGTTTACACACCTATCTGTGTAATGCACAAGTAGAGACATGCATTCATGGTGATGATTAGTACTGTGGCTAAAATAAAATGATATTATATAGAAGGGCACGAGGGAGAACTGAAATGAATTCACATGTTTCCAGGAATGAGTTAAATCCAAAGACTATAAACGTGTTCACAACATATAATTAAGATTTCCTGCTTCTTTCCTACTTGAAGCTATCTTAGAAAAATCCCAACAGCCTATTTTGGTAATCTCCTTAGTATTTGGAGGCTGTTTCTTCTCCCTCTTTTGGACTTTTCTTTCACACTTAGCAAAGCCTTTCTTTCTTATTATGTTAGCCTAAATTTCTTAGGAGGTACTTGTACATTCTGATTTCCTTAATCAAGTGATCCAGTGGTTATTCAAAGAAACAAAGAACAAAAGGGTGTGTTCTAATTGGGCTTAATTAAAAAGTGTGTTGTAGGTCTATCTGTTAATTTTATCATTGCTGTGACAAAATACCTGAGGAAAACAACTTAAGGGACAAAACTTAATGGGTTTTGTTTTGGTTTGGTTTTGCTGGTGTTTTTGTTTTTGTTTTCAGTCTTTGCTTATCTTCATTTTAGGGTTTTCAGTCTATCATTGCAGGGAAGGGAAGCACAGTGGAGGTAGCAGAAGGCAGCCGGCCATGCTGTGCCCATAGTCAAGAAGCAGAGAGAAATTAATGTTGCTACATTGCTCACTTTCTCCTATTTATTTAACCCAGGACCCTAACCTAAATTAATCTAATTTATAAACCCCTTCACAGGTGTGCCCAAAGATTTGTTTCTAGGCTCATCATAAATCCTATCGGGATGAAGATAAAAATCAACCATCATATTGGGTATGAGAGATCAGCAAGCACAAAGGCAAAGTCTGTAAGATGGGAAAGACATCGCGGAACAACTGCATTTCACTGAACTTTCTGTACATGCACGAAATAAATTTTGTTCAGACAAAGATGAATCTGGGTTTAAAAATCCTCTGGTAGCACTGCTTAACTAATAATCTAAAAGTTGGAATGTCCCTCAACCCAGAAGACACATTGAGTCCAAAACTTCTAGCAGAAATATTGATGAGCTGATAAAGATAGCAAAGTTTTGTCTGTCTGTTTGTTTGTTCTCTTAGTATGCGTGGCCTCTGGTTCAATTCAAGCATTATGTGAATTGTACCAGAGACGTTGTGGATATGTTCTATGGGAGTAAAGACTCCCAGATTTATTGTAACTATATGCTTAATAAACTGACTTCTATTCAATTTACTGCTTAGTTAGCTGTACCCTGTCATTTCTAATGCATTAGGTTTTAGTTGTTTGGGGTAATAACAAGTCATATCTTTTGTCTGAAACATCACTAAATATGAATTGTGATTTCCATTATTCTAACTTCTGCATTACTAATGTTAAAACTCTCCCAGTTCCATAGTAAATTTAAGATGCCAGAATTATATGTGGAACTACTCAAAATAATTGAGTGCTTCTAACGTGCTTTATGTTTGTTTGTTTGTTTTTAAAATAGCAAATAACGATTTTAAGGAAACTGTGCCCTTCCAACAGTACTCAATGACAAGTCCTTTCTTTGTATGAATGCATTCAGCATAGATAAACAAAAACCTACAATACATCTATGTTAGCTTCTTTTCCTGCTGTTCTGATAAAATACTCTTTTCAAAGGCAGCCTTGGGGTGAATGGGTTTATTTTAGCTCACTAATCAAGTTCCAGTCCATCAGGATGAGCAAGTCAAGGCAGCAGGAGCTTGAAGCATCTGGTTAAAACAACATCCACAGTCAAGGAACAATGAATGAATGCTAGTACTAGGTTTGCCCTCTCCATTGTAAAAGTCCAGAACTACCTGCCTAGGGAATGGTCACACCCACAGTTAACATGTGGCTTCCCATATCAACTAAGGAATTCAAGGTAATCCCCCTTAGGCTGGCTCACGCCATTCTACATCCTGTCAAACTGACACCATCAATCACTATAGTAATTTTGTTGAGATACAATATAATCTACTTTCTAATTAAAAATTAGTAGCGTGAAGAGAAACTTACGAATGATATGATGGTCACACAGTATTTTGTATGAATGTAAGAGGGCCCTGGTACAGGTTGGAAAAATCAGAAATTTTTCACTGAGAAAGAAATAAATGAACCTGAGATTTTCGGGAGTTCTTTGGGCAACTGAGCATAGCTGGAATTTGTTTCAAACTGTAATGATTTATCAAAGTAGGCTGCTGTCTTTCCCCTCCTGAACATATCTCAGATTCAGTTGCTTTGTGTCGCCTGCAGGGCGCATTGGTAGTAGGTGCTGCTTTACTGTAAGATTGTAATCGTTAACTGTTCATTGACCGTTCTTCTTTCGCATGCTGTATACCTTGCAGACAACATTCAACACTAATGTGAAACACGCATCCAACCACACTCTGTCTTGGCTCCAACACTTTGATGCTTTCTCATCCAAGTCAACATAAGAGTTGCATTTCTTTAAGTGACAGACAAAAGCCAAGATGCACTCCTGTGAATGTTCCTAATCTATTCAAGCTTTATTTGCCTCCCCAACTGCTTCTTCTGTCTTCTTCTAATCTTTTCTGACATTACAAAACACCAACAATGACCCACGCTTCCATTTCACTTCTCTTTCTTCCCGTTCATTAATTTATTTATTCATGTTACATCCTGACTACAGGCCCCCCATTTCCTCCTGCACTCACCTTTGCACAGCCCCTCCTCTTGCCCTTCACCTTCACGTCTGAGAGTGGGGAGGCCCTCCTAGGTATCACCCCACCCTGGCACATCAAGTCTCTACAGGGTTAGGTGCATCCTCTCCCACTGAGGTCAGACAAGGCAACCCAGTTATGGGAAGCAGGATCTACAGGCAGAACACAGAGACCAGGACAGCCCCACCCCCACCCCACTCCAGTTGTTGGGGGACCCACATGAAGGCCAAGCTGCACATCTGCTGCATATGAGTAAGAAGGCTAGGTCCACCCAATACTTGCCCTTTGGTTGGTGTTTTTTGTTTTTGTTTTTGTTTTGGGGTTTTTCAAGTTAGGGTTTCTCTGTATAGCCCNAAGTGCTGGGATTAAAGGCGTGTGCCACCATGCCCGGCCTTTGTTTTTGTTTTTAATTTTTACTTATCATTTATTTGATGTGTATTAGTTTTGCCCGGATGTACATCTGTGTGCCACTTGTGTGTCTGGGGCTCACAGGAGCTAGGAAAGGCCACAGGATCCTCTGGAACTGCAGTTGCAAATGGTTGTGAGTTGTTGTGTGGGTTCTGGGAATCAAACCTGGGCCTTCTGAAAGCGCAGCTAGTGTTACTTAACCATAGAGCCATCTCTCCAGCCGGTCCCCTTGTTTAACAAAAATATCACTTTCTCAGAGCACAGGCATGCTTCTCGATCATCTCTAACTCCTCCACACTTCCTGAATCTCTGTCTTATTCTTTTACTCCTCTCACTAGGAACATCTAACATCATTGAAATGTTACTTTACATCTTATTTATTTTACCACTAGAATATAAATTCCTAAGGGGCTGGTACAGGAGCACACTCCTTTAGTCCCAGCACAGAGGACACTAAGTAAGTAAGTAAGTAAGTAAATAGATAAATAAATAAATAGATAAAAATAGATAGATAAGTAAATAAATAAATAAATACTAAAGGGTACAGGTATTTGCTTTTGTTTTTATTATCTTCATGATTATAAAATGTAACATTTTCTATTTGCACTTGCAACTTGAGTCCTAGCCTTAAAAAGATATTATTATGCAGTGGCAAATTTTCCAAAAATCAGAAAAAAAAAATGTCCAGAGTCTAAAATGCTGAGTCTGGGGCAGGGATTTAGTTCAGATGTTCTAGGATTTGAATGTCTGCTTAATATCTACTTCTATGCATTAATGGCCTAGCAGAGAAAGAGCTTTAACCCACAGCGAACATGATATTATTCTCTCTAATCAATATCATGTTGAATGCAAACTAAGGAATTCATCTGTGGAAACAACTCAATTCAGTTCACAAGGCTACATTTAATAGGACAATAGTCGATATGAATTAATGCCCTTTCAAACTAGAGTCTGACTACCCATTCTACCTTCAGAATCTTCCAGCATATTTAAGTGGGGAAAACTTCCAGGACAAGTGGAATTAAAATCCTCCCTTGTGAGGCTAGACACCTGTCTCTGTGAACAAAAGTCAACTCGCAAATGGATAAAAACTCTAATGTGTCTAAAAGCTCTGAGAAACCACGGGATGGTCATTATATCTTCCATGACAGTTGTAACAGGTGAGGGAAGGAGGGAGAAGCCAGCACATGACAGAGGATGGGGCAGTAAGAGTGTGTGAAAGCTAAGGGACTAGGTGGGTCCGATGGGCGGGTCCAAAGATCTGCTTTCCAGTTGAATTCTTTATAAGACGGTAACTATTCTTCAAGGAAGGACAGCTAAGCAAGACCTGGGGAGGATTTTTATACATTCAGTGATTGACACCTATAAATGAAAGATACATAATATGGTGGGCACATATATCTAAGAATAGTTTGTTTAATTTTGTCTTCAGTAAATGTTTTGCTTCAAGTTTCTTGATTTTGATTATTAACAGACAGGAGTTTAACTGAAAACTGACTGGAGAATAAACTGAGCCTGGCCTTTCTGTGCTAAGTCATATACTGATTTCTTTCTTTCTTTCTTTCTTTCTTTCTTTCTTTCTTTCTTTCTTTCTTTCTTTCTTTCTTTCTTTCTTTCTTTCCTTCCTTCCTTCCT
>NC_034598.1:68579100-68584100 GCF_900095145.1 Mus pahari
TTCTTTCTTTCTTTCTTTCTTTCTTTCTTTCTTTCTTTCTTTCTTTCTTTCTTTCTTTCTTTCTCTTTCTTTCTAACCCAGAAGTCTCTGTGAGAATTAAAACACACCTGTAAAGGAAGTTTGTCTCAATAGAAATCCTACAATAGTTTACAGCGTTTTCTTCAGATGCATCAAGCCATTTCAGGAGCTAGGCAGAGCACATGCAGATGTTTGCCCTTTAATAAATGCTCACCCATCTTAAGAGAGAAAGAGGGAAAAGTTTCCTGTAAAAATAAAGTTGATAAAATCTTTCCAAATATTGAGAGAGATTGAATTTTGTTTTAAAATAGATCTCTGGAATTTTTTCTTTTTAAATTAAGTTTTATTTTATTGAAAATAGATTTTTTTCAT
Source organism: Mus pahari (assembly GCF_900095145.1). NCBI lineage: Eukaryota > Metazoa > Chordata > Mammalia > Rodentia > Muridae > Mus > Mus pahari. The sequence goes on from NC_034598.1 coordinate 68,579,491, forward strand.
CCAATATATTTTTATTACGGCGTCCCTTCCTCCAACTCCTTCCAGTTCCTCCCTACCTCCCCTCACATCGGGATCCATCTCCTTCTGCCTCTCCTTAGAAAACAAACGGACATCTAAGGGATGATAATAGTATAATCAATATGGTTTAATATAACATACTATATAATAAATATAATATAACATAATATAATATAATAGATATAACATAAAAGATAAAACAAAACAAACTAATTTGAATAGGACAGTAAGCACTTGAGATAATCAGATGGCAGGAGGCAAGCATATGAACAGAAGCAACAGAAACCAAGGTTACTTGGTATCATCAGAAACAAACTCTCCCACCATAGTACATCCTGGATACACCAACACACCAGAAAAGAAGATATGGATCTAAAGTCACTTCTCATGATAATGATGGAGGACTTTAAGAAGGAAATAAATAACTCCCTTAAAGAAATACAGGAGAACACAGGTAAACAACTAGAAGCCCTTAAAGAGGAAACACAAAAATCCCTTAAAGAGTTACAGGAAAACTCTACCAAACAGGTGAAAGAATTGAACAAAACCATCCAGGATCTAAAAATAAAAGTAGAAACACTAAAGAAATCACAAAGGGAGGCAACTCTGGAGATAGAAATCCATTTACTGTTTATCCCAATGTCTGTGCTAAAGGTATTTTGTTCAGAAATTATTTTCCTATGCCAATGAGTTCAAGAATACGTCTGATTTTCTCTTCTATCAGATGAAATGTATCTGGTCTTATGTCAAGGTCTTTGATACATTGAGGCTGTGTTTTGTAAAGTATGATGATAAGTCTGGCTCTATGTGCACTCTTCTACATGAAGTCACCCAGTTTGACTAGCACTCTTTGGACAATGCTTCCTTTCTCAGCATGTATTTCTGGATTCTTCATCCAAAATCAGATGACCATAGGTGTGTGGACTTACTTCTGGGTCTTCAATTCTGTTCCATCAACTGACTTGTCTGTCTTTGTACCAATGCCATGCTGATTTTGTTACTATAGTTACTATAGATCTATAGTACAATTTGAGGTTAGGGTGGTGATAATCTCCAGCAGGATTATTTCATTAGCTATCCTGTTTTTTGTTTTTCTTTTTTGTTATTTCCATGTGAAGCTGAAATTGTCCTTTCAAGAACCATGAAGAATTTTATTGGAATTTTGATAAGGATTGCATTGAATCTGTAGATTGCTTTTGGTTGAATGGACACTTTAACTGTTTTCATTTTATTGACTTGTAAGCATGGGAAATCTTTCCATCTTCTGTTATCCTCTTCAATGTCTTTTTTCAATGTCTTTAAGTTTATTTTAATCATACAGGTCTTTCACTTGAGGTTATTGTGAAAGGTGTTGATTCTCTGATTTCTTTCTCAGGTCATTTCTCATTTGTATATAGCAACATGACTGATTTTTGTGAATTATTCTCTCCCAGCTATTTTTCTAGTACTGTTCGTTAGCTGTAGGGATTTCCCAGTGAAAATTTTAGTGTCATTTATGTACACTATCATACCATCTGCGTGCATAAAGACATTTGAGTTCTTTTACCATTGTGTCCCCATGATCTCCTTCAGTTGTTTTCTTGATCTGGGTAAGAACTCAGATGCTATATTGTAAATAGGTACAGAGAGGGGGAAACAATAGTATGGTCCTGATTGTAGTATAAATGCTTTGAGTTTCTCTCCTTAAGTTGATGTTGAGTATAGGCTTGCCATAGTTGTGTTTACGATATTGACGAATGTACATTGTATCCCTAATCTCTCCAGGACTTTTATTGTGAGGGGATGTTAGACTTTGTCAAGGAAAGTCTTTCTTTCTAAATGAAAGAGAACATTGAGTCACCCATGCCTACTATTTATTATTTTTCCTGTCATTTAGTAATGATTGACGAGCCTTTCTTTCAAGGCACTCGTCTGCTCCCTGGTGGTCAGAGAAAATATTGCACCCTGAAGCTCAATGTTCAAGGCTCCACTAAAATGATTTTTAAATTCACATTCAGAGTGCATTCCTTCAAATTTTGTTAGAAAGCATGTCTTACCATAAATTAAAGCATTATTCTATTTATTTTGTTGATACTCTCTAAGTGTCGCTATGATAATAACTTATACAGAACAATTTCTATTCACATAATTTCTAGTATGATCTAAACAATTGATCTAATTGTTAAAAAACAATGAAGTAGAAAGGGAAGTTTAGTATTTATTTCTGGAACTGTAAGGATACTTTGCCAATGTTTGTATTTGTAAGAACAAGATTTTCTGTTTTTTGTTCTTACTTTCATGCACACACTGGATAAGCACACTTAACACAAGGAAGCAATGGGCCTCCTTCTGCAATGATTGGTAACTTTTCCTAATTTTCCATATAAAATTTGTTACAGTGATTTATATATTATGCATATGTGAGCTTGTGTGTACATGCACATGTTAGCTTATGTCAAGGAATGAATGTGGATATCAGAAGATAGCTTGCCAGAGTCTGCCCGCCCCTTCCTCTACATACATCCTGGGACCTGAACTCAAGTGGTCAGGCTGGACAGTGAGAGCCTTTGTGCCCCCAGCCGTATTTCTCTGGTCCACTATTCTCTATTTTAATGCTCAGTTTCTAAGCGGAATGGGTACTGCTCAGAGTTTAACCTCTCTCTGGAAAGCTATCTCTTCAACCGCTGTCTTCTTTTTGTCTGCTGTGCTCTTGTTCCTTGAACACACAGTTGTCTATTTAGAAACCCACTATTTCCAAACCAACTGCAAGTCACTGAAACCTCTACTTCAGGAGCGATGGGGTACTGATGAGACAATGTCCACGCCCCATCTGCTTCCTCCGGGTTGCCTGCAGGGTCCACACTGGGCTTTCACATCATCTTACATTTCTACACAGTTTGCAAAGTGTAAGGCATTTTAATGAATTCATTGAAGTCACTAGACATTCTCATACTGCCACACCATGGAACCCAAGAAGGGAGTTCATAATACTTTGTTTATTAGAAATGGGCAAAGGGATCAGATTTTAAATGTCCTCAACACCTTCTCTCCCTTCTCCCAAAGGAAACTCGGTTTTTCCAAGTAAAGACTAATGGAAGGAGTTTGCATTTCAGTAACCACATAAGCTTTTACATTCCCTGTGCTGTTGAGAGGTCTATGTCTCTAGTAGAAGAAACCCACTTACGCCTTTAAAGCTTGCTTTATCTTAGGTATTTAGCCATCGTGGAACAGACATAACAAAATCTAAACTACTTTAAGTGCTTTAAGTCATTTGCATTTCGCTTCTTAGCACTCTGGTTTGTTTATTCTGTTTCATTTTAAATGTATATATATATATATATATATATATATGCATATGTATATAAAACATATAGTTAAACAAAGGTATATACATATGTGTACATATACATGCATATACATGCATATAATGCTGTCTAATAAAAGACAAAACTACTACTATCAGACTTTCCCATGACAGATTTGTAGTGATACAAGAAATATGTGTTATGTTTTCTTTGTTCAGCAGTTCCCTATAGGGATATAAATGGCAATGACATGGGAATGCTGTGATGTATTTTCATCCAATAGGAAAGTGAAATGCAGCTTTGGTTAAACCTACATTAAACAGATCTTTCTCAAAGAAACACTAAGGGTCCCTCCAAAAGCATATGTCAGTGTAGCAAACACATTGTGACAGGTCCAACTTCACACTCCTACCCAGAGATGGTCTTGTCCCCTGGCTCCCTAATACATATTTCTGCCCACGGAATGGTCCAGTTCTGTAGTTTTCTGTGTCATCAGGTTCCCCTCTAGTCACTGGCCCACCTTATTTCTTTAGCAGCCTGGACACCTTTCTCTTACTTGGAATCCATATGGTCTGAGCTGAAAACTCATCTATGTAACACAAAATAACTACGCCAAGGAGTTACGGCAGAGTCCTAAGAGGGTTGACCAGAGATTCTGTCTTAGACACAGGACATCCTACATGAACGTCTATGTGCTGAGTGAGCTTTGCTTGGGATCTGTACTTGCATGGATTCTAGCAATAGACCACACTATTGAGTAATTTTTTTCTTTGCAGAGGCAATGAGATGGATTAGCATATTGGTTTTGCCAATGCTTAATGAAGAAGACAAACACACAAATGACCTAAGGTTTAGTACTGCTATTACAGAAAAACAAAATTCAAATTTGTAGGACAGACTTACCCAGTCTCCTAACTTCCTTAGGAATTGGGTTTTGTATGTAATCTTTTGTTCCCATTTTCTAATAACTCAGCTCCTTGGGTTAAGAAATGTAGGGATGAATATTGGGCTTAAGGATGTATTATAAAAATATCCATATAAAAGGCGAGCAGTGGAAAATATGCATAAAAAGGCTTGGAGTTGCAATAAATAAATAAGTAAATAATAAAAAAAGAAATGTAAGGATGGTTACAAGAAGAAACATTTTATATTCTTATAATTATGAACCTTAGGTAGCAATCAGGCACTATTAACTTGTCCTGAATTGATTAGAATTTACCTGTAGGTTCAATCTTTGATTTTCAGTCTTTTGGCTAAAAAGCAAGAGAAAATGATTTGTCCTAAATAATGCAATTGCTTTAAGAACCG
>NC_034598.1:68589100-68596947 GCF_900095145.1 Mus pahari
TGTAGTGGAACCAGTGAGACCCTTTCAGGAGAACCACGAAAGACAAAGAGAATGGTATGGGGCAGGGGAGGGGGTGGGGGGCGGCGGCAGAGACTCTTGTTTTCTGTGACACCTCATTCAGCTTGCCACAGACCTACTCAATGTCTTTATTTCCATTCAAATCATCCCTAACCTGGGAGTCATCTCAAAACAGTCCAAGAACCTTCTGACCTCAATCAGCTATGGAAGAGTGGACACTGTGAAACTACAGATTTTTGCAGTTCAGCATTATCTAGCTAGAGGTGAATTTCTCTCTTCATTTTTCTATTGAAAATAGATTTTTTTTTATATGATTATAGTCTGATTACATTTTCACTTCCCCCAATTCCAGATCCTTCCCACTTTCCCGAATTGAAACCTTTTCTTTCTCTCTCATGGTGAAACAAACAGGTAATAATAATAATAATAATAATAATAATAATAATAATAATAGTAATATTTAAAAATAAGATAGAATAGGAAAAAAGCAAACAAATAGAAAATAAGAAATACAGACACTGAGACAAACATTCACACATACAGAAAACTCACCAAAACTAAATCGGAAACCATAGTATATAAAAGATCTGTAAGGTAAAATGATGATGATGATGATACATCTAAAAATTCCCATAAAAAGCATTATGAGACAAAACACCTAGAAACTGAGCCACAGTTACTAGAATGATTCAACATCTTTCTGCTCCTAAACTAAATGCAATCTAGAAAGGCAATTACACTAAAATGCTGAAGGGAATTCTTTTTTTTCATTAGCTCAGAATTACAGCTAAGAAACCAAATTGAAATCAAGTGTACCATATATTTTCATAATCTAAGCGGATTAGTCAGGCCCTCAGTAAGGGGGTCTCCTTGTTGCCCTCTACTTCAGCCTTTGCCATCAAGCATGACACAAAAGAGACGCAGCCCAAGCCAGATGAATGGGGGGTGGGGGGGCGTCAAGATAAAGTCTCATGGCTGATGTGAAGGCCTCTTCTTGATACCCAAGCATTTGGGAGGCTGGAACAGGAAGATTGCTGTAAGTTTAAAGCCATCTGGGATACACGGTACATTCTAAACCTGCCTGCACCATAGTGTGAGATGTTCTCTAAAAGAAAACAAATAGAATAGAATAGAATAGAATAGAATAGAATAGAATAGAATAGAATAGAATAGAATAGAATAGATGAACTCTAAATTCTTATAATGATGAGTGAATGATTATATTAAAAAAACATACGTGTGCACACGTGCACGCAAGCACTGCTTGAGCAAACGTTTTATTATACGTATGAGGAGTACAGCTAGAGGCATCTAGAACATGACTAGCAGTTTGAAACTGGCCAAGAGAGGAAGTGGGAGAGGAAACAAGAGGGAGGAAGAAGAAAGGGCGAGTGGACTAAGTAAGATCCAGAACAGAGCTAGCTAGGACTAAAGACAGCAAGAGGACAAGAAAGCGCATGTCCAAAATGGTTGAGATATATAGGGATGAGAAGCTGGGAGACGGGAAGAGGAAGCAGAAGCTGAGCCCTGGGGAGGGACAGATTTAAGGCAGGGGAAGGCTGAGAAGGGCTGGGAGGAGCTACAGGTCCAGTGTTAGACTTTTCCCAGGTTTCTTTGAGACCAGGCATTACAGCTTTTTTCATTGATGATACAAGGGCAATGTAATCTCTTTTTATAAATACTTCCTGCTGAAATTTAGCTGGTTTGTGGGGGCCCAGGAAGACTGGAGTGATGGTTGAAAACTGCCAAGGCAGAAGTGTAGGCTGTGGAGCATCTGTTTCTCTAGTTGCTAGCCACCCAGGTTCTGTGGATAACCCAACCTGGGGTTAGGGAAGGGCAGGCAGCTTTGCAGCCTGGGGCTGGGGAAGTACAGGCTGCTTTGGAACCATTTGGGATCCAGAGGCCCAAGCTGGATGAAATTCCATTAGAAGCATCTCAGGCTGGCTCAGTTCAGAGCAGTTTGCAGTCTATCATTGATCTGCTGGGAGAGATATAGACAAGGGACAGAAGAAGGCAGAGTTAAGGAGTTTAAGGGAAAATGTTTATTTACCTTGGGTGCATATTTGAACATTCCAAGCCCATGTTTCTGGTAGTGGGAAAGGAGATTCTGAAGAACAGGACACACACACACACACACACCCCACCCACACAGGGGAGAGAGAGAGAGAGAGAGAGAGAGAGAGAGAGAGAGAGAGAGAGAGAGAGAGAGAAAGAGCCTTAATACTTGGCAGTAGGCAGGAAAGATTAAGCTATTGATTGACAGAAGTTCTTATCTGGAGTAGGCTTGATCTGTGAGAGGTGTATCCAAGTCATTGACTCCCTGAAGCTTATTTGAAAATTTTTTTTAAGTTCACACACACAGAAAAAGGATAAAAGTGTTAGACATATTAGCACTATCACTATTTGTAATCTGCACTGAACGCCACAATGTAGAAAAAGCAGTGGACTCATGCCTTTGAGTCATGGCGTTTACCGTAGAAATTATTTTGGGCTAAAAGCGTTAACGCTGTTTCCTCTGCCCAGATTAGACAGGTTTCCGCACAGAGAGAAGCTCTTTTCGTCTGTACTTAGAAAACAACCAAAAGACATTTAAAGTTTTGAGATTGTTAATAATAGCAGCAGTGTTTTACCAGGACTAGGTGAATACCTTAACAGACCTCCATCGATTAATGAACTTTTGAAATCTTAATAAAACAATAGCATAAGGAGGGAAGAAACTGTCAAACAACTCCTCCCCCCGACACACACACACACTTAGGCCTTGATAAATTGCATTTTCTTTCCTAGATCTTCACAACTTACATAGACTTCAAGCCTGTTCTCTCTATCCTGTCATTTATCATGAGACACAGTGGTTGATTGTTTTGTGTCATCATTGCAAAGCGAGTTCCTTTAAATGAAGGAATATATATATATATATATATATATATATATATATATATATATATACACACACACACACATATATGTATGTATATATCTGCACTGTGAGTTTATCTCTTTTGAGTCTGCCAGCAAGGTAAGCTGTCTGTGCCTGCCTCTCTCAGCAGGAGACTAGCAGCTCCTGAAAAGAGAGGTGTGATTTTTTTTTTTTTACATATGGCATGAACTAGGAAAGCATCTGAAGTGAAGGAGGAGAAAACTGCTTGGCTTGTTGCTGCTAACATTAACTTACAGTTAGATGTCAATAGCACCCGTGATCTGCAAAGGATACGTCATAGTATAATCCAAATGGCTATGTATCCGTTAGAATGACAGAGAGACTTACCCAGTACCTACTACATGGCTGTCCCAGGCTTCTGTGGACTCCATGGCGTCACTGGAGGCAGTGGTCATAGGCCTTTGGCTGTCCCCTAGGATAGCATTACATCTTCAGCTGCTGCTCAGAATGGCATAAGCCTTGAGCTGCCTGACCCAGAAGGTCTGAGAGATATTTATGTGGAAAAGAAAACTGGCAAAACTGACCAGCTGTGGCAAGGCAGAGCAGGGTAGTTAACCAATGAATGTCCTGAGTATGGGCAGAGTCCTGGCAGCAGATGAGGAATGGAACAGTTCCTCCTAGTGGTTAGCGTCACCACAATCCAGGTGGAGTCATCTGTGTTCCATCTTCTGTGGAAACCTTAGGATGGCCTCCAGGAGCTGGCATTTCTCTGTATCAGGGGAAGCTCGTTAGCTGAACATTTTAAACTCCATATTCATCCGATCTCTGAAGAGTTTGACTTCCGTTATCTATTATGTGTACACGACTTTAAACAAAATTTACTTGTTTTGAGTTACTAGCTTTAGCCTTAACCTTTGAAAAACGTATACAGCAGGCTAAATAAAGCTCTTTTCAGTAAATGAATGAATTGCATTGGGTAGTTTTAAGCACATTAAAGAATTTGATCATTTATGAGGTGACAGCATTAATTTGCATGTCTTGTTTATCAAACCAAGTTATTAATAACTTGTTTATTTGTAACAAGTTATTAACTTTTATATGATTAGGATGTCACAGCTTTATCCCTGTTAAGTTTGACACTTAAAAAATTGAGTTGAAGACATCACTGAAGATCTTTCTGCATCAAAATAAAACATTAAATGCAGTCCATAGAGAAATGAGGAACTTGACTAGACAATAATTACAGTCCATAGAGATTTTGGGAACCTTACTTTTTTGATCCCTTTTCTAGGAAACCATGACAGAACATTACTTTCAAGTTAGGTACTGTTAATCCGAGAAAACATTAGGAATTTATAAACCTTAATTATCGAATATATTTTTTATTAAACATATGCTGTTATTCATCTAACCTTTTCTAGAAGCTTGGTGTTGAATATAGCAAAGGCGTAAGTGGTTAGGCATACATCTCTAAGCCAGTATTTGTCAACCTGATTATACCTTATAACCTTAAGAAATTATCCTCATATAGATGTCCCTCCTAATTTAAAATGGAGACCTGATATTGTCTCCTTAGTTTAAAAAAAGGAGATACAATAATAATCTCAGCGGGACTTAGTGTTGAGCAGGACTAAGTTATGCGCCCCCCCCGCCCCCAGCATAGCTGTAGCCATTTTGTTCCACGACTTTCAGCTATTTCTTATTGTTGCTGTAACATGCTTGCCAGTCACTGACGCAGAAAAATAACTTGACTCAGAGCAGGGTTATGCTGACCACATAACCTGCTATGTTCTGTATGTTATGAGATTTATTAATCTTAAGAAATCACACAATCATAAGCTCTACTTAGGATCTATCATACTTAGGACCTATCAAATTAAAGGTTATGTCTAAAACAGCTTGAGTCAGGGCCAACCACTGGGCAGCCCTTCTGGCACCTGCATAGGAGCTCACTGTTGTGTTTGCAGTTTTCGCCTTTATAAGTTGGCCCTGAGAAATGTTCAGAGTCATAGATTCAGCTCCTGAAGTCTGGCATATGTCCCTGGTCCATCAGATTTGGGGTACGCATTCAATAAACTATCCCTGTCTGATGAATATCAGTGTTTGTGTGGTTTGTGGGGCGGGTCCTGAACCCTAACTCTAAGAAGGTTCCTAAATGTTGCTTTAGTTGCTTAATATATACGATCACTTTACTCAGTATGGTGGTGGAGTCACATGGAATGTGCTCATTAGCCCTAGTAAAGATGGGGGCCAGACACATGTTTGCTTTCATCCAAATGAGGTCATCAGCTAAGATAGAGACAAGTCACATAGTTGTTGTTTAAAAATATCTATGTTCTTAGTAGATCTACTTTAAAATGCGTTAAATCCAAGTGACATGTGCCCCCCCACACATGTTAAAGAAGAGTTAAATTAAATATAACATGTTATAGCAAATTAAGAATTGTCTATGTATAGATTTTTAATTCTCAGCTCTGTGTTAAAAGTTTTTTTTTGTTTTTTGTTTTTGTTTTTTTTTAGATTTATTTATTATTATATGTAAGTACACTGTAGCTGTCTTCAGACACCCCAGAAGAGGGCATCCGATCTCATTAGGGATGGTTGTGAGACACCATATGGTTGCTGGGATTTGAACTCAGGACCTCTGGAAGAGCAGTCAGTGCTCTTAACCGCCAAGCCATCTCTCCAGCCTGTGTTAAAAGTTTTAAGCTAACTTTTTGTTAAAGATTTTACAGATTTTTTTAAACCACACCCAATGAACTTCAAAATCCTGAGATAGTGTTTACATAATAGCCTTAGCAGATTTCTTGAGGTAGAGCATTGAATAACCACAGATAAGAGGCCTTTGGGAGTGTAGAGCAAAGAATGTTTACATGTAAGAGATTTTGGGGTCATTTGTGCAGTGGCAGAAGTTGTTACAATTTGGGAGAAATTGAAAATCCAGTGTGCTAATTTTTGGCCATTGATTGAGCTGTACTGAGGCCAAACCATGCACAGTAAGACAGCTAAGCTTTAATGAAATCTCTGAATCCAGGAAGGAAAGAGAAAGGACCACATAAGGCCAGGAGGGTGTGAGGAAGTTAGAGGCCTAAGGAAGAGACAGAGCAAGCAGCTAAGAGGGAGAGGTGAGGGAAGGGTGGCAGGATTTAAGGAGGGGCTTAAGGAGGCCTAGGAGTTGTACCTTAGGGAGAAGGATAAGAAACTCCAGGAAGGAGCTTAGAACCAAGGGAGGGAAGGAGAGTTCAGTCTCATGGTGAAAAGAATCTTAATCCGGGCATCCCCACTGTTTGAGAGAGTGACCAAATCACACAGGAGAGGTTTCCCTTTCTATGTGACAGGGGCCCAGTAGGGCCAGATGAGCACCTGTATACTAGTATGGCTTTTGTAGTGATAATACACAAAGCAGGCAGCTCTAGGGTGACCCTTATCCAGTAGAGGAGGAGAGGGGAGGGGCTTTTGTGGAAAGGGTGGGTTGAGGCAAAGGAGTAAGTGTCTTAACAAGTAGAGAGTTGCCCAAGTGCTTGCCCCCACCCCCTTTGAGGGCTTAATAAACTTGAGATGTCCATATGGTAAATGCTCAGAAGGGCGTAGGGTCTCTACAAGCAAGAGAGAGGCCACTTCCTGAGTAGGAGATGCTGATGGTTGGAACAGGTGAAGTGAAGAAACAGCTGAAGATACAGACTCTAGAACTTGGAGTTGGTTGAATTTGGTGAGTGGAAGAAACCAGTAGAAACAAATGATCCGTAGATATGTTAGGAGGGTCAAATCAGAAGCTTGGTATGGAGCGGAAGAGCCCCTTGCTTCTCTCATGGTTTCAGCACCAGATGAAAGAAAGAATGAATGAATGAATGAATGATGAATGAATGAATGAATGAATGTTGAATGAATGAGGACATGACTGTTTCTAGGTATGGTTGGGGGGAAAGTTTATTGTAGATACAAGGGCGAGTACGACCAGAGGCATCTGGAAGAGTTGAGCTTGACTGAAGCAGGCCATGAGAGGGAAGAGAAAAGGGGAAGAGAATGAGGAAAGGAACCACTGGGCAAGTGGTCCAAGACAGACACCGGAGCAGAGGTAGCCAGGAGCCAAGGGAAAGTAAGAGACCACATAGCCAACACCATTGAGGTTATACAGGGATCCTGGGAAAGGAAGCCCAGCCTCCCGGAGGGAGAGGCTGAGGGTAGGGGGAAAACGAAAAGCGCTGCAAATGAGACTTGTCCCTGGGTCCTTTGGTACTTGAGAATTAGGAGATGTGAAAGTTTGGGAAGGTACTTGATACTTACTTAGTAAACTCTCTGGAAGTGCTTATCAGTTTTACATTGCAAGGACCTGCTAACAAGCTTGTCACTTTTTGATACACCATTTAGTTCATTCCCTCCCTCACTTCCTCAAGTGGTGCGTGGTGCATTGCATTCTGACATCTGTGTTACCTAAAAGCTTCCTGGTGATCTTTGATTAACTGCTTTCTTATTGGTCAGTTAGCTGCTGAGCTCTTTAGAAGCTATAGAAACACAGAGATTGGTAACTTAGACCCAGAATAACTCTCCAGGTGATGCCAACTGAAGTAGGTTACTTTTCTGGTTGTAAGTGCTAATCCAGCCCTCTTTCCTAAGCAGAGGGTCCCATCTAGTTTGCATCCTTTGCATGGTTTCTGTCCCAAGAAGATATTTCTAACTTTTCAGGTTCACTGTTATCTCAACAACCCAATGTTATCAAATAACCCAATCTGCCTTGAGATATGTGTATTCCTGGGAAGTCTGGTGTACTGGCTAGCTTTGTGTCAACTTGACACAGCTGGAGTTATCACAGAGAAAGGAGCTTCAGTTGGGAAAATGCCTCCATGAGATCCAGCTGTAAGCCATTTTCTCAATTAGTGATCAAGGGGGGAGGTTCCCTTGTGGGTGGTGCCATCTCTGGGCTGGTAGTCTTGGGTTCTATAAGAGAGTG
>NC_034598.1:68596962-68622438 GCF_900095145.1 Mus pahari
GTTCTATAAGAGAGTGGACTGAGCAAGCCAGGGGAAGCAAGCCAGTAAAGAACATCCCTCCATGGCTTCTGCATCAGCTCCTGCTCCCTGACCCGCTTGAGTTCCAGTCCTGCATCCTTTGGTGATCAACAGCAGTATGGAAATGTAAGCCGAATAAACCCTTTCCTCCCCAACTGCTTCTTGGTCATGGTGTTTGTGCAGGAATAGAAACCCCAACTAAGACATCTGGCTTGCTTTACACTAGAGCCACGATGTTTCTCTCATTCCGGTTTCCACACAGCTGCGGCATAGAGCCGGAGTCCCGCGTTTTGCTTGTAGATTATTAGCGATGAGGTTACAGGCCGGCTGGGTGTTTCTAGGCTAGAGGAGAATGATTTACAAGGGAAAGAAAACAACTGGAGAGAAGAAAACAGAAAGAGGAAAGACGAGTAGACACAGGGAAAAGTGAAGGAGAAGAAGCAAGAGTTTCATCATTAAGGCTTGGATACGGTGTGCACTGGAGTGGATTTGGTTTCTCTCATTAAAACTTGGGTTCAGTTGTTGGTTTTGGTTGCTTGCAAGAGAAAAAGAAAAACTCTTCAAGTCCTGTTGTGGATTGAGGGAAGTTAAGCTGGAACCTTGGGCATACTATTATCTCTCCTGCAGGGGTTGAACACATACTGTGTTCTCTGCTAGGAGACACTTCTGCGAAATGAAGGGATCCATTAACACTAATCTGAAATTTACGTTTTAAGTGAAACTCTCTCTCTCGGTTTCTCAGAGACAATACAGGATCATAGATCTGCAATGGTAAGGACTACACTGTGGACCACTCTGTTACAGGGTACATCCATGGGCAGCCTTCCTTGTGTCTCCTTCTCTGTGGTGGCCAGTCTGCCTCTCACTTGTAGAAGCCCTTTTCCTATGTTTTAAATACTGCACTGCCGTTAATAGACACAAGAAGCTTCTAGGTAGCATTGAAACTCTTTGAGACCACACTTGGGTGATGCACTTCTCCTTCGTTCTACAATCTAACTTAATGAAAAAATATATAGATAGGTCACATTCCCATGTATGAGTATTTGCTTCAGGGTCTTGTAGGTTTTCATCCTTACAGAAAACAAAAGGACCAAAGGCTACTCTGTGTAGGCTAAATGTGGAGCAATCTGTATACGCATCAACTTTGTCCTCATGATGAATGAATACCAGGCAGAAACAAATGTCCATAAAGGAAACGTTGCTTTCCTTACAGTTTAGGAGGTATCAACTATTGACCATGTTGCTTTGGACCTGTGGTGAAGCAGCAATGCGGTATGTGGGGGGAAACAATCCCATTAACCGTGTGGCTGAAGTGTGAAAGAGAAAGGGGGATGGAGAACCACTAGCCTCTCTCTCTCTCTCTCTCTCTCTCTCTCTCTCTCTCTCTCCCCCTCATTTAAAGAAATCTTTTATTGAATATATATGTATATAACTTTTAATTACATGTACGTGTGGGTATGTGCACAGGTATTCTTCCACGCAGGCCCAGAGGAGGAAGTTGGATTGCTTGGAGCTTTCAATACAATGAACTGTAAGCCATCCAGTGGATGTTGGGAACTGATCTTGGGTCCTCTGCAGGAGCTGCATGCATTTTTAAAATCAATTTATTTGCATCAAATGCTGCTCCCTTTTTAGTGCCCCCTCACAGAGACCTTCTCCTTATCCCCCCTTATCCTCTGCCAGGGGTTACCCCACCCTGGCACATCAAGCCTCTGCCAGGGTCCACTACCCACTGCTAAGGGAACTCTGACAGCTTCCACTAAGCGTTGACATCTCCCAGTTGACCGTGCTGTCGTTTTGCTTTTCCACTTGGTCCCCTATGGGACACTTGTCTAAATTATACTAGGATATAAATGTTAATCTCAGATAAAACTTAATGTTGACAAGATAAGAGAAAAGTTAAGGGTAACTAAACCTTTTACTCTTTATTAGTAACTTTTATTCACCTCAATATCCAAATAGCCATGAAGAGGGTTATTAGCCTCACAATTGGAACAGGTTTGGGAGGGGCATCCTGTAGTTGAGCTGATGACTTGAAGCCCACTTCTGCTCCTTAGCATTTCTCCCATGGAATAACGTGGGAGATGGAGACACTGTCATGAAAGATATTTACAAAAGCCTCCACACTCAGAGGATAAAACTCAGGAAGGATAAAGGTCAGGAAGGTTGAGTGAATAAGAGAGAAGGCTGGGTCTGGGGGCCTTGAGGTTAGGGTGCTGGAGAAGCAAGAGGACCCCAAGTTCAAATGCCCAGCATTCATGTCAAACAAAACAAAAACAAAGCAATGCAAAACAAGACGAAATTAAACAAAAGCCAGGTGTGGTTGTGTGTGCCTAGACCTGAGCACTATGAAGACAGGAATTTGTCACCCAGCAATCCAGCTCTATGTTCACTGAGAAACACTGTTTCAAAGGATTAAGAAAAGAATGATAGTACAAATCCCTGATGATGTTCTCCTCTGGAACACACACACACACACACACACCTCCACATACACACACCTCTACAAACACACCCCTCCACACATACCTGCACACACATACATGTACACACACACACATTTACACACATTTCAAATGAAGATAAAGATAAAGATTACCACTTTTATCTTTATATTCTTCAATTAAACTATTCAATATTTAAGTCTTCTTTATAACTGTGTGGAGCTGAGATTTCAATTCAGATGAAGTCTGGGCTTAAATACCACAAACTAAGTGTTCCTAGAATAATAGCAAAGCCTTCTAGACATATACACTCACACAGACACACACACACAGAGAGACACACAGACACATGCACACACAGACGCATGCACACAGACACAAACGTACACATTCAAAAACATACACAAACACAAAAAGACACACAGACACACACACACAAATCAACACACACACACAAGCATACACAAAAACACAGAGACAGACACGCACACAGACACACAAACACAGAGACACACACACACATAGACACAAGCTTCTTATTTCAAGGAGCTAGATTAGAATTGATTCATAGTCTGATATAGTGATAGGTTATTTAACCCTATGTTGAAGAAAATGTCACGCCATTTCTCAGCTATGGGACTCTTAGCATCTACATCATAACCTATGTGGCAATAATAATCCACTGTATCTTTCTTTCTTTCTTTTTTTTTTTTTTTTTTTTTTTTTTTTTTTTTTTTTTGTTTTTTTGTTTTTTCGAGACAGGGTTTCTCTGTGCAGTCCTGGCTGTCCTAGAACTCACTTTGTAGACCAGGCTGGCCTTGAACTCAGAAATCCGCCTGCCTCTGCCTCCCAAGTGCTGGGATTAAAGGCGTGCGCCGCCGCCGCCGCCGCCGCCACCACCACCTGGAGGCAAATTTTATTCTTACTGTTTCATGATCTATGACTTTCATATTTGTGGAGAAGAGCCCTCCCCTTCTGATACCATATTAATGTTCATGCTTAGAGAATCTTAATAGTCTGACAGTTTTTATGTAAGCAATTATTTTATGTAAACAATTATTTTTGTTAGATTTTTGAAGAATTCTGAAAGTCAGAATAACTTTTCAATAGGAAAACTTAGAGAGGTATGGTGGATAACGTCTAAGATGAGATTTCAAAAACCAAATTGGTGTCCGCTGTAGAATGCCTTCAATGCCCCTCCCTGCAAATCCACCCTCAGAATTTATGTGGAATGCAAAAGAGGAAAGAAAAAAATGCATGCTCTCTCTCTTACAGAACCTCATCCCCGCACAAAAAGATTTCACTGTGTGTGATGAACAGGAAAACATTTGAGACTTCTCTTGTGAGCATGCACATCTCAGCAATTGATGACCCCTTCCCACACCCGTGCCCCGTGATAATAAAAACAGTACTTCCAGTCTGGTATCTAATATGTTTACTTCCCAGCAGCATAATACCACTTTGGTCAGGTTGAACCACTGCACAATTTTGCAGCTCTTTCATAAAAACAATGCAAAAAACAATTGGAGAGACACAATGTACATGCAATGTTGAGAAATGGTACAATCGGTCAATCCTTCCTATAAATATGAAATGTTCTTGGTTCATCTCCACACTGTGTATTTATAAGCCCTTCAATCAGGGGTTTTTGTTCTTTCCATTTTTTTTTTTTTTTTTTTTTTTTTTAATCATATCCTTAATTTAAGGAGATCTGATGGTCTTGGGTCAATTATTTGACTGGGTTTCAGTACTCTTATTTTGAAAACTTTTTTTTTTTTTTTTTTGTAGCACCAAATAGACACAGTGGCTGACCATGAATAATTCTGAAGTCATTGAAACATTTTCCCGAGTAGAAATTTTCTGGATCTGAACTTGAATGCATGTCCTGGCTTGACGTATTGTAGTTCATGAGAGTATGCTATCACATAAGATGTAGTTCTAATTCTGTTCTTGTTTCTGATGTGATTTGTTAGCTACAATGAGTTATAATGTTACTAATATCTTTTAGTTACTACCTTACAAACTAAAGATATTTCTATATACAATGACTCATTCATTTTAATGTAGGAGTGACCCCCCCAAAAGCCTACAGATAACACTTAGGCACATGGACCATTGTGTTGGACTTCGTGGGTTCAAACCCCCAACACTACCAGCTAATTGGGTAATCTTGGCAAAGTCATGCATCCGTGGTTCAGTTTCCTGTGTGTAAATGGAGCCCAGTGAATACAGTTTTGGAGGGAGGAGCTTTGATCTGGTAGAGACTGATGAAATTCTAAGACCCTTAAAATTGCCAACCTCCCTGGGTTGTAACTCTGCTTTATGACTAAACTATAGGGCAAGTATGAGTGTTTGTGTTCAGAAAGGCGAGCTCACGTAAGTCTATGCAGGAAGTATTGACTGGTTGCCATGCAGGGAAGGCTTGCTTTTGTTGCTGTTGCTACTCTGGCATGTATGAGGAGGGCCCAGGGGATGATAAACGAGTTAGCCAGAACAAGAGCTCCTCATAGTAAACCTTAGGATGGGATTGCAGTTAAACTTGTTTCCCATTGCATTTCTAGAATCTAGCATGTACTGGGAACACAGACATATCTGTTAAACAAATAAATACATGGAGATGTTTGGTAGGGAGATGTCGCGTGAGTAATTTTTATCTCAGGTATATTCTAGGAGTCAAAGATGACAGAAGAGCCATTTGAGAGCAGAAGTTTAGAAGTGGTGCCTTCAACGAACTGTGGGTCCTTTGAAAAATATAAGTATTGTAGGGTAATCTAATAATGCTTGACGATGTAACAGCTTAAAAGAAACCTAACACATAATGTTCTGTAAACTTTACAAATAAAATTCTACTTTTGAAGCCTCCATGCCAAATTATCCATGTGTTTTTGTAAAGAACTATATATATATATATATATATATATATATATATATATATATAAATCTGAACTCTCAATCATTGCTTCTGACTTAAAGGTCCTTGAACCTTTGAGATGTTTAATTTGATTCCAGGATGTATCTTGGAAGAAATTCTAGCTTTGGCTATGGCATGCAAAATCATAATGTCCATTAATATATGTTAATCAGAAGTCAAAAATAATTAATTTAGCCTCCTCTTCAATAATTCACCCATTCAACAAATCATCATTGAGTGCCCAGAGTGTACCAGCGCCATCTGCAGGACCATAGTCACACTACTTGGTCTTAGGGAGTTTGGGGTCTAAAGAAGGATAGAATGCTATGGAAAGTCTTTCTCACAGGGGGCCCTGAATCCCCAGAGAATGCTCTGTATCTGTGTCTCCATCTTGTTTGAAGCTTAAGCCTAGGTTAGGAGTGCTTATAAGCAAAACCCAGCTGAAAGGTGAGAAACCTGGAGTCTTATTCACACACCTACAAATAGTACTAGATGTTGAAAGAGGTGTGCCATCTTTGTAGTCCTGAATGTCCAGCTGTGTAAAAGGAAATAAGATCGGCTTGATGTCACGTTTGAGAACAGCATTTGTAAATAGGTGTAATTTGTCTCTAGCCAAGTTCTTTAGAGACAAACTCCCTTCTTAACAAACCCCTGAATGCTAGAATTTTTTCTTTTTTTTTTTTATTTAGATCTTAACATTGTCTTGAAAAGATGGCGGTGGCTCTCAGTGCTAGAGAATTCCCTATTGATTACATGATTGAGGAACAGGCGAGTAGTCTGTTATTCTTCCAAAGTCAATTGTAATTTAAGCTCATTATCTCCCTGCAGATGTTCTGTTGCAAATGGCTACGGAATCGAAATGTAAATGCTCCGGTGAGAAGATTCAGGAATTCTTTTACCTTTTGTGCTTGACTTAGAATCACAGCAGGGACAAGGTACAGATTTACTTGCACTGTCTATTACCTTGATCAAAGGAAGGAACTGAAATTTACTTCATTGGGTCCTTGTTGAAAAGTCACAACCACTTTCCCCTAACTTTTAACACCCCATTTATCTTATCTATAATGAGCTGCATGGAAGCGCAGTCTTTTCTTTTAATGAATGACATCAGACATGTTGGAGGCTCTGTATGTGACTCTTGGGAATAGAGAAGTTCAGTACAAATCATGGTGAATTTGTTCTTCCCTTTCCATCTTGCTTCAGGGAAACGTCAGAGATGCGCTGGGCGTTTCTGTAAGTCTTTGGAGGGGTGTGTGTGTCAGTTTGGATTAAAATTCTAGAGAAATACTTACATTTCAATGAGCTAAAATTCACTAAAAAGAACCAGCCATTTGTATGTAAGACCATGGAGACATATAACCTATCCCTTGGCTTCTGTACGTATGATGGATTGCTTCATTTCGACAAACAGCCTGGCAAACATTTATCAGCACTACACGTTGTACAAATGAAGCATAAAATTCAAAGACTTCTAGAAAATACCAGCATAAAGTATCTGATTGCTTCATGGTTGCTTCTGACAATACTTGTACTGATATGAAATCATATATTAAGTTTGGTATTAACTAAACACTTAACAGCTAAGGGAAAATATATTCATCTTAAGCTCCAAATTTATACAATGTACCGAAACTCATTGAAATGACCATTTTCTCATTGTAAGGGTGAGAAGATTTCCTTTTCTGAGAGTTTGGTGGCATCTCCTGAATAGCTTTAATATCTTTGTTAAATGATAACTAAAATATATGTTTATTACATTTTTTATAAAAATGAGAACTATCTTTCAAACTGAATAATACTCATATAGTCTGCACTTAATTTTTTTTTTTTTTTTTTTTTTTGTCATGCTTGTCCCTTTTATCGACCTATTTTATATAACATTCTGGGCCTTCGCTGACCCCTCCCCCAATCTCTCTCTAGTAAAAAAAAATGATATGTTTTTGAGGACGGGAATCTGTTACCACAATAGGATAGTGTTGAAATAAATTGGTGTAGCTCTTGGGTTTCTGGCTGTTTGTCACCCAGTGGGCGATGCACTATCTAAAGCAGTAAGAAATTGCTATTGACAAGAGAACCACCCGACGGTGTGAGACAGAACATGCTGAGTACATCTAATTGGTTTTGTTTAGTTTCAGGAAGATGGCTTGTGAGCTGAGCTTCACAAATTTCTATGCTAGAGGATTATCTGAAGTATCAAATTCTTTGTATCTTGGGGAACCATTTTCTGCTTTTGAAAAAAAAAATGGACATATTAAAATATTGGACTGTTTTGATGATCCATCTATCTGCTTGCAGTTTTGTGTGTGTGTGTGTGTGTGTGTGTGTGTGTGTGTGTGTACATTTTTGTGCTTTTATGGTGTTTCAATGCCTATTCATTGCATTATGGAAAACCAAATTAGATGTCTAGATGTACCCTAAATTAAAATATATATATATATATATATATATATATATATATATATATATATATATAGTGTGTACAGGAGGTTCTAACAGATCTTTGTGAAAGCTAAAAATGTCTGTTTATTTACAAATGGGAATGTGCAAAAATGAAACAGATTTCCCCTCAGAGAAAGCAGTGTCTGTCATTTACAATACTGGTATCAGTGGGTACCACACACCTCAACGGAAGAGGGCCAGTACCTTTGATCTTAGACTGTCAAAAATATAAAATTTGTATTTAGGGTTACCCATCTAAATTTTCTGTGATACATTCCTTTGGAGAATATCTATGTGCACATGTTATAATTCAGTTTTATAAATCTCCAAGATTTAAAATATCAACTTGATTTCTATGAAAGCACATTAATGTGTGCAGAATGGGTTTAGGCTTCTCCAAAGTTCATCAATGGAAATGAATAAATAAAATTTAACAGGAAATTATTAAGG
This sequence comes from Mus pahari, assembly GCF_900095145.1. NCBI lineage: Eukaryota > Metazoa > Chordata > Mammalia > Rodentia > Muridae > Mus > Mus pahari. Next base: position 68,605,225 of record NC_034598.1, read on the forward strand.
GCAGGTTATGTATATCAAGTGAGGAGGAATTCATAAAACCAAGAGAATCTCTTACCAGAGTAGTGACCCTTGGTAAACAAAGAGCCAAGTTATAACAAGTATACTCTGGTCTTATCTATTTTGTGGAACAAATATACATTATATTCTGTCTGAATTAATATTAGATACAGGCAATACTTGACTTTTTAAAAAAGGATAGCATTAAGTTCCAACCTTAACTGCTAATAAATTAAAAGTTGGTGTAAAATATTCTAAAAAAAAAACAAAAAACCAAACCAAGCCAAACCAAACCAACCAAACAAACAAAAAACCCCAAAACAAAACTTCAGCTAATGCGTTTGTAAATTGGTAGAAATGAAAAAATAAAAAGCCAACTGTTTCCAAGTTCAGAACAGATTATGTAGGATAAGAACTTGGCGTTTTCAGGAGGAAAATGGAGGTTGTAACTAAATCAAATACCAATTCAGACAGCTCAGCAACATAGACTGTGGAAGGGGTGAGAGCAGAGGTCAATGTGTAGGTTCCTTTCACGTGGCCACAACCTTGAACTGATGCAGTTTGAATGATAGCCTAATGAAGGGTTTGTTAATCTCTGGAGGAGACTTAAACCAAAGATTCACTTAATCCTAGCCCAGGTGATTTGTTCAAAAGTCACGGACTTTATTCTTACACTGTTTCAGTCTGCAGACTGGAATACTTCTCTCCCTCAATACACTGCGCGTTTCCACTGACATGAATGGAAAAGGTCTGAGTACGTAAAAAAGCAATGAACGGGGGTGGCTGGTGCCCAGAGGAGGAAGATGCTGAATTGCCTTGGTAAAGAATGGATACACCACGTGTTCACAGCTTTGTGACAGGTGTCATTCCTGGTATTTTCTTTCCCTTTTTCTGTGTGCTGGGATTCCGGAGCACGGGTTCCAAATTTGTGACTGGTGGATGATTGACCTGCCTGCTTTTCTTCGAGGGCCTGAAATGGGACGGAGTTGGGGGTAGGGTAGTGTGGGGTGGGAAGAGAGTGGAGAGAATTCAGTGATTAGTATTCATTTTTAAACTGTAAATCACAATATCAAGAGCATGCACTGTGTGAGTCTCTTAGTTACTATTGTTCCATTGCAGTGAAGAGACACCATGACCGGAGCATCTTATAAAGGAGAGTAACGGGGGAGGGGGGGAGGGCATTGACCAACTTTGGAGAGAGTATTTTAGCAGGCAGGCAGGCAAGTATGAAGCTGGAGCAGTAGCTGAGAGTTTTCATTTTATCCACAAACAGGTCACAGGAGGGCGCGCGGAGGGGGGGGGGGAGACAAATGGGAACCAAGCATTCAAATGTATGAGGTGGGTGTGCTGTCTAGTTTTACACCAATTTGACACAGTAGAGTCCTTTGAGAGGAGAGAATCTCAACAGAGAAAATGCTTCTAAAAGACCAGGTTGTAGAGTAGGCTGAAAGGCTGGTGGGGGAGGGCCCAGACTGTTGTGGGTGTTACCATCCCTGGGCTAGTGGCCCCTGCCCTGGGTGGTATAAGAAAGCAGACTGAGCAAGCAGGAAAGCAGGCCACCAAACAGCACTCCTCCACGACCTCTGAATGAGCGCCTGCCTCCAGGCTCCTTTTGGTCCATCTGATTTCCTGCCTTGGCTTCCCTCAATGGATTATGATTCAGGATGCTTTTGGTCATGAAGTTACATCACAACAGTCTTAACAGTCTTAAGAAAGAGACAGAACCATTCTCGTCCACACCCACAGTGAGGATGGCTGGGGTTATTTGAGTGTTATCATTCATACGCCCTGTCCGCCCATGGGGGCAAAAAAAAAAAAAAAAAAAAATGTTATGAAGGAAGTAACTGATGAAGAAGGTAGAAGAAACCACAGCATTTCCACAAAAATGAAATAAAGAATTTCAGGTTGGAAAAAGTTCAAATATTTAACATTTCTCCTATCAGTTCTAGATTGTTCTAATTCACTCCAGGAAGGCACACACACACACAAATACAAATGCCATTCATACTGTAGCTATAATTAATAGGAGAGCATTTAGTAATGCCTTTGCTGAGATAGGAGACTGCAAAGCCTGTCGCTCACCAGGTGGGAGCACCAATATCACTGTTGTGAAGAAGAAATCCAGGCCTTCCCCCAAAGTCAGTCTGATACAACAGGCAGTGTCCTTCTTCGGATCCCATCTGGGGATGCTGCTCGCGCAGACACCTCCCTCGGAACTGTCACTCATCCACTAGTGCAGAGTCACTTCTCCAGATCTTTATTTTTTTAAAGATGCTATTTTTATTTCAATTAATGCCCCCCCCAAAATATGCAAAGCAGGTTTTAGAAAAACTGTTCTGCCTACTTTGCACCCACTCTCTGGCTGTACATCTTCTAGCGATGTGCCAGCAGCTGGGGGGGGGGGTACAGAGTAAACAGCAGACACATGAGAAACTGCTGTGGCTCTTCTCAAGGTGCCTACCTGCGTGGGGTGGGGTGGGGGAGCCGGATTGCATTTAACCTTCTAACCACTGCAGCAGCAGCAACAGCAGCAGCATTGTCCTGACTGAAATGTATTATGAGATGTTCGCAAATGGACACGTGTTAGTGAGTTTGCATTATTTTCTCTCTCTTTCTTCATCTCCTCACGAGGACCTTTTACTGAATTTTAGATTGATGGCTTCCTATAGTGACAGAGCTAGAGACTGATTTTTTTTTTTCTTCCTGAGACAGGGTTTCTCTGTGTAGTCCTGGCTGTCCTGGAAGTCACTCTGTAGACCAGGCTGGCCTCGAACTCAGAAATCTGCCTGCTTCCGCCTCCCGAGTGCTGGGATAAAAGGCGTGCGCCACCACACCCGGCTTGATTTTTTTTTTTTTTTAAGTAGCCAAATTATCACATAATCACACGTCATAAAGGAATGGGAATCCAAAAGCAGTTTTCATCTTCAGAGTGAGTTTCTAATATACCCTGAAGTTCACCAGTAGCTAGAGAGTAGCAGGCAAATAAAACAAGGGTCATGGTAACTCCTGGGAGGAGCCATCTCATCATTTACTCAGAGGATACATGATTCGCTTTAAGTGGATTTACAGAGAGAGAGAGAGAGAGAGAGAGAGAGAGAGAGAGAGAGAGAGAGAGANAGAGAGAGAGAGAGAGAGAGAGAGAGAGAGAGAGAGAGAGAGAGAGAGAGAGAGAGAGATTGTGGGCTTGGTTTTGGTTTTCTTCTTCCATCTCCTTGTGGGTTCTAGAAATCAAACTTATGCCTGTAGGCTTACACATGGTGAAAATAATTCAGTGGTTAAAAGTGTGAGACTGAAAACCAGCAGGGTATTGTGACTCGTGCTTCTATCCACCAAGACACCTTACTTTTCCATGCACAAACTTCATTTTTATTTTAGCATGAATTTTCTCGAGCATATCAGCTCTCAGAGGGGCAATTGTGCTCCTTAAAATTATTCTCCCCATCCCTGCTTTGATATAGGTATCTTTTATCTTGTAGGATCAGTGGATATGCTGGAACACATATTAGTGGGTAACTTGGATTGTAAGTGGAGTGAGGATTTGATAATGGTGAAAAGGCAAGTGAACCAGACCTAGAGAGACACACGACAGGTTTTCTCTCACATGTTGAACCTGGGTTATGCATACATGACATATACATTGTGAACAGGAAAAATGGGCAGATGGAATTGTTTGAAACAAAAAAAGCTCCTTCACTGCAAAGGAAACCGTGAAGTAAGGAAGCAACGAGAAACTGGGAGAAAATACTCGCAATCATGCATCTGATGAAGGGCTAAGATCAAAAACGTGTTGAAGAAATCAAGCTATTGATAGCAAGCCATAGACAGTTAATCAAAAAGCAGCCAAAGCACTTAGATGATTATCTCCCAAACTAAGATAAGAGGGAGCGATGATAGATAGATAGATAGATAGATAGATAGATAGATAGATAGATAGATAGATAGATAGATAAGCTCATCATCATGAACTATTGGGAAAGTGAAGTTGTAAACCAAAAAGAGATCTCTTGGCTCCTCAAATGGCTAAAAGGTTAAAAAGGACAGCAAAGGCTAAACAGTGCAGAGAAGTTGGTAGATACATCATTTATTGTTTAGGGCAGTCATTGTGGGACAGCAGTACAGCGGTTCCTCCTATGCCATGCTATTTGGTTTACGCTGGCTATACACTTTGAAGGTGCGAGGTAGGATAATTCCAGTTTGTTTGTTTGCTTTTACTCTAGATTTTGTTTGAAGTACTTGAGAGTGTGGTGGCTTGAAAAGTTTGGGATTATTGTTTATAATTTTTGTCAAAAATGTCATTGACATTTTACGGCAATTGCATTGGAACCTACAGGATAATACGATGTTGAGATTGTGTTACAAGCACTAACTTTAGAGTAAATTTTTGTGACAGAAAAGGAAAAACGAGCAATCATTCTTGTAAAGAGTTAAGATGGTGTCCCACTTTGGAGGTGATTGGCGAGGGTGAATTGGACATGGTTAACTCTAAGCAGTGTGAAATCAAGTCTCCCGGAAGTTCCAGAATACGAGGTAGAATCAGCAAACATTTGGTACAATGAGCAGTGACATCATGCTTCAGTGTAGTCAGGACAAAGAGGTGTTGAACTCCATATTGTTTTGTCTGCATTCTGCCCTGTCATTTGCCAGTGTAAAACTGCATATATTCAAAAATAAATATGCATCTCTCTTGTAACTTAGAATACAATGAAAATGGATCCAGCCATCATGAGATTATTGGGAAAGTTGTTTAACATGTGTGAGTCATTCAGGAGAGTTCTCACTGGTATTAATTGTGTCATAAACATTAGCATTCTCATTATATCTGCTCTGATTTTCTGCTTGAGGGACTCTGGATTCCTTATGGCAACTTTTCTCAGGTTGGCCTGTGGGATCTACTGTTCTCAGTGTCTAGGTCAGTGTTTTGGGATCTACTGTTCTCAGTGTCTGGGTCAGTGTTTTTGTCAACAATTCCTTGCTACTAACAAGAGGTAGAGAAATATTTCAGAAGTGACAAAGTAAAAGAAACAGAGGTTTACAGGGCAGGGGGAAGGGTCAGTGAGGCAGCTGACAAATGCCAGATACCATGTTCATTTGTGGTGGCTTCATAGATGATGAGTTCTTCATCCTCTCCTTGCCCTACAATGGAGGGCAGGATCAGGCGTTGGTCTCTGGATTCTTTTTGGAATATTAATGTCTGAAAAAGTGTTAGTGTTCCTCTTCTTTTTTTATTCCTCAAAAATCAGAGTGAAAATCCAAATGCCTCCATGAAGTCACGTTTTATCACTAAACAAATCCACATAAGCTGAATAAACATAGCACTTTCTCAAAAGCATGCTATGTGATGGCCAGCCCTATAACCATATTTTCTGTTTGGATTTCTTTAATGTAACGGCAGAATATTCCTATTTTTGCATTTTGGAAATGGAATGTAGTCTTCTCACTTAACAAACACAGAAGTGAGAATGAAAAACAAATTTTAGTTCAGCAGAATTTAAAACTCAAGAAGGTATAAAAAGACAATCCCCCCTGTATAGCTTGCATTCAATCTGGTTTCCTTTTTTATCTGCTTTCCATTTGTAGTTACTTCATAATATCTATATTCTCAGCACATACTACTTATTTTGAAAGCATTACATGTTCTATTTCATTTGATACATAGTGAGATGGTGTTCTGACAAGTATTTTGATTATCTGGTCTTTGAATGTCGACAAAAAAAAATTCAAGATTTGTTTTCAGTTGAATAGATTTGGTAAGCCTGAAAAAAAATTTTAAAATCAACTAGTATAAATTATTAAGTATTGTTAAGTCCTTTTTGACCTTCTAAAGATCAAATTAATTAAAAATTAAGCAAGAGCTAATGTAGGTCCTTTTGACTGAATTCACCATAAAATCCATGGGTGACATGCCTATGGTAGGTCTTGATTGTTCTTGAAATGATCACTACCATTTAATCTCAAGGGGGTAGATACTGTGTTCTACAATAGCTCTCTTGATGGGCTTAGATACAAAGGTCATGTTCAACCAAACATAACTCTACCACATCCTATGTACACAACAAATAGGACAGATTTTTTTTTTCTGATTAAATATGTAAGTCTTGCTAGTGGACCCTAGGAAATCCTGAGGCGACTTAATAAAGACTGAACAGGGAATAGAAACACAAATGACTACATATGACCAAACTGTGTATTTCCAAAGATAATGGGAGGAGCAAAACATGGCAGTTTTCAGTAAGATCTAAGAGATCAACCTGTTTCTTTCAAAACACCCCTGAGCAAATTTACTGAGGGCTAATGTCATAAATCATTTGGGAGAAGAGGGATGAATAGCTTGTATTACCAGGGATAGAAGAAACAATAGTACTAGCAGAAAGCATGTAAAGGATTGATTAGAAAATCAGAGATTTCCTCTATTATTCAAAGGACTTTTGATAGGATTCTGGTGGTACAGAATAGGTAACTAAAGAGAAGGCTCTAGGCTAAATGACTTGCCTATTAATGGTATCTATTAATGGTGTCTGTTTCAACCACATCATTCTATTCTAAGCCATTCATTCTCTCTCTATTTCATTTATAACCCTCTAATTCTCCATTGTCACAGAAGCCAAATTATTCTTTTAATTTAATTTATTCTCTCATATATTACATCCTGACCACAGTTCCCCTCCCTTCCTCTGTCCCCCCTCCACACCTCCTCTATCACCCCCATCTCTTCTCCCAATCTGATCTTTCTCCTTTTCCCTCAGAAAAAATGACAGGCCTCCCAGGGATATCAACTAATAAGCATGGCAAATTAAGTTGCAGTAAGATTAGGCAACAATCCCCCTACCCCCAAACCACCACTTGTGCTGAAACTGGACAGGGAATCCAGTAGGAAGACAAGGGACACAAAAGCAGGAAGCCAAATTATCTTAATGGCACATAAATCAAATCATGCCACCCTTTTGCTTAAACACCTTGTCTCCCATTGCAAAAAATTTCATTTCTCTTAGAGTGTTGCTAGGCTTTCTGTACCCAGTCCCTACATGTCCTTTTGACTTCATAATCTACCACTATCGTTATTATTACTCATTGTTCTCAGCTCTCTAGGCTCTCTTTTTGTTGTTCAAACATCAAAGAGCTCATAAGCTACCATTCTGCCTCTTTTCTCTGATTAGTTCTTTGGGGGCTTCTCCTTGGCACTCGGCTTCATCTCAGCTGCTACGTCCTCTGAGGGTCTTCACTCACAACTGTGTCTAAGCCTCCGTTCAAACAGCCTTGTTTTAACTTTTGAAAGTACTGTTCTCAAAAGGACGTTGACTTATTTTCTTGCTTATTTATTCATTATCCTCTCCTAGCAGAATGTAGCCTCATGAAGATAAGGTTACCTCTGGAGCTCACTGGACAGTACCTGTATGCAGCTGTGCCAAAAGACAAAGACATCTGATATTGGATTAATATACTTTTAAAAATGTAATATAATTTTAAAAAATATATGTATGAATGTATTTGTATTTTGTCATTATATGTATTTATCCATCCATCCATCCATCCACCTAGCTACCTATCTATCTATCTATCTATCTATCTATCTATCTATCTATCTATCTATCTATCTATCTATCTATCTATCTATCTATCTATACTGTGTGTTGTACGAGTGTGTGTGCGTCCACGTGTGTCTAATGCTCATGTGTACTATGTATGTGATGTACCACCAGAAGCCAGAAGAGGGCATCATAACTCCTGGAGTTAGAATTATAGGTGTTTGTGAGCTCTCTGATGTGAGTTTTGGGAACCAAACCCAGGTCCACTGGAAAAACATTAAGTACTCTTAGCCATCTCTCCAGTCCCCAAATATACTTAAAAACAAAAGAAGGACCAACAACCCCAAACACTCACTATATAGCTTTTCTTTTTTCACAAGTGTCATTAAAAAAGAGGCATGCCTCATGTCACAATCAATATTTCTGCTAAGCAAACAATAAGCTAATAAAGGAAAACTGAAAATCACCCAACATTTGTTGCCACTTTCCCAAGAACATGTGACTGTCCTTCCCAAGACACACTTAAAGACATCCTGGTACACAAATGCATTCTGATAGAATTGATCTTTTCCAATGAATAGTTTGGAAAAACATATAAAAATGACTTCAGAGGATCTGATAGTGGCAAGAGGAGAACCCCGATTCCAAGCCACTTGTTAATGGTGGCTGATGGAAGCGTCAGACTGCTCATCCCAAAGGTGTGTCTTTAATGGTAAATTTCTTGAAAGGTTCTTCAGGGAATGAAGGGTATATCATGAGGGTGTCACTGACACATAGTAGACACTTCAAGGGAGGGAGGACTTTTGATATTAACACATTTTTCTTCAGTTCTCTTGAAAATATCCACAAAATTTGATATATCACTCTCGGTTGTGAAGTGGGATTTGGAAGAAGGCGGGAGAGTCAGATAGAATTCAAACCTTTCAGTTTCTCATGCTGCGGTAACTTTATTTTGTCTTTGTACTCTTCCTGAGGAACACACTTCTTAATCCACTGTATCTTTTTTTAATTTTTTTAAATTTTTTATTTTTTAATTTTATTTATTAATTTTTTTTTTCAAGACAGGGTTTCTCTGCGTAGCCCTGGCTGTCCTGAAACTCACTTTGTAGACCAGGCTGGTCTTAAACTCAGAAATCTGCCTGCCTCTGCCTCCCGAGTGCTGGGATTAAAGGTGTGCACCACCACGCCCGGCTCCACTGTATCTTTCTAATCTAAAGTACATACAGCCAGGAACAGCACCATAGAGTTGTGCAGTTTGTATACTTTGTGAAAGTGACTAGCTAAGGGGATGAGTGGGGACTAGAATCGCCTTGCCATTCATGTATAGATCTGGCAAAAATAAATGCATCATCATGGTTTATAAACAGGCATCCTGGAGTTAGCAGGTACCTCTCCCATAGCATTTATATTTTCCAAAAATACCTTCCATATGCGGAGACGGCAGCGGAATGACTCGTGGAAATAGGACAACCTGTTTACTTTTTCGAACGCCATCATCTTTCTTTCGATTCATTGTCCTTGGGTGTTTATTATGCCTGGCAATTTTATTTTGGCTGACCAGGGAGGATACCTTTAGGACGTCAGGCGCTTGTACACGGGGAGGAGGACAGTGAGTGATCTCACCTATGACATGTGGTTTTGTTGTGGTTGTTGTTGCTGCTGCTGTTGCTGCTGCTGAATGAGCAACTGCTGCTGCTGCCGACGCCGAGCTGTCCGCAGCTTCTCGAAACGAGCCTCCATCTCTTCCAGGACTTTTGGGGTGTATCTGACCACCAGCTTCACACTGTCCTTAGCAGCCTTGAGAAGTTCCACAGCTTTCTCATGATGCTCCCCTTCCACACTCTGAGAAGACAAGGAGAGAGCTCATTTGTTTCCTCCAGGGACTCATAGCATTGCTACCCTAGTAAAAACCCCAACATAGGGTGCTCTTGTCCGTCAGTTCCAATACTTGTAAGAGTGAGATAAGAGGGTGGCTGAGAGTTTGAAGTCAGCCTGGGGTGTACTGCAGGCTTCATGCCAGCCTGACAGACGATGTGAAAACTGTATTTAAAAAAAAAAAAAGTCAAAATCAAGGGTCTGCTGTTGATGCCGCTTTGTAGGGTGCTTGCCTAACATGAAAGCTGCCCTAGGTCCTATCTTCGGTATCACATACAACCTTGGTGGCAGATGCTAATCATGAGGCAGGAACATCAGATGCTTAAGTCATATATATGGCTATACAGCGAGTTCAAAGTCAACCTAGGATACAGGAGATTGTGTCTCAAACATCATCATCATCATCATCATCATCATCATCACCATCATCATCACCATCATCATCATCATTATCATCGTCATCATAGCACTAATCAGAAATCCCCTCCAACAACTAAACTCTCTATATAAATTACAGACAAAGAATCCAGAGTCTGCAACGTCTAGAAGATATGGTAAATAAGACAATGTCATCATCATTATTATTTATGTTCATAACTGAACTTCAAGATGAGATTAGTCTATGTTAGGACACAGGGTGGATTAGATGGCTTGAGTTAGGGGGGCTAAAGATGGGAAAGACCTAATAGTAAGTTAAATATTAAAAGTGGAATTTCTAAATTTCACCTGAAAGAGTAAATGTATTACCTAAAAAAAAAAAAAAAAATGAAATCAAGAAAGTTAAAAATCACAATAAAGGGAAGCTTTCTCCACCTGAGTATAACCCCTACTAAGCGTCAACAGTGATTCAAATCCTGAAATTTAGACACAAGGAATAGATTGTTAGGTAAATGATGCTGAAACAAATAAATAATCAAAGCTAACGGATACCCCGTTCTCATACTCTGAACTCTCTAAACTTCATTCAATGTTTTCGTTCAAAAGCTTAAGGCTTTGGCTTTCAAAGGCTTAGAGCGATGCTTGCCATCTCGAGGTGGAGAGGGGATTCATCAGTGCAAGTCAGAAAGGAGTGGGATCTCAAGGGCAGGTGTCCAGAGTTTACGTCTCTGTATTTCAAACCCTGCCCAAGGAAAGGAATCCGTCTGCAGAGTGTCCACAGTGTAGCCGTGGAGTTGCCTAGTCTTCCACGGGCTGCTCTCTTAAAAGTCCATCAGCACAGTGAACCAGTGATAGATGTGCTTAAGTAATAAAACACAAATGTTCCCTAAATCCATGCACAGGAAGAGAAGCGATCTCTCTTTCGTACAATCAAAGAAGTATCGATCAACATACTTCATTTTAAAATTAAGAACGGTAATTTGCATATGTTGTATGGACAAGGATGTGAAGAAATGAACTTTGACCTAGCACAATTTTTCTGGAGGGTGCTCTTATTACTAACTGAAAAAAAAAGTCTATTATAATGAGTTTTTTTTACTAAGCATAGCACTAGATATATACCTGTAAATATGACATGCAAGATATGTACCTGCAAGTATGTAAATAGAATACACATAAATTGATTAGGGTTTGAGCTTTTGAGACTCAAGTTGGTCTTTTGAACATGACAGCATGGGCAAGTGACTGGGAACACTATCATTGTTTCAAGTGAACCAAGAACTGCTGAAGACAAGCCCTGTAGGAATTCTCTAGGCTGGAAGAAGGGAGCTATTAACGTGAATAATGTTGCAGTTAGATGTCATAGGACCTTTTAAAGGACACTGCCCTCTTAGCTGACACTGAAGGCATAGATAGTAAGACCCCATTTTACAAGATTTAAGTGCAATGGCTTTTTGCCTAGTTATTTGTATTAAGTGCTGAGGGGTGGGGAAAATGACAGAAGATATAAATAGCACCTGGGTGAAGCTCAAATATTATCAGAACATCTAGAGTGGTGAAGACAACCGCCTCCTCCATGGGGAAGATTTCTTTTCATAGCACAAGGGTAATAAGAACTCAAGATGCACCAATATGAACTATAAAAGGGGAGAAATCTATTAGACCTCGAGAGGACAACAGTTAAGCTTGAGAATCATGATTGCAAATACACAGCTTCGGACATTTTAGACAGTGTGTTTAACTCAATCCCTTGCCTTCAGTAGGCGGGTATGGGCTGAGGGAAAAAAGTTTCAATTTATCAATTTGGTCAGTTGTCACTGCTGCCTGCCTGTGAGGACACAGTTGGTGTGAATCCCAAACAGATAAGACAGGTTTACAAAATGGCCAGAGTAAGCCAGAAAGACAATTTATGCAGCTATGTCCCCAAGTCTGGATTAAAAAGAAAAAGAGGATTAAAGGGAAACAGTTTACACAGCCTTTGGGTAGAGGGAATTTTTATGTCTGACTAAAGCCCAAGAAAACAAACGAGTTTCCCTGATTAGTACATTCTTTTGGTTATTCACCTGATCACTGATAGTCACTAGTCAGAATGTTATTAAGCATTTATCTTAGTGTGTATAGCTAACACAATTTTCAAGTAAATAAAAGACAAGAGGAAATATTGACCACAGAAACCTCCTTTTGGTTTGTTGGTAATTACTTTGCAATTTCTTCCAAGATGATTTATTACAACGTGGACAGTTGCTTTCAAATGAAAGTGTGATTTGTTTATCCAAACACTTCTTTATTTTTCCACATTAAAACTTCTATGGGCTTTTGTTGTTTTTTGGTTTTGTAGAGGCCCTTATGGAGCACGGGCTGGTCTAGAATGCCCTATGCGGTAGAAGGACAGAGGCTAACTGTTGCCTTTAGTCCTGCCGTCTCTACTTCCAAGCGGCAGGATCAAAGGTGTGTGCCATCCCACCAGATTTTCCTGTTTAGTAGTTGGTTCACCGACCTCTGAGGCCAGCTGGTCAGTCTCAAGGACTTGGTTTTATATTTTGTAGTATTTGCTTTTATTTAATGAGGTGAAAGACTTTAGGACAGACTTGGAGTGGCTCATTATTTATCTTTAAGCATTGTGGTGGTCATTCAGAGGGTACTGGGAACGCGCATGGGAGTGACTTAAGTCTATCGAGAAGAATGGACATCCAAGTTCTGCAAACATTTACATCTGTCTGATTTAAAATATTTAATACTTATTGACATCAATATAAAAAAATCAAACAATTTATAACTACTTTTGAAATTCTTATGAAACACCATAAGAGCTGTGTTTCCTATAAGATGAATATATAAGTGCATGTTTCCATTCAGGAACCTGGAAAAGAAATGAGCTCAACAACTAATTCACTGTATGCTTGTTGTGTTAGCAATCTCGTGCAGTAGTAAATACTAGGACACCTTTAAGCTGGCTGATTTATTGGAAACATAGCAAAGTCGTGGCTGCTTAGTGAACCAACCTTTAAACTCGGAAACATTCTGAAATTTCAATACCTTAGCTATGTCACATAGAGAGATATCAAAATGCTATTTCTAGTATGATCTATTTTTGGCGTGATTGAGAATCCCCCCCAAAAGGAATTTGAATTGTACTGCCTACGTGAATTTGCTCACAATGTGTGACATAGTTACATTTTTATCTTGCCAGGCCATCAGCTAGAGGAGCCACCTGGCCTAGGAATGAATTTTACACACTGTATGTATGCACTATTCCTGTGAACTGCCAATGCTCAGAGATTATTTTTCCAGGTTTTTCTTCTATGAGATTAATTACAATTTCATTGCTTTCTCCTTCCCCTTAACCGACCAATCAAGCTTTTCTTGTGGAGATCATATTGACCTTAACTTGACTGAGTTTGTTGCTGAGTAGCATCTTGAAGCACTGCTGGGTCACAAAGAGGTAGCCTGCTTCATGGGTTGTCCATGGCACGCCCAGGTTTCTAAGTGACATCTCTCGTTTGTGTTGCGAGCTAGATGATCTTTTCAAGGAGTAAATGATAGGGAAGGTATGAGTTATGATACCTTAGTACATTTAAGTAGCTCAGATTGTTGTCTCAGAAAAGAACTTTAGGAACATTCTCATTCATCGATTTTTTTTTTCCAAAATAAAAAAATAGGGATTCAATCAGCTGGGACCTAGCTCAACACAGAAAGCTATTTGTTTCAGGATTCATTAATGATGAGTGCTTTTAAAATGATCCCATCCTACTTTTCTAACTAGTCGAGAAACGAGACACATGGCTGGTCTGTTTTCCTCTGGGTGAAAGGACAGGAACTCATGGTAGCAAAAAGATCTGTCAACTCCCCACTCACTGTGTGAGCTGGTAATGCTGGAGCAGTGGGGAATGCCTGAAGGGGTCCCTGTCTTGAGTAACGGTTCTCAGCTTTGAAAAGGCCCCATGTAGTCACACGTGAACCAAGTCTTTTTCTGCACGGAGATGATTGCGACTATTTTATGTTTTTTTTTTTGCTTATCACTTTACAAGAATATATTAAAATTGATAAAATGCTGACTCTAAGTAGCATGCACCCAGCTGTCTTTCAAAGTGTAAGCTGCACACTTGCTGGTGACAGGAAAGCCCTTGAGTGTGGCAGAGTGACATGCTGTTTATTTGCACACACTAAACATGGCTGTAAAATCCTGAGAATAAAGAAAACATAAGATGAGATATTTGCAAGCATCATCATAATTCAAACCCTGGGACAATTTCAACACAATAATGGAAGACTAAGTTCTTTTTAAGAGCATGAAATTGTATTGTTGCGATGAGAATGGATCCCTTTATTCTTATGATGGCTTTATGCATTTCTGTTGCTTTAATCTTATTACATTTGAATGTTGACATTTATGTATATGAATATATATGTGCATACATATGTATATTATAGTATACCTACTTAGTGCAAGGGTTATTTTCTTTCTTTCTTTCTTTTGTGTGCATTAAATACATGTCTCACAATAAGTATATGAGACAGGTCTTGGAAAAGCTTAAAAAATTCATCATATATTTCTGGTAGTAAGAAAAACACAGACACAAACTGACATCTAGCTCTTCTGAGAAACTGAGTGCTTCCCTGTGAATTGAGTCTAAAACAAAATAATAAAAAGCAAATATGGGAGTGGGATTTTCTTTTGTGTAGAGGGCCATATTTTTGACCAATGGTTTCTAAGTCGTGGCTGAAGAACTTTGTGAATAGAGATGGTGTGATGGTTTGTATAGTCTTGGACAAGGAAATGGCACCATTTGGAGGTGTGGCCTTGTTGGAATAGGTGTGTCACTGTGGGTGTGGGCTTGAGACCCTCACCCTAGTTGCCTGGAAGTCAGTCTTCCACTAGCTGCCTTTGGAGAAAGATGTAGAACTCTCAGCTCCTCCTGCACCATGCCTACCTGGATACTGCCATGCTCCAGCCTTGATGATAATGGACTGAACTTCTGAACCTGTAAGCCAGCCCCAATGAAATGTTTTTTTTTGTTTGTTTTTTTTTTTTAATAAGACTTGCCTTGGTCATGGTGTCTGTTCACAGCAGTAAAACCCTAACTAAGACAGATGGCTTGGTGATTCCATGGTGTGTTATGTCAAGAGGCACAGCACCTTGACCTAAGCATTTGAGCATGTATAAAACTCGGACCCAGCTAGGCAGTCATTGATGTACAGCTTGCATTTGGATGCCATGTTCTGAACTGTGGTAAAGCCAGAAAAGCACCCTCTCAAGGGTGCGTTTTACGATGTTATTTCAGTGTGGCCAGATGTGGGAAATCTAATCATCTTTAGCTTGGTGTGGAGCTCTGCTGAGTTGTATTTAATTAGGAATATTTCTGAGCACTTGAAGATATGTTCAGGAAAGAACTCTATGATGCTTTGATCCTTCTCTTTTTCTCAAATATGCTAATTTCCCCTTTCTAACAGTATTATCTTCTGCTTAAGAAACGTGGCAAGTGTATGAAAAGTGTCACATTTATTCCTTGGAAACAATATGCTAATGTTCCCTCTGAGTACTTTTGTTCCTGCCTACACGCTAATATCCATCTCTGAGTACTATAATTTGTCAGTTCACAATCAGTCTCTGCTACTAGAGTCTACATGGAGAGATGAGACTTGCTTAGCAATCTCTGAGCCAGCTTCTATTATTGGCCCAATAATAGAAAATGCAGTAAATAAATCTATTTACTCATATAGTCTCTTTTTCTTTAATCTACCATATATTTATTTAGCCATCTATTATCCATGTATCTATTTACAGATTCATGTATCCATTGATCATCCATCTCTATCTATCTATCTATCTATCTATCTATCTATCTATCTATCTATCTATCTATCTCTATCGCTGTCTATANTCTACTAAAAAACCAGCACTTCTTTGGCCTGAGTTTGAGTTTTTTTAATTATCAGATCTGTGAACCTAGAGAAGCTGCTTTATATCTCTGGGCTCCAATTTCCTTATTTGAAAACTGAGTATAGGATATCTACTATGTAAAATCATCACTAACATTTGAAAGAATGTCTGGCATTTACAAGGGTGCAACTAATATTAACTCCATGTTTTCTTGTTATTTTTTGTCAGTCTTCCTGTATGGATTCAAATGCTTAATAATAACTGAAAAAAAATGTAGTTGCACAATAAAATAGAAGTCTGCTTTATATATTCTGGGAAGCAAAGGGTTATTGCATAAATTAATAGACTGTGGGAAATGTGCTTCAAACTATAGGAGTCTACAGCTTTACTTACTCTCACACAATTTAGCTGCAACATTTACATACATACATACATACATACATACATACATACATGCACTGATATGCTAACTACAAGTGATAATTAATTATTCTAAAACAACACAACAACTGCAACAACTACAAAAAACCCAAACCAAACCAAAACCAAAACCAAAACCAAAACCAAAACCAAAACCAAAACCAAAACCTAAACCAAAACCAAAAAACCATCTCTCATTGTTCCTCCTCAGTATCATTCTTAGCAAAGGACAAGACTATTATGTGGGAGATTTACTGGGTAGGGCATTTATATTGTGAGGAACCTTGGGAGGAAGATCATCAAGTAATTGAACACTAGAAAAGACCTTGGAGGTTAATGGAGAAAAGTGTGTGTAATTGTACATATTTTCATCTTAGGAGAGTAGTTACAAATAGAGGAAGTTTTGAATCATGAAAGGGGAAATGCAATATAGTAGCACTAAGTCACAGGGCGGGGAGCGGGGCGGGGGGAGGACCTAAATTGAACAAGTGATTCAGAAAAAAAAAATCCTGCCAGAAACAAGAGATTCATAAATCTAACATTTACTTGATCTCAGCCTGTCTTTCAGATCTGGGGACTAAAATTGGAAATATATTCAGCTGCTTCATCTTAGTAGTAACGCTTTGTAGCAATGGCACCTCAGTAGTGGTACTGCATAGTAATTCTACAGCATCTCAGCAGTAATGCTTTGTAGAACTGCAGCTCAGTAGTGGTACTGCATAGAAATTCTATGGCATGTAAGTAGCAATGCTTCATTGTAAGTGCACCTCAGTAGTGATGCCTCATAGTAACGTTATGGTGTCTCAGCAGGAACACTTCATAGTAACTGTGCTGCACTCTAGTAGTGATGCTTCATAGTAACGCTACTATGTCACAGTGGTAGTACTTCATAATGACTCTACATGCTCCCTGTCGTACTGTGTCATAGCAACTTCACAGCATCTCCATTGTGATGCCCTGAATTAACTTCACTTAACCCTTGTGCTAGCATTCACAGAGGAGAGGAAAATCCTCAATAGTAGTTGGGTTGAAGACAGAACCCAACCCTCTCCCTCACACATTCATGTATCTGTACAGACAGAGACATAGACACGGACAGACACACACACACACACACACACACACACACACACACACACA
>NC_034598.1:68622498-68663767 GCF_900095145.1 Mus pahari
GAGAGAGAGAGAGAGAGAGAGAGAGAGAGAGAGACAGAGACAGAGACAGAGACAGAGACAGAGACAGAGCCTGACACTGAGTGGTAGGAGTCAGAAGTCAGAATCCCACCATTTTCTAACACTCCTTTATTTTGGCTGAACTGTGACAATTCCTGAAACTACAGTAATTTGATTTCTAGAACTACATCTCTCCTTTGTCTATAGTTTTGGCCTCTATGTTCCATCAACCCTCGGGAAAGGCTGGCCCTGAGAGATGCTTATTAATCACCTGATGTTCTTTTACTTGCTGAACCCTGATTATTCCCAGTAATGGCTAATACCATTCCAGAATAGGGAACTTTTTGACCACCTCCCAGCCCCCTTTTTCTAGATTTACCAGGTTTTTTGAATTAAAAAAACCCCTCCCTACTCCAAGTGATTTTTTGCTGCTTTATTAATCTTGAGATTCCAGGGACAAATTTGCAATGGGGTTGCACGATGAATCTGTGCTTCTGAGATAAATTTTACATCCACCCATGCTCTCTAGGTGTGTGCCATTCAGACACCAACTCCTTACCCACCCAACTTCCTCTGTCTCTGTCTCTCTCTCCAAAAAAGGAAAACAAAACAAAAGCAACCAACAACCCCTGTCCCCACCAAAGACCCTACAGGGTCCTGATTCTCTACGTTGAATTGTAAGTCTGGAGGAGTATTGGGGAGTATTCATTGCCCCCTTATTGGGGTGCCTATGTTACATATCACTAAACACCAAGTTCTTCCAGCAAAACCCCTGTCTCTACATGTTTCAGGGCCCTCCTGGCTTGCCTACAACAACCCAGAACTTACCCTGAACATTCCAGCCCAGAGCCCTGGGTTGCTCTTCCCTATATAATCCAACCATTTTGGAACTTCACTCTTTTGGCTGTTGCACCTGATTCCCCTCTTTGCTCCTTTCCCCTTCTCCTGTCTTATCTCTTCATATCTCTTAGGGTCATGACTACTATGTACTCTTCCAGATGTGTCTGCCTCTGGCTATTTTCTCTCACATATCTATATATCTATATATCATCTATATATCTATATCTGTATCTATATCTATCTATCTATTAAAAAAAAAAACAGAAAAAAAAAACTTCTCTTCCATCATATCTAAGAGGGAATAGTTGCAGCAATGGGGGACCTCTTTCCACACTCACCCAAAAACTATTTTCTAATGCTCAACACTACTATAGCCCTAGATAAAATGACCAAATACATTTAGAGACAAACTTTAGTGCCATTCCTCAATAAGATCGCAAGCACTGAACGGCACCTGTGCGAGGAGACAGAAAGACTAGAAATTGGCACCAGGATGGGCTTCGAGTTGTGAAGAAATGGCTGATTAACTGTGACCTTTAGATCCTGACCTTTCCTCCATCTTGATTGCCAGGTTCCTGCTGTCCTGCTTTTAGTACTGAAGGATCCAAGGAAGACTTTCCTTCCAGGGAAACGGAAATAATTGATCACTCATTAAGAACTGGGAAGATGTCCCAGAGTTGGAGCAATGCACATGTATCTAGCATTCATTCAACAATTTTGAAGAACATAATTACCAACCCTCAAGGAACTGGAATTTTCAGAGATGAGGGCAAACAACTGGGTAGGCCAGAACCACCATTGGACGCAATAGGGCTGCATGAAGAAAAGAGAGGGGTAAACCTAAGGTGTGTGTGTGTGTGTGTGTGTGTGTGTGTGGATTGGAAAGAGTAGCTCTGAGCACACTTAAGTCCTGTTTGCTCTCTCTGGAATTCTGCCAAGGAGACAAAGGCAGACAGAGTTTTAAGAGGCATTACATCCTTTGTCTGCACCTTGATCCAGGCAAGCGGGGGCTTTGGAATTCTATGAAGCAGTTCTGTATACCATATACTATCTGACAATCTCCAGGCTAAGTTAAAAGATTTAGGTTTTAGTTTTCACTGATGACTTCAACAGGGAGTGGTTTGCCACTATAATGGGTACAGGTTTAAAGCTGTAAAGTTCTGTGGGAGAGGTTAAGTCTTTAGAACATTTTGGGGGAAATCCTGCTATCCCAAACAGAACATAGGACATACTGTCTCCTCTCTCAGATGACAGCAACCATTATATAGCAATGGCCTCTAGTATTCATTCAAGAAGGATTTCTTTTTTATTAGAATCCTACTTCAGCAATCTCATTGAGCTTATAGTTTTCTAAAGGGTATCTTCGAAACAATACATGGCTGCACTATTCCAACAATCCTCTTCAAAAGATCTGTTTTAATATCTAACTGATTTGGAATTCAAGATGTCCAGACAATTAGCAAGGGGAAGTGTGTCTCTGCACCTGTTCTCTGAGCCTGGGGCTGTCAAATGTATTTCTGGTCAAGTGTGTATAATGGATGGGCATTGTTGCTTCTGTATTACATGAATAATCAAATGCTCTACCATCTAATCTAATTGCAGGGCTTCGATGTTGCAGCTGCCTTTTTGCAGAAATAAAAATTTAGAGGATATATCAAGAGCACTGACCAGTATCTCTTGGCTCTACATACAAAGGCTTTTCTGATTAAATGCACAGTCGCAGGTGATCCCTTGCATTTGTTATCACTGAATTATATGAAGAGTTTTCAGTTGTTTTAAATGTTCTAACTTTGTAGCTCACTTTGGAATGCCTCCTACGTAACTGATCATGTGACTAGCCAGGACTATAGACTATGGAGGCATACTTAACTACATATATATATATATACTTCCTAAATATATAGACTGAATCTACTTAGTCTATATCATCATACTTGTATGTATGTTTTCAGGACTGACTAGGATACATCTACATCATGCCTCCTGCACCTAAGACTCAGGGATGATTTCGGAAGAGAGGGTGGAAAGGTTGTAAGAGACAGAAGATTTAGGGATTTGCTGTGAGAGTGTGTCTCCTAGGGATGCAGGAACACACCCATAAAGTCATACCAACACTTGAGCTGCTTAAACTTTAGCCGAACAAGGACAATAACAACAGACATGCTAATCGGTGAGAATGGGGAAAGACCGAGGAGGTCACAAAACCTACACAAAGAACAACAAGTAACTAAGGAATGGTGAGAGATGGAGGGAGAAAGAGTCTGCTCTTTATTTCTTATGCCCTGCAGACTGAGAACTGAGTTATCTTGGGTTTGCATGCTTCTGTTTAAAATCTATTGGTAAGTAGTCACAACAGGGCTACGGCAGACACTGTGTTCGATTGGAGGGGTATAGCTACATTGCTAACCTCCCCTAGACCAAGCAAAGCATATAGTACTGTGCTAGCATTTGCCAGCCTAATGTCGAGTGTGCTAGTTTTGAAGTTTAAGCCTAATGAATATAGCAATAAATATGGCACCCCATCTGTTCTTTTCTTTCTTTCTTTTCTTTTCTTTTCTTTTCTTTACTTTTCTTTTCTTTTCTTTTTTTTTTTTTTTTTTTTTTTTTTTTTCAAGACAGGGTTTCTCTGTATAGCCCTGACTGTTCTGGAACTCACTTTGTAGACCAGGCTGGCCTCGAACTCAGAAATCCACCTGCCTCTGCCTCCCGAGTGCTGGGATTAAAGGCATGCGCCACCATGCCCAGCTTGCCCCTATCCTAAACCTAGCACTCACTACTGCCCTGCTAAAACCTAGTTTTTTAATGGAAACAAACAAGCAAACAAAGTGCAACTGAGTACTAAAGTAAGTATCCAGCAACAGAGGAAGGTTGTATCAATCACGGAACCCATTATCACTGAATAATACATGCAAAATTAGGACAAAAGTCTATATGCTGACAAGACAAGCTCTCTAAGACATATTTCTGATCAAGAAATCCAATTAAAGAATAATACAGATGTGCATGAAACTATCCATTAAAAAAAATCACTTAATGCTATGACTCAACATTTGCTGAATTTTTATGATCAGGAACTTTTCAAAGAGTCTTAGCAACTCCATTTTATAAATAAAGAAACTTGGATTGTGTAGGGGTTATAAAACTTTCTAGGGCCACACCTTTAATGAATCACATGTCTCCTGCTAGAGCCTGACCTTTCTGTAACTTCTCATGGTCTACTTTTTTAAAATAGGAGACTGAAAAAGAAAAAAAAAATGAAAGTGTGAGTATGTGTGTGTGTGTGTGTGTGTGTGTGTGTGTGTGTTAATGAATGTTACCTGGTAGGACGTTCTATAACATCCTATAATAAACCCAAGGAGGTAGAAGAAATGATAATGTTCCTTAAGCGGTGCATCGCTCCTGAACTGGAATGTGAGTACTTTCCTTTCCCCTACTTCTTCTCTGTGGTTTCTTTATTTTCTGTTGCCTGGGTGTCAGTTACATGTCTGGCAAATAATTCATAGTTGTGTCTATTGGCTATCAGTCCACATTTTTACGGAATAATGTTTGACTGGGAAATAGTGGGGAAGGATTGCAAAATACTTCATGTTTAATTTTTGCTTTTCACTTAATGGCTCCTGAGATGAAAAACTGTAGCGCTTTTTCAATCTTGACAGATGAGAGACTGCAGAGGGAGTTACAAATCAATCGACCTAGGGATTTTTCTGAGAGTGAAATGAATCAGCTTTGTATTTCTTTTTTGGTACAACTAATATTGAGCCTTTCTTCTTCCCTACCCCCAGATAGCATTCCATTGTAACAAAGAAACACTATTATTTATTTTTTCCATGACAGACCCATACTGAGATATATTTCTTCTCTTCACATCAAATTAAATTTCAATCAGTTTGCCTTGCCTCCAATTCTGTATCCTTCAAGGCTACTGCCTAAACACTGTTATCTCAGGAATGACTCAAAATTTCAAATATGATTATATATTATTCTTGCTTTAAATTGCTCTGTGTTCTAGTATTACTAAACCCCAAACCTTCAGCCTAATGTAACTTACCTTTCTTGATGTGCCTGTACTTGTATTTTGTACACTGGATTGCTAATCCTTGAGTGTCTACACTAATGGTTCTCAACCTTCTCTAGGATGCAACCCTTCCTCATGTTGTGGTGACCCCAACTATAGGGATAATGTTTATATGGACTGTGTGAAGATGCATCTCTGTCCTTCCTTGCCTGCCTAAGGTACCTCTGCTTGTTAAAAATAAAGATCCTATAGCCTAGGACAAAAGGCAGAATAGAAGGTGGGACACATTAGTGAAGATAGGAACTCAGGGAAAGAGTTAGTACATATTCATTTTATTGACTGCTGGCCCTATCTAACATTTCCCAAACTAAAGAGATGGTGGAACAACTGAGCAGATAATCTGTTAGGCAGATGAATGCACTTGCTTCTAGGGAGAGTAGCAAATCATAGATAATGATAAATATTTTGCTAAAGGTATGACATTCCTATAAATAACTGAAAAGGCATAAAAAAGAAATTGTATGACTCCACCCGAGTCATTCTAGTCATAGAATAATTGAACACATGTAGTAAAATTTTTACATAACCAAATTTTTGTATTATTATGTTAAAAAAGAGAATTAAAGAGTTGGATAAATGGCTCAGTGGGTAACAGTGCTTGCAGCATAAGCAGGAATATCTTAGCTTAGATCTCTAGCTCCCATGGTGAAAGCTGGCTCACTTGTGCATACCTGGAACCACAATGTTAGGGGTAGGGACATACAGGGACAGATTACTATGGCTTGTTGGTTAGACAGTGGGTCCCCAAAGCATTGAACTCTAGGTTCAGTGAAAGATCCTCTCAGAGACTATGGTAGAAAGTGATAAAGGAAGATACTCATTTGCTTCTCTGGCCTCCATATGCACAACCACTCACATGCACATATGCATAGATGCACACACAGCATACATAACACATCCACACAATACATACATATTTAAAAAATAAATGAAGCCAATAAAAATGAAATTGACTTCTTTGTGGAATACACCAACTACATGCAAAAATATGTCCAAAACACCTGAAAGAAATTATATTTTCAATATTGATGACATAAGACGATATGTGGTTGACAGTCAACATCATACAGAGTGCAGCATCTCACGTGCCTCTGTCACCTAATGCAACAGAAGCCATGTAGAAACGGAACGTGTAGAAATAGTCTCAGATGAGATCAGGCGTGTTCACGGAGATATAAATGTAATAGAAGAGAAAGTGCGGGAAAGTCTCAAACACAGGGGAAAAGTTCCTGAACAGAACACCAATGGCTTATGCTCTAGGATCAAGAATTGACAAATGGGAACTCATAAAACTGCAAAGCTTCTATAAGGCAAAGGACACTGTCAATAGAACAAAATGGAAACCAACAGATTGGGAAAAGATCTTTACCAACCCTACATCCAATAGAGGGCTAATATCCAATATATACAAAGAACTCAAGAAGTTAGACTCCAGAGAACCAAATAACCCTATTTAAAAAAAAAATGGAGAACAGAGCTAAACAAAGAATTCTCAAGTGAGGAAACTCGAAGGGCTGAAAAACACCTAAATATTCAACATCCGTAGTCATCAGGGAAATGTAAATCAAAACAACCCTGAGATTTCACCTCATACCAGTTAGAATGGCTAAGATCAAAAACTCAGGGGACAGCAAATGCTAGTGAGGATGTGGAGAAAGAGGAACACTCCTCCATTGCTGGTGGAATTGCAAACTGGTACAACCACTCTGAAAATCAGTTTGGCAGTTCCTCAGAAAATTGGACATAGTACTATCTAAAGACCCAGCTATACCACTCCTGGGCATATACCCAGAAGACGCTCCAACATGTAATAAGGACACATGATCCATTATGTTCATAGCAGCCTTATTTATAACAGTCAGAAGCTAGAAACAACCCAGATGTCCCTCAACAGAGAAATGGATACAGAAAATGTGGTACTCAGCTACTAAAAACAATGACTTCATGAAATTCTCAGGCAAATGGATGGAACTTGAGACTATCATCCTGAGTGAAGTGACTCAGTCACAAAGGAACAAACACGGCACGCACTCACTGATAAGTGGATTATTAGCCCAAATATTTGGAAAACCCAAGATTTGATTCACAGACCATATGAAGCCTAAGAAGAAGGAAGACCAAAATGTGGACGCTTCAGTGCTTTTTAGAAGGGTGAACAAAATACTCACAGGAACAAATGTGGAGACAAAGTATGGAGCAGAGACTGAAGGAAAGACCATCCAGAGACTGCCCCACCTGGGGATCCATCCCATATACAGTTACCAAACCCAGACACTATTGCGGATGCCCAGAAGTGCTTGCTGACAGAAGCCTGATATGGCTATCTCCTGAGAGGCTTTGCCAGAGACTGACAAATACAGAGAGGGTATTGCAAGCTGGTACATCCATTCTGGAAATCAGTTTGGTAGTTCCTCAGAAAATTGGACATAGTACTATCTGAGGACCCAGATATACCACTCCTGGGCATATACCCAGAAGATGCTCACAGCCAACCATTGGACTGAACTCGAGGATCCCTGATGGAAGAATTGGAGAAGGGACTGAAGGAGCTGAGGGGGTTTGCAGCCCCATGGAGAGAACAACATTGTCAACAGGCCAGACGCCCCAGAGCTCCTGGGGACTGTACCACCAACCCCAGGATACACATGGAGCGACCCATGGCACTGACCCATGCACATGCCATTCATATGTGGCAATGAATGGCCTTGTTGATCATCAGTGGGAGGAGTAACCCTTGGTCTGAGAGTGGTTGATATTCCAGTGTAGGGGAATGTCAGGGCGGGATGACAGGGAGTGAGTGGGTGGGTGGGGGGAAGCACCCTCATAGAGGCAGGGGGAGGGGGTAATGGGTAGAAGTAGAGGGTACTGGGTAGGGGAGACCTGGAAAGGGGGAAATATTTGAAATGTAAATGAAGAAAATATCCAATTAAAAAAAAATAGTCTCGGGTAACCAGCTACAACTCCATCGCCTTAGCACGGGCAGCACTTTGTGAAGGCATCATCACATTGCTTAAAAACAACCAGCAGAGCAATTATCATTCAACTTGGACTTTGGAAGTCTAAAAGGAACCTGGTTCTTACAGGGACCATAGTTAGCAGAACCTGATTGAACTGAGCACCTCTCCTTTTCTCTGGAAATCTGTCCCCATTCTGCAGGAGCAAGAACCAAGCAGGCGAGCAACATTTACAATTTGCCCCACAGATCTTTCCCACTGAGCCAGAACTGAGTCAGAGTGGAAAGGATAAGCAGGCTGAAGGTTGAGAAATGAGCTCTAGGTCTGCATGTGGTAGTGTAGCCTGGAACTGGGGTCCTCTGGCCCTGGCCTTCCAACTCCCCCCCCCCCACACACACACACACACATCTCATGAGAAGCCAGAGCAAGGTGCCTTGATGACTCTGGGTTTCCTTTTGAAACTGCGATTTTCATGGAGTTTCTCAAAGCATACGTGTTTGCCTACCTTTCTGACTCTGTGTTAGGAAGTGAAATTTGAAGACTATTTAAGGTGTGGGAGGCTTTAGATTAAATATGGGACACCCTGCCCACCCCTACCCCCAAAACAAAATCAAGGAAATAAGGGGAACTTCAGGATCCACAAGTGTGGCTGGCCCTGTAGCCTAAATGCTAATCTCTTTTTAGACCCATGGTACACCTGGAGAGCCGAGAGGTTCCCTGTGGAGTTTAGTTATAGACTTTTATTGAATTTTCTAGACTTGAGCAGAAGAGCAAAGCTGCAAACGTTTGTTGTATTTCTTTTTGTGATTTGTTGGCACAATACTTCTACAAATCATCCGAAGCTGAAGGTAAATCCAGTTAGGAGTAGTGCAGCCAGTTCTACTCATGAAAACAAGGCTAAAAACCCAAAGGAAACCAAAACAAAGAAGCTCGATGCTTCTAGGACTCTCAGGTACAACAAGCTTTGGACTGTGTTTTCTTTGAACTGTTCTTTGCCCCCAGCATCAGGCATGCGGGGCAAGGCTGATAATTCCTTTTGGAAGTCTTATTAGGAGGTTGTACTGGCTAGCTTTGTGTCAACTTGACACAGCTGGAGTTATCACAGAGAAAGGAGCTTTAGTTGGAGAAATGCCCCCATGAGATCCAGCTGTGGGGCATTTTCTCAATTAGTGATCAAGGGGGAGAGGCCCCTTGTGGGTGGGACCATCTCTGGGCTGGTAGTCTTGGATTCTATAAATAAGAAAGCAGGCTGAGCAAGCCAGGGGAGGCAAGCCAGGAAAGAACATCCCTCCATGGCTTTTGCATCAGCTCCTGCTCCCTGACCTGCTTGAGTTCCAGTCCTGACTTCCTTGGTGATGGAAGTGTAAGCCAAATAAACCCTTTCCTCCCCAGCTTGCTTCTTGGTCATGATGTTTGTGCAGGGATAGAAACCCTGACTAAGACAGAGCTTTAAAGTGATATTGTTTTCCCCTAGAGATGATGCCGATGGCCAGTCTAATCATCGTGAGCTGTGAGTTACAGTGCCTTTACCCTTTCTATTCTCATATACCATGTGATATATAATCTATGCAATTAGATCTTAGTAAGCCAGTTTGCTCTTCGGTTTATTTATTTATTTTTTCTTAAATTTGCCGATTTAATTGAAGATCATGGCTCTCAAACAGGCATACTTTTTGCATCTCAGAGTGGGCAAGTCTGAAGGCTCTTATTTATGTGTGCAAATGGGATAGAATGTCAGCGTGTAGTGTGTAGTGTGTGTGTGTGTGTGTGTGTGTGTGTGTGTGTGTGATTATGGAGTGGATGTTGGGTGCCTTCGCCCATCATTTTCCACAATAACTTTTGAGACAGGGTGTCTCACAACAAAAAGGACCTATCAACTGGCTAGGCTGGCTGGCTAAGGGGACACATGATCCTCCTATTTTCATCTTCTCAGTGTTAGGCACATAAATTCCCAGGGTTGCACCAAGCTTTTATATGGGGATTTGAACCCAGGTCCTGGTTGTGCAGCATCTACTGTAAATACTGAACTAACTCTCCAGCCTCTGTAGCAACTGTCTGATTAGCGGGTCTAGAGAGCTGCGGTGTTACGTCACCGAGGCGAGCAGCCTCCAATATGTAGAACAGCATTTCCAACAAATAATTATCCAGTTCAAAATACAAAATATTCGAAGGGTAAGAAATTCTTATTATGATACATGCAATTCACTGCAGGCTTTCAAAGTCAAAAATTGTAAAGACACAATATTAATAATATGTGATACTAATAGTAATAATAAAGATTTTTACATTCAATTGCTGTTAGTTTGGTGGAACTTAATCAATGTTTCATTTCGCTCTTACAGAAGCTAATATTAAATTACTACTCTATTCCCATACCATTTCAAATAGATTAGCCTACAGATACTATACACAGCTGAGTAGCCAGTTCCTTGTCTTCTCTCCTTCACCACCACCTTTTCTTGCAACACCATCACCACCATCAACATCACCACCACTACAACTACCACCACCACCACCACCACCAACAACAACAATAACAATAACAAGGCAAAATACAGGTTTGGGGAAACCCTTCATTGACCAGCTCCTGTCCTTTTTTTATCATATTCAATCAACTGCTAGTTTTATTCTTGGTATCATGATCTCCAAAATAATTTTCAAGTCTTTACTTTTCATCCTAGTCAGTATTCTCCCACTATAGATTTTAATCTGCATTCTCCCATTACTTAAGATTTCAATCTCTTTAAAACCTCAAGAGTTTCCTAGTGTGAACTCCATGCTTTCTTCATAAAATTCTTGCCAGAGTAACCTAAGTATAAATAAAGTCATTTTGGGTCAAATTTTCTACTTTAATTGATAAATGCAAGCTCCCAAACAGGATTTATAGGGCTTTATAAAGTAAATCCTTCCAATTGTACTTGAGCTATAGACTTCATGCTATGATTATGCTATGTGTTCCCTCCAATGTATGACACACTATTAACCTTACCACTCTGATACTCTGTGAATGCTTAAATCTTATGAATGATTAAAGAAATGTGAGTTAACAAATAGATGATGACAAGCTTGTCCAGGCAGACTATGAAGAGCAAGACTATATTCCTTTAGGTGAACTGTATGTTTCTTGCCCATAGCAGAAAGATCATTATTATATTTACAATGCTTACATCTACAAATCAAGACTTTGTTATGATAGGAAACATGGACAAACTTATCTGGGATCTTGGTGAGAAGGCTCCTGAATGATTTACTAACAGCAGGGATGCTGCCTTTGGAGAGGCATTATGGCATATATTTTCAATGCCTCTTTTTTTTTTTTTTTTTTTTTAATCTTGACTGTCATCAGCAGAGAAACGTACAGCACTATTGTTACATTGGTCCTGAAGGTATATGGTCACAAGACATTCTAGTGACTTTCTGATAACCTTTCCAATAACTGATATCCATTTGCTTTTGATGAGGTATTTTTATTGTTTCCTGTCAGACAAAATGAGTAATGAAGGGTTTAAACTGGGCTAGAAGTTAACTCCTTATAAAGGCAAAATTCTAAGACAGGAGCAGTCATTGAGTATATCAAAGGTATCCAGGATAATGACAGACTAATATATTGTCTCTCACTTAACCTGAAGACTACTTTTGCTGAAAAGGTGTTGCTACTTTTGCTTTATGGGCAATAAATCAGAGTCAGAAGATAAACGATTTTACTGTGGCTGGAATATTCTAAAACTTCCAAGATACTTTAAGGACCTTTAAGAAAAGGTTCTTTAACACATATACAGCGGAGGACTGCTGGGTCTGGGTTCAGTCAGAGAAGAGGCAGCTAACCCTCAAGAGACTGGAGGCCCCAGGGAGTTTAGAGGTCAGGTTGGGTGGGTGGTGGCTGTTGGGGACATCAGGGGGTGGGGAGGAGGTATGGGATGTGGAAGAGTCAGAGGGTGGACTGGGGTATGGGAATAAAATCTGGAGTGTAAAATAAATAAATAAATAAATAAATAAATAAATAAATAAATAAAAATTTAAAAAAGTTAATCAGTCCCTTCAAAAACATTGAAAAGACTAGTTAAGAATTAAACAAATCTGTGATTTCCATTATTTGTAACAACAAAAATTAGGGTTACACTGCAACTATCAGATATTAGCTTCTAGTCAAGTGATTTAATGATGCATAGGAAGAATTTTTATTAAGGAAAAAATTGAATAGAGATTAAAAACTAATGAAATTCATTTCATAGTGAACAGCTTCATGAACTACCAGAAACTCTTAGCACATTGCAGAACTTCAGAGTCGATATACTGAGTTGAGATTCTTATTATATCTAAAACAAAACGAAAGCCTTTGCGTACAGCTGGTAAGGGTCTGGTGGTTGGATCTCGATCAGTGTTTCTGCCTCATTTTAGCTCACAGACTGTGTCTACGTCATCTTGATCTTCTTTTAGTTACATGGAAAAAAAAATCTTGGGGGCATGGGCTTTCTTACCTTGGTAATGTCATTCAATCTCTCCCCATACTCTAGTAATGAATTATGTGTTCATTAAATCCCTAATCATAGCCTACAAGTTATTAAACAGGTCATTCATAACAATGCTGAAAGCAGCTCTCATTGCTGTATCTCCGAGCGTTTTCTTTTGTTTTCTTTTGTTTTCCTTTCCTCTGCATCAGTCAGGGTTTAATTATGATGCAGTGCTTTACCCCTTAAGTATCAGCTTGTGTTCTTCACATGCTATCCCTCTTCCATCACCCTGTACCTAGGAAGGACAAAGGACCCCAAATACCTAAAGCATTCAACTACTTGGTGAAATAATGGCTTCATCTTTTCAGATACATATTCCATATCACATTGCGACCATTGGGTAGAAGAGAGACTTATGGGTATCATTGGCTGGTGCCTACTGCAAGAAGTAAAACTAGCAGAGGACTCAAACTGGGAAGGAAAGAGAAAACTTGCCCAGGGTGTAGTGGAAAAGAGTGCATACATGCTGCCTGAGAATGGGGAAACCAATGTTGCCATGGATGGTAGAAAACTGGTCTCAATCCTTAGCTGGGGAAGGCATTTCTGGGTTTTTGATGTTTACATGCCACAGAGAAGAATAGATAAGAATAGAAAACATACCCTCTTAGAAATAAATGGTCAAGATCTAGAGAAATGTAATCTTGAGGTTGTGCCATATTATCTCAGTGGATCCCAACTGCAGTCATTAAGTGCCCCATTACTATGGAAGTAGAGGGAGATTTAGTATATGAAAGGAGGCAGTGTTACCACAGAGAAGACCAGAACAGGGAAGCTACAATTGGAAGAACGCAGACAGCCCACAGAGACTGGAAAAGCCAAGAATCAGATTATTTACTTGAGATCAGGTGGAACACAGATCTGTTGGCTGGTTGGCGTGGGGTCAGCAAAACTTATTTGGGACTTCTGGCTCTCAGAACTGTGACAACAGAGTCAGTTCCTGTCATTTAAACCACCAAGTATGTGGCCATGTGTTACAGGTGCTCTAGGGAATACACATATAGTTACATTGTAATACACACATAAAGGGAAAATCAGATTATTCTAACCAATGTGGAGCTGGACAGAATCTTTGGGGAACTTTCCTTAGGTTGAGAAAGTACTGATGTAGCTCATCATGGTTAATTACATATATGTTTGCATGTGTATATTTGCTATCATCAACACTGATTACTTACAGTCTATTAGACAAAGTTCCAGGGGGCTGCAAGACGTTTGGTTTGTTCACTGATCTGTATCCAGGACTTAGTTTGGCAGCTGGTACATAATACTTGCTTTACAAATAACTGAATGGATGAAAAGCACTGTTTAGGGAACATTAGTGAGGACAACCCCAATCAGTAAATGGTTGAAACAACAACTATGGAAAGGACTACACCAGGCACTGAATCGAATACTCAAACCCATGTCTAGTCTGTGACCCATACAGCCTTTTGTAGCATGATGGTAAGGTATTTCCTTCTGTTTTTCTAAACT
Organism: Mus pahari; assembly: GCF_900095145.1. Classification (NCBI taxonomy): domain Eukaryota; kingdom Metazoa; phylum Chordata; class Mammalia; order Rodentia; family Muridae; genus Mus; species Mus pahari. The sequence continues at coordinate 68,636,349 of NC_034598.1, forward strand.
GAAGATCTGTCATGAGGTGACTTGAACAGATGGGGGCAGTGTAAGGCCTGCTCCAGGTCGCAAGCCTAGCTGTGCCTGTGTCATTCAGAAGGTGACTGCCACAAGACAGAATTGCGCATCTTCTTAACTCCTTCGCCAATGGGAACGATCCCATGATGTCATCCCCAAGAACCAAAATGTTCCACACATAACTGAGATTCCAGTTTGCTCTCCTGTTTAATTCTAGCCCAAGCAATCTCCCACGCTTGGCTGTCAAGAATGGTTAACAACCTGCAAATGGCTCACATGCAGAGAGAGGATGTGAGAATAGCTTTATTCCAGACCTGAAATCCTAGAGCTAAGATGGGGATGCCCACACTGAGCCCATAGAGGAACAGAAAGTCCAAGTGCCCCAAGCCAAGGGCCAACCCTTCTGAGACCCAAATGGGTTTGCAGTGGATGCTCCCCTACGTGAGGGAAGGCTGTTCAAGCTTCCCTGAGGTACCCAGTTAAAAAAAAGTGCAGTGATGGACCAGGAAGGTATGAAACAATTTTAGACACAATCAGGCTGAATGTTTGTTCCCCACTCCTCAGTACTCTGAGACATTTAAATGAAAGGGCACTTCTCTTTCAAAATATTACGACCTTTCTTGTGGCTCTAAACTTTCGAAAGGTCAAGAGTAGCTATGAGAACACTTCACCTTCTCCTCACGGCAAGTGTAAGCCCGTAAAGGTTAGGGAGTCTCCGTCCTTTTCTATCGCATGCACGAGTTATTTATGACTAGAATATTTATTTGCTTTTAAATGGTAAAGGTGGCCTGAGTCAGAACCTCCAGCTCTGCCATTCGGTAGCTGTTAGGAGCTTGGAAAGGGTGCTGGATCTCTCCCTTTCCTCATTTGTAAAATGGAAATGATATTAACAGCACTTGCCACAAAACATCATTATGAGGAAAATAATCCACTCACTACGGACCATCCTTACAGTGGTGCCTGGCATCCAAAAATATTTATGGAGCATCACTGAACTATTCAGGGGGTCTGTTCTTGGACTGGACATGAGCAATAGAGAAAAATTATTGCTGTCCACGTGGAAAGGGTTTTATTGTAGGACTTAAACTTGCACAAATATCTTGTGATATATTTCACAGGAATTAAAGCCCCCTTTGGTTATTTTGGAAAGTTTATGCAAAGAGCAAATGAATAAGATTTGAATTTAAGTTTCTTTGTTGGGAAGCTATAACTTTTTTTATTTTTTGGTGCTGGGTACCAAACTCGGGGGCCTGGAACATACTGGGCAAACACTTCAGCACTGAGCTACAACTTTAACCACAGGTCTAGTTCTTCATTAGTCCTCACCGTACACCTGACAGCACTCTCTCTGCCTAGCTAATTTGAGCTGTGAATCTCACCCTTAACTTGGCATAGGCGTTTATAAAATGGGAAAAAGGCCAGGTACCAAGATGACTATTTATTCCCTTCCTTTCCCACATCTTTATTCATTCATCTGTTATGCTCAAAAAGTAATTAGAGATGTGCATACACTGTACCAACAACTTGATTTAGATTTAACTATGGAGCGAGGCAAATGTAATTACAGTTGTCCTGCCAGGGGCCTCTGGAATGATGACTGGATTTCAGAAACTAGACACACTTCTTCCCAGCAGGGCATGCGACTGAGGTTCTCATGCTTCTGTTTGGTCTTTCTTTCTGTCCTTTGCTAACTTGCCCCTACCTTTCTCTTGTCCCGACAGTACTAATAGGCTACTGTACTGAGGATAACTGTTTGGTAGTTTCTCCTTTTAAAATAATCTGAAATTGTTGTAGCTTTATTAAAAAGGGCAAGGAGATATATAGGGACCTCTCTTGTACCTTTTACCCAGCTTTGCAGCACGCCGACATCTTATAAGAGTATAAAGTAACATAAAACCCAGGAAATTGATGCTGATGTAGCCAATGAGCTCATTCAGATTTAAGTGGGACTGATTTTACAAACCATCACATTTTACACTTGACAATCAAATAACATCACAGAAAAGACTGAAGTTTACTTCATGTGTTTATTGTTGGTCTCAGAGTTTATCTGAGTGCAATCACTGGTGTGTGTATCTCTCTCTCTCTCTCTCTCTCTCTCTCTCTCTCTCTCTCTGTGTGTGTGTGTGTGTGTGTGTGTGTGTGTGTGTGTGTGCATGCAGCAGAAATGTTCTCCCCATTTTCTGAGACTATTGAGCAACAGATGGGAAAATATGCTTAAAAACTATAAGGTACTAAATATAATGAAGAACAGTGCTGCCAACTTTTAATTGTCTCGTTTAAGAACAATGTCTCAAGAATAGAACCTATAGACAATAGGATGTACTCATTTTCAGCTCCAGAATATAGGGTGGTCTGGGATGGACGACTAGTATTTACTGTGGGACTCAGCAAAAATATCATCCTCACTGATAGAATCCCGGGGGGTGGCACAGAGGTGGCAGGGACCTTTGAGCCTGATGCAACCATGCACACGGTACCTGTATTTTGAAATACTGATTGGCAGATGGTCTTCTAATCTTCGATTAAAGCATCAGACATTAGGTATATATCCTTTATTGGTAACTCTCCTTCTATTTAGACAGCTTTATGCGTATACAGGGCCTTTATTATGAAAACTGGACTCTGCCTCTCCTGAAACCTTCACGCACTGGTCGTGGTTCTGTTCTTTGGGACCTGGCACAACTGGAAGTTGCCTGGAGATTTTATTATTCTCCAGAACTTTCTCTTCTCTGCATCAAATGATTTAAATCCTTTAATAGAGAGCACCCCAGGGAAACATGCTGAGCTATGGCTGCATTCACTAGATCAGACTTCAGCCATGTCTGGACTGACCACCACATACCACAGTCAACGGTTGGAACAAGCACTGTGTGTCATTCCACCTTTGATATTTAGCCATGCCTCCCTTAGTCTGTATGGACATAGTCTCTGGCATCTAAGTGGGACTTCATGGAGAACCTTATTAAGTGAAGCCTATTGTGACAACTATTGGGTTTCTAATCATCTTGACTCCATCACTAAGTATATTTACTGTCCCTTTTGGATCCACACTGGCTACAGTCCTTAGAAATGGTCCTTGAGAGCACACTTGCACATAAAAGAGGTGAAAAGGAGACCATTAGACAGCTATAGATTTATACTCTTAACACTTTGACCTCCTATTAATGTGAAATTTTAATTCAGCCATTAGGTATTTCGCCAAGGCTTGACATAAGAAGTAGCCACACACAAAAGGACTCTTTTTTTTCAATGAGGCTATATAAGGTGATTCAGTGTCTCATTCGTAAGAACCCCATGGGAAATTTCTTTTCAAACCAGAAATGATAAAAAAAAAAAAAATCCTTCCATGAGACTTAAGCTGTTATGAGTTTCCTTCTGTTTTGACTTATAAGAAGAACAACAAGAAGGAAAAAAATCAATTGCTCAATTGCTGTATCTTTTCTTTATTTCTAGGTATTGATTCCCCCTCCTCTCTCCCTTTATTGTCTTATATTTCAACTTACCAGTTATGTGTTAATAAAATGATAAATTTTGGCAGCTATCATGACATTTCCTTTCTAAAAATAACAAAGATATATATATATATATATATATATATATATATATATATATATATATTATTTCCCTCAAACAAATATGATACATAATACCTATATGTAAAATATATGTATATGTAATAAATATAAAAGATGATGTCATTATAAACATCATTATTGAAGATTCTTGGGTTCATAAGATAATTTAATCTTTAACTGTTTCAGTAGCTCATAGTTCTCAGAATGCCTGGTAAAGTATGGTTGCCACACCCTTTGGACCATTTCTTTCAAGACTTTCAGTTTAGAACGGTATGTTCTGGACATCTTCCACATGAATCTTTGCAAATGCCACCTTGCTTCAAAGCCTACCTAGCAGTCACGCAATCATTTGCTAACCTTTTCTTTGGTTTGTTTCTGTTCTTTCAACTACAGGGCCTCCAACCCCATTTTATTATAAAATATTTTATTTGCAGTAAATGCCATAGCTTGTGTGAGATTGTTTCTACTGCAAAGACCTCTCAACCCAGGAGTTAAAGGCCAGGCTTCTCAAATTGCATTAAGTATGATTTCTGTGGCTAGGGGCGGGGCATTGAGCCATGTGGTTTCTCATCTGGAAATGCCTTGAGATGAGCACCCGATAACACAGAGACAACTTTCCTTTTGATTTACTTAAAAGTACATATTTTTAATTTTTTAGATTAATCTATTTTTCTCTTTTTTAATTGAATATTTTATTTATTTACCTTTCAAATGTTATCCCCTTTCCTGGTTTCCCCTCCGGAAACCCATATCCCATCCTCTCTCCCCATGCTTCTATGAGGGTGCTCCCCCCATCCCATCCTCTCTCCCCATGCTTCTATGAGGGTGCCCCCATCCCATCCTCTCTCCCCATGCTTCTATGAGGGTGCCCCCATCCCATCCTCTCTCCCCATGCTTCTATGAGAGTGCTCCCGTACTTGCTCACTTTTCCTCCTCCCATTTTCTCTCCCTAAAATCCTCCCTCTACCCCTCTTTCAAATGCACACCCCTCCCCCTTTCACTAATTGCTGTTCCATAGTTACAGGTGCATATATGATTTACCTTAAACACTTTAAAATAGGTAATTGTTACTCTTGGAGTTTAATAAACCAGGTTAGGGCGAGGGCAGTAATCAAGCCTATGTCTGAAGTAACACCCTAGCTAAGGGTGGGCATTTGTTAGACTGACTGTAATGAACAAATGATGTTTTTCTCTCTACCAAACTATGTTGGAAATTGACCTGGTTGAAAGTAGTGCCTTGTTAATTAACATGATATGGTTTTAAATGGAAATGACTAGTAAATGGTAGCTTTTAAGTAGATGTGAACTCTAGAGTCTTTGGAAACATAAATAGAGTATAAAAATCCTATACAAGGGGTTAGTAAGAATGTGGCCATAGGATAAAGAATGTGCTCCATAGAATTTTGACCCAGGAATATTCTCACCTGACTCAGGTGGATCTTCTAAGTTTTTTGGAACTTACCAGCTTCCCAGAGGGAGGTGATTGCTACTTTCTTATTAATAAATATTTGCTAATTTGCATACAGATATGTGTACAGCAGAGCTTTCTTTAAGGTTTAATAAAAGCAATATTCCTGGAAGTTTAAGAATCTCACTTACTTCAAACTTCTTTAGTGATCACAATTACCTATGAAAGGTGCATATGACCAAGTGATTGAACCAATCTTGGTAGACAGGTTGCTTCACTAATTTGCACCAATGTCCTTAAAATTAGTAACTTTTCTACCAACCTGCCTGCCTTTTAGAAAGTGGAGCTGCAGTTCGGCACAATTAGTCTGTAACAATATAGATACTGAGCAGAGAAACCAGGTCTGTTTGATTTCATTGTTCTATTGCTCTCTGCTGCTTCCCAGGTTCATCTCAAGGTCACTGCAGGAATGGATGCCTGAATGTGAAATGCTTAGAGCTCTGCTGCTTGCAGATGTGTGGGTTAAGCAGAGGCTGTTTGTTCCCTTGATAGAGAGTTCAAAGCCAATTTACCTATTTGATTGATGATGTCATACATGGCTATGATTGCTTTGTGCAACTGTAATGACTATGAAGACATTTGAGTGATTTTATTTTTGCTACTCTTCTTCCTATTTTTAAACTCATAACTCTTTAGATATGCAAAGTGTACTCAGAGAAATCATAAATTAATAACCCATGGCATAGCTCACCGTGAATCATAATGTTTGACCCTGCTTGGGATCCACTACCAGAAAGCTGGGCTCTACAATTTTCATTTGGTACAAGCTTTGAAAAGTAATAGTTATTGAAAGGTCAATAAAATGCTTATCTCAAAGCATTATCTCCTAGAAAAAGTAGAGATAATGGTGATTTGGGGATTGGAGTGATGATATAAAATATTCATGGACTGCTCATTTTGATGTTCATTAGAGAACAGCAGAGTGCAGTGAATAGCTTTTGTGAATATAAAACTGCTTCTTTTTAAATATGAGCAAATGCAAGTAAGATCAAAGATATAAACAGAAAAAGTTATACCATGGTTATCAATCAGGTATAGTTTTTCAAATACGATGTTAGATATTTTGTCTTGAACATGAATCAATTTAGCTTACATACTAAATCTTGTTCCTAGTTTTAGACCAAGGGGTAAGTATATTTTGATAAATTCTTGTTTGTATTTCTGAAATTTGTGACCTTAGACTGGTTACGTTTGACACAAGTAAGAGCTAAGGGAAATATTTAATTTGCTTCATAAGAAGCTATTTCTTGGGGTGGCATCTGCTTTGGTGGTATGGTACTTACTTAGCATACACATGGCTCTGGGTTCAATGCTTAGCACTGAAACAAGTGAACAAGTGAACTAACTGATTAAATAGCTAACTAAAACAAAACGAAACTTCAACCTCAACCATTTATAGGAACTTGGGTGAAATTGGCATCAAAATCATATTCTTCCAAACACCCACTTAATAGCAGTATTCTGAGATGGAAATTCTATATGATAATTTCTTGGCATGACTTCCTTATTTCATAACTGTTGATATTTATCATACTTGTGCAAGATGAATTGAGATATAAAGATATGAAATTACTGCCTTTATAGGTTTATATCCATCCAAGTCCTGGAAGCCCGTTGGAGATGGATATAAAATTGTTGTCTGTACTGTAATCTCAACATTGGCTTCAGTAATGGGTTGGGGGTGGGGGAGTGGGGAATGTACTTAGCGAGAAAAATCTCTGGGTATTTTATCAACATACCACTCCATTCACTGATAACAGCTGGTCTCCTCTTTTGAGGCCTCCATGTCTTTCAGCCACCCCTCCAGGGATGATGCGGGAGATGTAAATTGGGGAATTCTGTTCCTTCCCTCCCATCACGTTAAAACCAAGGCCTTCATCAGTCTTTGGCAGTTCAACTACCCGTGGGTGGGAGTGACCTTCGCTGGCTGCAAAAGCTGCAACTGTTGCCTGAAAAAAAAAAAGATGTTCTTTTGGTAATAAAACATGGGAAATAAGGCTAAGTATATGATCTTTGGGGAACAATGTCTTAGACTCTCTGACATTCTCCTGTTGAAGGAAGGACACAGAATGTCTTCTTTTATATGTGGTATATGACTCTTCAGTAAAGCCTCACCTAGTAATTTCTACCTTTGTAAGGCTTATCTCTTACAAAAAATAAAAACAAAAACAAAATCAATGTAAATGCTTTCAGAGTTCCATCAGTTACATGTAAATACTGATCAATGACTCCAAATATTTGTATAATACTATCTAGTACAATTGTTGAATGCATATTGACCCTGAAGCAGGGGCACACTTTTCCATGCTTTTGCCATGGTATACAGTCTAAGTTGTTGCTTGAACATATATAATCATCAGTACTTAGTCATCAGACTGATGAAGAAGTTTGTATGTATACATTCGTGGAAACATCTTTCTATTGCTGAGCCATTGGTTTAGTCAATATAAATATTTTTATTTTTTAATTCCAGGATGCTTAGATTAAAATAAAAATTAAAATGAGGTGCTAGATTAAAAGATGTTATTGTTATCTGATATTCATATTCTATATGACTATGAATGGTATCTTATTGGGTCATTTTCTCTCTTAATTCTACACTAACATGTCAGCTAGTATACTGATAGGAACAAAATGAATGGCTTGGGGAGTTATACCTAGACATACAAAATTTTATTTAATATGGCCCTAGCTTCATTTTAATATTAACACATTAGCTTCTTTAAATTCAAGAAATCAACTTACCATCACTTCCCACCCAACAGGAATAAAATAGTAGTTTCAATCAAGCAAAGAGTCTCTACCTGCTCCTTGTATTCCACTTCCATTAGCTTGCTTTAACCACAGTTGATTAGATGTCTAGCATAAAGTGATTTACTCTCAACACTGTGAAAATATTGATTTCCAACTACTGTACGTTCCTTATCCACACACCGCATTATCACATCAATTTAGCATTATGCTACTGCCTGCGTTTAATGAGAGATAGTGAATGACATGGAAATAATGGCTTGGTTTTAGCTCCATGCATTTGCTCATGCAAACCCTGTTGTCATGCAGGGGTTTTTAATGGCTGACATGGATGCAATGCAGACAGCCCAGAAACAACCAGAAAAAAAATTATTGTGCTATTGCAACATTATGCTGCTATCCTGCTGTTCTACATGAATAAGAAATGAGAATGGTAAAACACTACATAATTCACTTTCCCCTTAATTAAACCATGTAGGGATCATTTTTTTTTTCTCTGTGTGTTCCACTTCAGAACAAGCAAAGCATGATGTAATGGTAATCATACCCTCTATTTGCTGGGATCAGAAAGGAATTAAGAAAAAGAAAGAGAGGAAGAGAAAGAGGAAGAAGGAAGGAGGAGGAGGAAGAAAGGGAAGGAAGAAGGGGAGAGAAGAGGAAGAAGAGGAGGAGGGGCAGGAGAAGAGGAAGAAGAGGAAGAAGAAAGAAGAAACTTGCAAGTCAACAGTGTTTAGTTACAGAGTGAAAACTGAATATATCAGGGGAGAAATCAAAAAATAGGTGATAAAGGAGTTGAAAGAAGATTTCTGGTTATTCTCAGTGGTTCTCACTTCTTGGCATTATTACAAAGTTATAAGCCCTTTATGAGGAAAGTTGTGTTCTGTTAAAGCATTTCTGTATTTGTAAAATACAAGCTGTATGTGTGACTTTAGACTACCCCTATTGTTTCCTAGTGGTCCATCTTCCTGAAAATTTCACAATCATCTTTTTGTATCCTTTCCAATGGGACCTTTGTAGTTTCTCGGTTTGAGCCTTTAAGGAACAAAAGTGGTGACTGCCACAAAGGTGCCAGACCTTCCACTGGGTCACTGCCACTCTCAGCAAGTTTACCCATTGCCCAGCTGAGGACAAAGAAGGATGCTGACTCAGGGATGTCAGGTGAAAGCCTTGCCATGTCTGACTTACATCAGGGCTTTCGGCCTATGCAAATGAGTTTTCATGCTCTACATAGGCTATGGGTTCTTTTGCATCCACAGGATGTACCAGAAACCATGTAGAACTCGACACAGTGGAGCAGCAGATTTGCTTGTGCCAAATGGACATTTCGTGATTTTAATGAAATCATTCTCCTTCCTTAAGCTACAGAAGCAGCAGAAAAGGTCAGTTTTTCCATTAGGATTTTTTACCTGGTGAGTAGTACTGGTTCTAGACTCTGGGCTGCCACTGAGGTCTAAATTCTCTTACAGTGTACACACGAGAATACCTGAAACACACACGCGCACAATCAATTACTACATCACTGGGGTCGAGTGTTCTTTTAAAGTGAATCAAGTCTTACCTTTGCTGTGGCCCTCGCACGGAATTCAGGGCAGCCATTAACAGTAATCGTTTCATGCATGTATTGATACACCTAAAATAGTCATGTGAAAAAGAAAGACTATGTAAGAATATCGTAAGAACATCAATTCTCCCATTACAGATAGGAGGACAAATTTTCATTTTAGGATGGCTGCTTTCTCTCACAATAGGTTGATCCAGGATGATCAATCATCTTGATGATTTGGACCAAATATACCTCCTATTTTGTGTGTATATATGGGGACAGGGAAGGCCATTGCATTTATTTAGAAATTTTTAATCTGTCTAAATTTATGAACTACAACAGCCCTTTTATTTCTGATTCTATAAGATTCTATCAATAATTTTAATACTTTTGTATGTATGTATATATGTATATATGTATCTATTTCTATCTATAAAAATATGCTATTAAGTTACATGAATTAGTTACTGCTTGAATTTGGTAAAATTTTATATATAATTTTCAAAATTGATATTCCACCAAACTAAGATAATAGTATTTTTACACTGGCTTGAACTTTAACATGCTGGCAGGTGTGTTATTAATGATACACATTTATAATTTTGAATGTTCAGAGCTAAACATTTTTTTGGGAGCAAGCAGGATACTCAAATAGTCCTGTAAACACAGAGATAAAAAAAATAGTATTCTAGAGAAACAAGTCAGGTAAAAGGTTTGTAAAAATTAATGTATCAGTTTCCACTGTACATTAATAAACTTATGGTGAAACAGAAAGAATGCTGTGAGCTTGGAGACCTGTTAATTTTTTCTGTCTAATGGACCAAAGCTGGCACCTTGAGGAACCAAAAGGCTGACAATATTTTTCGTCTTTCTACCCATCTGGAAAATGGGTAAGATATGTTTACAAAGAAGTATGTTTTATTTTCCTTCCTTCCCTCCCTCCCTTCCTCCCTCCCTCCCTCCCTCCTTCCCTTCCTTTTTTGAAATAAAACTTTCAAGTGACCTGGCCTCTTAACAGCACTCCTTAAATAGCACATAACACAACCAATTAGCGTTTTAGGTGCAACAATAGAAGACATTGTTAAGACCTAGTATAAAAAATAATTCCTCATAAAAGTCTAGTGAGAAGATCATAAAAATCTTTATTTTGATGATTAAAAACAACAAAAAAATTGTTTCATCTTACAAAAACTGATATATGGGGAGTGGTTTCTAGTGTTATACTTTGAGGAAGATGCTTGGCCAAAAGGGAAAAAAAAGGTTCAAAATGTTGGACTGTGTGCTTATTTTGAAATTATGTAATGAAGTTATAAAATCTATCATGTACCACATAAAGATTAAAAAGTCCACTTGTAATCATGCTGGAGAATGTCTTTTTTTTGGGGGGGGAGAGGGATGAACTATTATTTCCTGAAAGAATGAAGTAGAAAAACTGCCACTAAAGGTCTACAAGAGTATTCCTTTCTTTTAATTACTCTTATTTTACATACATGCGTCAAAGCTTCTTTAAAAGGACACAAACTTTGATTAATGCAGCATTCAATAACCAATTACTAAGATTTGGGACCAGTGTCTCTCGACATATTTAGCTGGCCCACCTTTTCTCAAAGACATTGGATTGAGCCTCCACCTCTACTGACTCAAATTAACCAGCTGATGCTCCCAGAGGTAAACTATTGCAATGGTCTAGCTCAGAGAGGTAGAAAGGCGAGTGAGAACCTATCTTGTAGCTTTGAACCCTGACCAGATCATTCGGATGTTCAGTTTCAGCGAGAAATCTACATATGGTAGGAAGAGTCAGAAGTGTATTATTCCATAATTCTGCAGGTTCCTAAAATGGCTGTCAAACTATCATCGCTGGAAGTACATTATTTTTCTTCCATGATAGTTCTTCCACAAATATATCCTAGTTATTTATTTTCATAGCTGATTAAGAGGAGGAACCACTTCTCCCTTCTTTTTCTTCTCTTGTTAATAAACTCTCTCATTTCACAAGTTTCTCCACCCCCAACTCAATATCTTTTGCTTGATGTTCCCTGTTCATGCACACAGTCTCATAATTATGAGACACCCTTCACCCCAGCTGCCTGGTCAAGTACCTACCTGACCATATGTCTAGTGTGATTCTGGCTACATTCTGCCTTCAATGAACAAACCAGTCCAGGAATCACTGTGAAGAACCAAGCCTTGTCTTCATTTTTAACCTCTCCTGTGCTCCTTGCTCTTGCAAGTTCCATAGTCAATCTTCCAGGTCTTTGAATATCCCTATAACTTTGACAAAATTATTTCTCTACCTGGAAGGCATTTGTTTACCAGAGTTTATGAGGATGTTCAAAGGCCTAATTCAAGACTTATCTCCCTCATCAGATGTTTCCCACATCCCTTATAGAGTCCCTGGCCTTCTGAACTTTTTGTGGGTCATGCTGATTGTGACGTCTCTGTTTGCATTCACGGATGTTTATAGAGACCATCACTTAGCAAATAATTAAAAGACTGTCACTAACTGATTACAACAAAAGGTCATTTTTGTTTGGGAGAAAATGTAAATACTTAATAACTATTGCAAATTAAAAATAATTATCTTCAATATTCAAATTTGAATTTTCAATTAAAAACTGGGATTCCAAAAGGGCAGAACTGCCTAGATAATTGCACAGGCTCTGAAGACCGTTTGGAAACAATCTCTGCATGCCCAGCTTTCCAATTGTGTGATGCTGGTCAGTTAAGTGCTTGATTTCCCTGGGGCACAATGTTCTCAATTGGAAAATGGGCCTTAAAATGGTAAGTCTTTTATGAGGACTGGATAAGAAACATAACAGTTTGCCATATGTAGTTAGATAACTGAACGTTTACTAATAGCACTGCTGTCATGACATTGCTCATCTTGTTTGACCCTGAGATCTTCAGGGAAAAATCTCCCAGGATAAACAGTATGTGAACAGCTGTAGCTCTCAACAGGGGACCAATTTGTCCTCTGGAGATATTTGACAAAGTCTGCTGCCTTTAAGCAAGTGGCAACCGCAAATGTACAAGGCACCAATTTTTTTTTGGGGGGGGGTTCTGTATCCCCAACCCCCCAAAAAATCCATGAGTGAGGAAGATAGCTTTCTATAATGCTTGTATACTAAGTGAACTCAATCCAGTATTACTGTCTATCTTTTTCTTTCTACAAAGCACAGTAAATTTGGAATACTTGGTCTTCAAAAGTGAAATAAGGGACACCGTCTGGTTGGTGATCCAGTCAGATCAAATCTTTGAGATATTCAGTCTGGGGTGGATCATCTAACAAACCTCCTGCAATTCTCATTCCCTAAGGGAAAAAGAGGCATCCTTGTGTGCCTTTCCTGTCAAGGACAACTATAAATACGTTTGTCTATTTTGAAGAAATTTGTCAGGGAAAGTCACTCATTTTGCCAGATACCCAGAAAGGGTTCTTAATGGCAAAAGAGAAGATAGTTGCTTGTGCTTCATCAAAGGAAAGTGGGGTTTATTACCCTCTGAATCCCCTGTCTCTGATGTCTGATGACTTTGAGCTATGGCATTTGTAGGCAAATTCCATTGAGGTGCGTAGGCTTCATTACCAGGCGGGTGAGATCATTGTTAGAAGGTCTAATGCCCTTTTACCTTCTATTTCAACATTAGCGATTTCCTAACTTGTAAATACTCCAAGCGATCCCAGGATATTTTGAACATTTAGAACTTTTTCTAAGATGCTAAACGTTTAGAGAGGTTAGTTGATTCAATTCAAACAAAACAATGGTGGTATGTTGGTTCAAGAAGTGCATTGAAACATGTTCATCTAACACTCCTTTCTGAGTTATTCAGTGTTATCCAACTGTGCTAAATCATTAAAGATAACAGTCCTCTTCCAAAACTGAAAAAAAAAAAAACAAACAACAACAAAAAAATATGGGTTTCGTCACAAATTGGCTATTTGATAATTTTCCTTTTCTATTTTTATTTACTTATTCACTTTACATCCTGATCGATGCCCCCTTCCACAGTACCTCCCTCCACCCCACTCCTCTTCTCCTCTGAGAGGGTGGAAGCCCCCTTGATATCCATCCATTCTGACACAGCAAGTCTCTGAGGGGCTAGGTGCTTCCTCTACTGCTGAGGTCAAACAAGGCTATCTAGCTAGAAGAATGTATTCCATAGATATGCAACACCTTTAGGAATAGCTCCCATTCCAGTAGTTTGGGATCCACATATGCTACATATGTGTATGTGGGAGGGAGTAGGCCTAGGTTAAGTCCATGCTTGCTCTTTGGTTGATGGTTCAGTCTCTGAGAGTCCCAAGGGTCCAGGTTAGTTGACTCTGTTGGTCTTCCTGTAGAGTTCCTTTCCCCTTTGGGGCTACAATCCTTTCCCCTACTTTTATACAAGAGTCCCCAAGCTCCCTCCACTGTTTAGCTGTGGTATCTGCATCACTCTGAGTCACCTTCTGGGTAGAGCCTCTCAGAAGACAGCCATGATAGACTTCTGTCTGCAAACATAACAGAGTAACATTAATAGTATCAGGGATGGTGCTTGCTAGGAACACATTGGAGCACATGTCCTGGTGGTATGGTGGAGCATCTTTTGGATGTTTGCTCAGGGGCAATATAGCTTGGTCTTCAGCTAAAACTATTTCTAATTTTCTGAAGAACTGCCAGATTGATTTTCAGACTGGTTGTACAATTTTGAAATGCCAGCAGCCATGGAAGAGTGGTCTGCCTGCTCCACATCCTCACCAGCATGTGCTGTCACTTGAGTTTAGTTTTGTTTTGTTTTCTTTTTTTTTTTTTTTATCTTACCCATTCTGACCAATGTAAGATGGAATCTCAGGTTTGTTTTGATTTGCTTTTCCCTGGTGACTAAGGATGTTGAACATTTCTCTACGGGTTTCGCAGCCATTTGAGAGAGAATGCAAGGGGTTACTTCAATCTTCTTGTATCTGGCTTGCATGGTGACACACTACATGGTTGATTTTGCAGAAGGGTCCATGAGGTGCTGAGAAGAAGGTATATTCTTTTGTTTTTAAGTGAAAAGTTCTGTAGATATCTGTAAAAATCCATTTGGCTCACAACATCTGGTAGTTTCATTGTTTCTCTGTTTAGTTTCAGTTTTGATGGCCTGTATATTGGTAAGAGTGGGGACTTGAAGTCTTCCACTATTATTTAGTGGGGTTAAATGTGTGATTTGTGTTTAGTAAAAATTCTTTTATGAATGTGGATGCCCTTTCACTTGGGGAAGAGATGTTCAGAATTGAGGTATCATCTTGGTGGATTTTTTCCTTTGATGAGTATGAAGTGTCCTTCCACATCTCTTTTGATAACTTTTTTATTAAAATTTATTTTATTAGATTTTTAGAATGGCTACTGCAACTTGTTTCTTGGGTTCATTTTCCAGACCTTTACTCTGAGGCAGTGTCTATCTTTGTTGTTGAAGTGTGTTTGTTATATGTAGCAGAATGATGGGTCCTGTTTATATATCCAGTCTGTTAGCCTGTGTCATTTTGTTGGTGAATTGAATCCATTGATGTTGAGATATTAATGACCAGTGGTTGTTAGCTCCTGTTATTTTGTTGCTGGAGGTGGTATTCTCTCTGTGTGTGATTCTCTTCTTTTGGTTTCACTGTGTGATGATTAATTTCTTGTGTTTTCTTGGGTGTAGTTACCATTCTTGTGTTGGAGTTTTCCTTGTAGTATCCTCTATAGGGCTGGATTAGTGGAAAGATATTTTTTAAACTTGATTTGGTCATGGAATACCTTGGTTTCTCTGTCAATGGTGAATGAGAGTTTTTCTGGCTACAGTTGTCTGAGCTGGCATCTGTGATTTCTTTGGGTTTGCAAGACATTTGTGCAGGATCTTTTGGATTTTAGAGTCTCTGTTCAGAAGGCATATGTAATTCTGATAGGATTGTCTTTATATATTACTTGGCCTTTTCCCTTCAAGCTTTTAATATTCTTTCTTTGTTCTGTATATTTAGTGCTTTGATTATTATGTGGTGAGAGGATTTTCTTTTCTGGTCTCTTTGGTATTCTGTAGGTTTCCTGTATGTCTATAGCCATCTCTTTCTTTAGGTTAGGGAGGTTTTCTTCCAAGATTTTGTTGAAGATACTTTCTGGCCCTTTGAACTGGGAATCTTCATCCTCTTCTAGTACTGTTATTCTTAGGTTTGGTCTTTTCTTTGTGTCCCAAATTTCCTGGATGTTTTGAGCTAGGAACTTTTTACATTTGGCATTTTCTTTAACCAGTGTATCAACGTCTTCTATGATACCTTCTCTGCCTGGAGAAGAGTCTCTCTTCCATCTTTTGTATTCTGTTGGGGATGCTTGCGTCTGTAGTTCATGTTCTCTTTCCTAGGTTTTACATTTCAGGGTTGCCTACATTTGTGTTTTCTTTATTGCTTCTATTTCCATCTATAGGACTTGGCCTGTTTTATCCATTCCCTTCACCTATTTGATTGTACTTTCCTGTATTTCTTTAAGGTACTTCTTTATTTTTTCTTTAAGTGCTTCTACCTGCTTGATTGTGTTTTCCTATATTTATTTAAGGGAATTATTTATATCCTCTTTAAAGGCCTCTGACATCTTCATGAGATGGGATGTAAGGTCACTATCTTGCTCTTTAGGTGTGCTAGGGTATCCAGGGCATGCTATGGTAGCAGAGCTGGTTCTGATAGTGCTCTGTTGCATTGGCTTCTGCTGACTGTGTTCTTGCACTTGCCTTTTGCCCTCTGGTTGTCTCCTGTATTGGCTGGCCTGGGTGTCTCAGGTTGGAACAGCTCTTCAGGGAAGCAGGTGAAGCTGTGTCCATGTTAGACCAGGCCTCGGGGGAGGAAGGCAGAACTGTGGGGTGGGGCGTGGTGTGCAATCAAAGACTGCAGGTGAAGGTGTGGATGAGAAGGAAGATGTAGCTCTGATAGGATGGGGAAGAGCCCATGGCTACTTGGATTCCTGGGATCCCAGCAGATGGGATATTGGAGTAGGAGGTCTCCCCTTTGTGTTCCAGGTTAGAAAGGTTAATACAGGCCTCCTGGAAGGCTGGTGGAACTGTCAGTTGTTTAAAAATATTAATAAATACTTTACATTTTCTTTTTCTTTATACTGAAAAGCAAATCGACTTTTTAAAATAGAATTTTATCAATGGGAGACGAGCTAGAACACATGAAACAAACCTTCACTTTGACTCCAATTTATGAACTAAGTGTCAATAGCATTGTCGTTTAGAGTGAAACTAAACATCCGAGACTGTAGAGAAGACTTTCTGCTTTGAACTTTCAGAAGCTAAACACCACAAGAGAAGTTTTTAATGTATACGTTTCAATCTTGAAAATCCTCAACAACATATAGTGGTAGGGAAGAATCGTTATGATTTGGCTATAAATTTCTCACCCTGAATCCCTTTTAAAGGAGACTTTAGCAGTTTACCACCTGTGAACTTTATTTTCCAGTACATGTCAAGTAGGCGATCAAATTAAGGTAAGGCACGTGATTTTGTTGGCATAGACTATTATCCTTATTATGCTCTAATTGTAGCCGTTAAACAGCTTTTATTTCTATTATTTCTATTCTCTGTATAACTAAGATCTTTGAAATTGATGTCTTTAACATGTAGATGGTTAGCTGGTTCCACGTGTATTTTTTTACTCTTTGCATTTAAGGGTAGATGTTGATTTTTTTCTATTCATTATAATATAATAGTTTCATTGTCTTTTTAATTTTGAAGTTATGTAGATATTTCTATGCTCTCCTGATATAATCAACATTTCCTCTCCCCATCACAGTTTTCTCTGGGCACACGACTCAGTTGTATTTGGGGACAAATTCATTAGAGTTAAGCGAGATGTGTCTAGGAAAGGACTTTTCTTTCCTTACTTTCTTTACCAGTGTGTGTGGTTGCAGCCTTCAATGTCCAGAGAAAAGGCATAGAAGTATATATATAGCCCAGTTGTTGAGAGCACCACTTTCTCTTTAAGAGGACCCAGATTTGCTACTCATTATCTACATATCAGCTCATGACTATCCAAGACCCCAGTTCCAGGGGATCTGACATCCCCTCCTGGCCCCTACAGGCACCAGACACACAGTTGGTACATAGATATATGTGTAGGCAAAACACTCATATATAAATTACAATTTAAAAATAGTATTTTTAAGTCAAGCCAGCAAAGTAAGATTTTTTTTTTTCTGACACTTGCTATATTCTCCAAGTAAATTTCATTTTTATAGAATCCTTCCATCTTTAGTTGCTTTTCTTATATTTTCTCCAGTGCTGGAAGTTATGATTTTTTTCCTTAAAAATTAGAATTTGCTAACATAAGGGACAGGAAATGGAGGACAAACTAAAACACAATGTTAAAGAAGAAGAAGTGAACTCATTAAAAATGTGGTGAAAGGAGGGGAAAAAGTGACTGGGAGAAATTGCTTGCACAAAACTAGCTTATGACCTCTCGAGGTGGTTAGTACAAAGAGGAAACATTAAAAATAATCACTAAAATGCTTGGGCAGGTAGGTCATCAAGGAAGATACATATACATGTGTGGAAAATGTGAAAAGACAGTCATGAGGGAAATCAAATTATGATAATAATTAGATTAATCTGAAAACTTACTAGAATGTGAAATGAAAAAAAGAAATGGCATAAAATGTAGGCAAGAACATTGAACAATGGAAACTTTCAGCCGTTGCTAGTGGGAACATATAATGGTGCAGCCACTTGAGGAAACAAGATAACAGCTTTCTACAAAGCTAAACCCACGTGTACTCTAGAAATCCATTAATCTACTCCTACCTATTTGTTCAAGACAAATAAAAGTTGTGTTCATGGAGAAATGAGATGTGGGTGCCAAATAGCATCTGTGTTTGTAATTGACTTAAACTAGAAACCATCAGAATAGCTTTCAGCAACTTTGTGAGACCTGAAAATGACAGTAGACTCAGTTAAGTCATGAGCAGGTGTAGAAAGTGACGTGCATTCAGGATAATAGGAATAAACCGGGAAGAAGTGAAAGGGGCACATGCGCAGTGATGTGGTCCAGAGTTCAGCACTCCGTAGTGTGCATTATCACTTGGTAGATGTACGGCTTTTAGTTAGGAGTTTATAATGGCAATAAAATTCCAGAGTATACTTTTAAGTATTTCTATAAGGTCATTAATGTTAGACACAAGTCACCTCTTGAGACAGACAATGCACCAGTAGAATAGTATCACTTACAATTAAAGACAAAATCAGATACTCTGTACTTAAAGACTGAAGAAAAGCATGATGCATTGGGAAAGAAACCTTTTGATCCAGTTCACACATTTTTGCTTTAGTGTACTCTTAATTGCTGCTGCACCTGCTACGGAAGGACCGGAAGGACAGTCGCTCATGTGAGTGTTCTGCAGTCGGTAACCGTATTAGTCAGTGGTTTAACTGGTGCTGGTGATATTGTCCCTAAAAGGTAACAAACAGCCACAAGAGTCAGAGATAAGCTTCCTGCTCTGAGGCTGGTGTAGGGAGTCCTTTTGTTTTAGATTCTACCATCAGGTCAGGCCAAACCAGACAGGTTTGATTCAGACCAGAAAAAAAGAGTAGTTTGACTCCGGTGTCGGGGCCCAAGTGACATTCTCTAATCTGCATTTTTCCAGAAAGAGGTGTATTAGAGAAGACCTGATAAAGTGGTACCCCAGGCTTTCATTTCCTGTTGCGCTCTCCCCTTGACTCCTTGGACTGGCAGGGTCAGGAAGAAGAATGGAACACAGAGGAACATGCAATCTCTCCCTGACTCCTGGGCTACACTCTCCTCTGAAAAACACAGAAACCTCAAGCCTGGTTCTCACAGACCACGTGTGTATTTCTAAGCTCAGCTAGGCGACTCCGGCATTCCGCGGCAAAGAGATCCATTCCACTTACGATTTACTTTCAAGGACATTAACAGGACTGCAGCCGAATGGAAATTGTCCATAATTTGTGACCGATCTTAGGTTTTGAAGTGAATTTATGTGAAATGGTGTTACCAGACTGAAAGAAAATGTAGTATTAAATTGCAAGTGATCGCCAATGCCAGGATTTGGATGTAGATTAGGAAAAATTGGGGGCAAAATGATACTTTTAAAATATATAATCATTTGCCTAATCAGGTTAAAAAGAAATGAAGGCTCTTTTCTGGATTATTATTTACAGATAAAGATTATCGAGAAGGGCACATTAACACACTTCTCTTGTGTCATACCACCTAAATCACATGGAAGAGATATGAGGCTTCTTAGAGATGGTATTTGCAAATGAAAAAAAAAATGATTAAATGTTCCATCTATCCAGACAGCAAATGGTTTTCCCTTGCTTTTAGTGTGAAAATACAGAAGTAGGTAGGAGAGCTGCAGGTATGTTACATAACCCATTCCTTAAAAACTCTACCAATTTGGAAATTGCTGGAAGTTATTTATAGCACTTGTTTTAGGTGAATTAAAATGACTAGGCAATACAGTTAATTTTCCCAAAGGAACAGAAAATACTTTGTTCAGTTTTATGGCTTCACAACTAATTATTCTGTTATATAAAAGCAAAATAATTAGTTGTGCAACTATAAAACTGAAGAATGAGGCTAATTTTCAGAAACTGTAACATTAACCTTTATTTCAGTGCTAATATTTTATAATTGGTTTACAATTCCAATGGATACTTAAAACATATAACTTTCATAAGGTAGCACACATTAACTGGTATGGGTATGTTAGTAACATTGAGGAGGAAATGAAGAACACAAATACCAGCCAATTTCTTCAGGGTCCATATGGCAGGTGGCCAAGCCACCAGGGAGAAATATCTTCCCTTGTAGTTCAAACATCATTCCCTTGAGGCAGATATTCCTGTCCTGTCCCTGTCACACAGCCAGACTCTCCGGTGACAGGAAATGCCTGAGCAAAATTTGGGGAACATGTCATCTCCAATTAGTGTAACAGTATTCAAAGCCTGCGGATTATTTCCACTTGCTTATTTTGAGCGAAGCTAAAAAATGCTTTAGCTTAAGAACATTGTTTGTCTGTTTTCATTGAAAAGAATCGACGGTACTAAGATCTTGGCTCGACAGTTTTACCTTTTGCCACAAAAAGTTTGTAAGAGTTGTAAATTCAGTTCCACTTAAAATACAGCGTTGTCAGCAGAACCAATCAAGTATTTTGGAACCCTTAGGTGTGTAATGCCATTGTTACTGATAAATGAGGACAGAGGAAAACCAACTCAGTTACTCAGAATCAACTTGTTGACTCAGTTGATTAGATTAAAATTATAGCCAATAAGGCCATAATAAAAATTCTGGAAGCCGGGTGTGGTGTTGCACGCTTTTAATCCTAGCACTTGGGAGGCAGAGGCAGGCGGATTTCTGAGTTCGAGGCCAGCCTGGTCTACAAAGTGAGATCCAGGACAGCCAGGGTTACACAGAGAAACCCTGTCTCGGAAAAAAAAAATTCTGGATACCCAATTAAATTGGAATGCTAGATAAATGATAAAAATTCTAGTTCATGTTATGTCACACACACATACACACACACACACACACACACACACACACACACACACANAGAGAGAGAGAGAGAGAGAGAGAGAGAGAGAGAGAGAGAGAGAGAGAGAGAGAGAGAAAGAGAATGAATCAGGATGGTATTAGTCTTGCCATTAAGGAGCAAATAGTAGTCTTAGCTTATGTTTGGCTCTAGGGAAGAAAAGATGGAGAGAGGCCCAGTGAGGTGAGGATGGAGGATGTGGGAAAAGGAGATTATCTTCAGCACCTGGCATCTGATTTCTAATCTTTCAGAGATGTTTTAGCTGATAGCTAAATATGTAGGTGTGGTACCCAGAGGAAAAGCTGTAGGTTCTAAAATACAATTTGCCAGCCTTATATTTAAATGTCTTACAAACCTCTGTGTCTGTGTGATCCTATCAGAGAAAACTACAGCAAGAAATTGAGTCAAATTCAACATCTTCCTTGTTTTTAATTTATAATCCTAGTCTTCATTCTGTGTTGGTACTATCAAAACAAGCAAGTTATTACTTTTTAAAATTGGAATAACTTCTATATGTTCATTTTCAACTCAATTATATCCCAGGAGAAGGCACAAAGAAACAAAGTTTTAAGAAGAGACATTGAAAGTCAAAGCAGTTTACTCAGCAAAATATAAAACTACACAAGTAAGGAATGGAAGTCGTCTGGAATTTTCCCTTAAAGAACAACCACCAAAAGATGTTTTGTATTGACCCCTTATCTATTATGCTTAGCAATCACAAACATCACCTGTCATTATTTTCTTTTATAGACTGTTTTATCTTTTAGCATGATCATAGAAATTATGACATCTTGGTACATACTAATGCCTTTTCTACTTAAGGCTCCATGTCACTCTAATACAGATGTGCCACAATCCATTGGGTAAATCCAAGTGAACATTTGGTGTTTCCATCTTATCCCAAGACAGATAGGCTTGGGTTTTACAACTCTCAAACCATCTATTTATGAAAAGTTATTTGGGTGGATTTCTGAGTCAAAGTTACATGCATTCCCAACACTGATAGATACTGATCTATTGCCTCTTCTGTAAAGAGTTGTAAACTGCAACCAGCATTAAAAGAATCTAGTCTAGTTCATCTCCAGATGGCCCTAAAAGCAACCTGACCTCTGATGAGATTATCCATATGTCTACCAATGAGTGAATCAATAAGAGATGTATAACTCTAAAATGAATTACTACTTAACATAACAAAAGGAAGAATCCTCGATTCATGCAACAGTACTTATGGTCTTTATTCTGAGTGAAAGAAATTGGAGGGAGAAAGAACAAACATTATACAATTTATTTCTGATTAATTTGTTAAAAAAATCATTTATCAGAATTTAGTGCTAGATTCACAGGCTGTCCTTACTTTAAATGAAAAAAAGTAAGCAATGTCACAGTTAACCATTAAAAATTATTACTTTTCAGGTTGTAAGAGGTTTAGAATAATATCCAGTATAGAAATGAAGCTCTTTCAGAAAACTTATCATTCAAAGCATGAATGCAAGTAATGTTCTTCAAATTGTAAAACAAAATCTGTCCAATTCATACTCCAGGTTCATACTAATTTCTGGGCTTTTTCTTTAGCAAAATACTTGCTGGAACAACATCTTAAACAACACAATCACCATTCTGCAGTTGAATTGTCTGGCGGCTGTTTAATCCTGATGGGATTTGCTCTCCAGTCCTCAAAGACTTTTTTTTTTTTTTTTCACAAATCCTCTGGGTGCATTTAAGTTTGTGAATGGTCCATTCCCAGAAATGTTGGCAGGAACTGATTCCTTCAGAAACCAGAACAGCTGAATAAGCTATAAATATCTTTGTATTTGGATGAACTAATTGGCGTATTCTTCACAAATAGCATGCATATTTTATCCTTTGAAAGAGGTAGATTGGGATGTGCTGTTTGAAGGTCCAGAATCACATCTTGAAGTTTGGAAATGATTGTGGCAGAGCAGTTGTTGTGGAGGAAGCTAACACCCTTCCTTAACTGGGATTAATACAAAACTGATAACCTATCTTGGGTCTTCTTGACGCCCATCAGAGGTTGCAATCCAGACAGAAGACTGTAAACTCTCTTCTTCCATCTTCCTCGGTAGACCTTTGAGTATGGCAGTACAGATAGAAAAGGCTGCTGTGTCTCTACTGATTGGCTCTCCAACTTCCTAGTCTTCATCAGCTAACCTTGAAAGAACTGAGTCTTCTCATGCCTGGAAACAAATTCCAGAACTCCAAGTCTAAGGACGATTTCTGTATCTGGTTCTCCACATTCCTTCTGACTTCTAAGGTTTGTGTTCCTTGCGTTGTGCTCTGTATGTTCCAGAGAATGATTTGTTGTAGCTGTGGTCCACTTCATAGAAGAGATGAAGATCTGATTTTGCTCTTGCTTAACCCCATTAGCTATACTATTCCTTATTTGTGCTCTTGATAATATGGTGAACTTTGACTATTCTGTCATCCTGTTCAACATGATGCTCTTCTTGAAGTGCCCTTCCTAGCACTCATGAGGAACTGTTCTATGCACCTATAAATGTCTGTTAAAAGAATGACAGAATGTGTGCTCATAGTTAATGATGATGAATTCACTCAGGAAACCTAGGCAGATGGGATAGATTGCTTTTGCCTGGAGTCCTACCAGAACTACCAGCTAGCCACTGGGCTGTAAGTGAAGGTCTGGTCTAAGGTACATTTCCTTCTAGGAGGGTTAGCTCAGGCTGCTCTGCGGTACGAAGTAGACACATCCTTGGATCTCACTCTATTGGACAGCTGAATTTCTTGTGGCCCTTGGTCCTCAGTTTGAGGGGATGTTGCCCTAAGGAGCTCCACTTACAACCTGGAGTGATTTGTCCACTAGGCAACAAGTTACTTCTGAAAAAAAAAGGATAGCAACCCAAAAAGCAGTTCTCTTGGTCAGAAAGTAGCCAAAGGCACCCAGAGGAGATAGCTATGCGATAGGTCTATGAGGTATATGCACGAGTTGTTTATGAATTTGTCTAGATGATGTATATAGTCTTATTTTATGTTTTAAATGTTTTGGACAATGTTTCCCATAAATTTAATGTTGTCCAAATTATTTTCAAGGTAATGCCATAGTGAATGTTATAAATGTATCATAGCATATATATGAAAAGATAACTAAAAGATGAAAAGCCACTGTTTGCTTTAGTAACTGCCACGAGTTGTTTGTGCTCTTTTAGAAAATTCATATGTTGAAATCACTTTAGGTTCACTAAAGGCTGATTGGATAACAGTAATTTTCAAAAATAGATCTCAGCATAGGGAAATGAAGGATTTGCTTCTTTATTTTTCTCCTTCCTTGCTTGCTTGCTTCCTTCATTCCTTTCATCTTCCCTTCCTCCCTCCCTCCTTCCCTCCCTCCCTCCCTCCCTTCCTTCCTTCCTTCCTTCCTACATTCTTTCTCTTTTCTTTGTATGTATGTGCATGCTGGTTTGTGTGTTTTCCTGTTTGGACAAGTACACTTGTTCTTTTGCTTTTTAAATAAAGGCAAAACCTATACGTTCAAGGTTTGTTTTACAGCAAGGTATGCGTGTGTATGTGTGTGCATACAGAGGCCAGCGGACCTTTGATGCTACTCCTTAGGAACTATTCCTCTTGGTTTTTTTTTTTTTTTTTTTTTTTTTTTTTTTTTTTTTTTTTTTCAGACATGGACTCTCCTGGGCCTGCAATCCTCTAGTCTCAATCTGTTTCTACTTCCCCAATTCTGGGATTACAGATGTGCTCCAACACACATAGTTTTACTCTGTGGAATACAGGGATCAAAGTCCAATCTTGGAAGGCAAACACTTTACTGACTGAGCCATCTCCACGTTTCATCCTTTTCCAATGAAATCATCTGACGACTGAGGTTGTAACTGTGCTATCTATGACCAAATCAACTTTTACGAAAGCTACCGCGGGTGAGGCACAATTTATCAATATGTAAACCTTGTAAAATAGTTCATTCTGCATGTTTATGAACTGTGTTCCTTTATATGATGTGAGCGTATCACCTAGACCTGATCTTACTTCTTAGATTGATCACTGGAACATAAGGGCTAACTACCATTCATTCCTGTTATAAACAATGATGGTCCAGGAAACTTCTGCAAGCACCAACTAGCCAACATTGAAGTACTGCTTGCAGAGACAATACACCAATAGGATCCTATGAGTTTCTCATCACATTTTCATGTCTCAGTTAATGTTTAAGATTTTTCTTTTTTTTTTCCCCCAACATAGGAGTGAATCATTATCCGTATCCGTGAGTTCAAGGCCAGTGACACAGCATGCCTGAGCAAAATGTATTTTGAAATAAACCTCTTCTCTTCATGACACGTAGCAGACTCCTAGTGCTCCAGCACACTGATAGACCTTCAGCTTGGATCATTTTAAACAGCAAAATCTCCCTCAAAAGCACAAGGATGTGACAAAGAGGGCAAGACACATGCTTCGTATGAGCATGAGAGCTGAAAGGAAGGGGGAATACTTTTCCTTGTTCACCCTCAGCTGGGAACTGCAGTCTGAGCAGTGGGTTAATCAGATTTTTTTTTCTTAAGAAAAGGAAATGACAGAATGAAGAATTCCAGATTGGGCGCTTGTCTTTATTCCCACCACCCTGATTCATAACTACTGCAACACCAGACTACACTCTTTACAGAAAGAAGCTTTCTTCCAAAAATTTCTAACCATCCTCCCGTGTTCTACTGCACACATTCTAAGCATGTGCTTGTTATCTGTTATTAGTCTCATAAGGTGAATAATAGTCTTATAAAACAATCACCAGGTTCTATGCTGTTACTAAAGAGGAGCTCGGGCTAAAACATATGCAGCCTTAAAAAAAAATAAAGTTAGAAAATTGGCTGATTTAAAAATGGATGAGGAAAAAAAAAATGGATGAGAATTTGCAGCCGACATCTTTAAGGTTCTCTACTTCCAGCTCATTCATTTACCGACAAAATATACACTCCCTAAAAATGACTCTGTTTTCCATTTTGTTGCAGATTAAAATGGGAAACTGAAGTAGATCAAGGATATGAGCGCAACCCAACATTTTTCTTTTGTTTTTTTAAAATCTGTAAGTTCAAGGTTTGTTTTACAGCAAAGTGGCTGTTGCATTCCCTCAAGGAAGGGCTGTGATCAGCTTCCAAGTGTACACAGGAACTTCCCCACGATGCCATTGGTGTAGATTTGATTTGGCTTGACCTGTGCAGACGGCCCATGCTCCCTCCTGCCATTCTGTTGAGTTCTTTAATCATTTTCCCTAATGATGATGGTTCAGTTACCTAAGAAGTGTAGGGAACTCAGGATAAATCCTCTATCGCTTAAACATAAACATAGCAAACAATACTTGCACTTCGTGCGATATGATCTTTTCCAGTTCCATCCTTTACCTGCAAAGTTCAGGATTTCATTTTTCTTCCCAGTTACGTAGAATTCCATAGTATGTATGCACCACATTTTCATTGCACATTCGTTAGGAAAAGGTTGTTTCTATTTCTTAACTATTCTGAATAGAACAGCAATGAAGGTGGCTGAGAAGTAGCTATAGAGTATGGTGTTTAGCCATTAGGGCATATGCTAAGGAGTGGTATAGCTTGATCAGATGGTAGACTTATTTTTAGCTTTTTGAAAAATCTTAATGTCAATAATTATCAACCTTCCTAAATACTTGAGTTCCTTTAATACAGTTCCTCATTTTATAGTGACCCCCCAAACATAAAATTATTTTGTTTTCTCTTCATAACTCTAATTTTGTAATGGTTATAAATTGTAAATTAAATATCTGATATGCAGGATACCTGGTTTGCGACTCCCAAAGGGGTTGTGACCAGCAGGTCAAGAAACTGCTGCTCTATGCTGATCTTCAGCGTGGCTATATGAGTTTGAAAAACCACCAACAGTGAAGGAGGATTCCATTTCCTGTCCATCCATCATTTCTTGTATCTGTCATATATGTATACACAAATATGTCAAATATATAACTGGCAAAAAGTCTTTCCCTTTCTGTGAGCTTCCTCTTCAAACAGTTCATTGTTTCTTTAGCTGTGCAGAAAATTTAGTTTTATGAAGTCCTACTTTTCAATTGTTGGCCTTATTTCTTGGACAAGTGGAATCTTATTCAGAAAGTCCTTTCCTACACCCATATCATGTACAGTATTGTCTATATTTTCTTCTAGCAGTTTCATGAACGCTTTCTCTCATTTGAGGCTCCTCATTCCAATTCTTCAGATGTGATTATGTGTTGAGGAGTAATAGCAGGAACCAGAAAAGTAAAATAAATCCATTGTTGGGGTGGAGGGTAGAGAAGAAACAGAATAGTAGGGTATAAGTTATCTGATGCAAAATATTAAGTGGAAGCAGTTCTAGCTAAGGAGTAGAGGAGAGATAGACATAGAAGGGGAGGAGGAGGTAGAGAAGGAGAAGGAGAAGGAGAAGAAAAAGGAGAAGGAGAAGGAGGAGAAGAAAGAGAAGAAGAAGAAGAAGAAGAAGAAGAAGAAGAAGAAGAAGAAGAAGAAGAAGAAGAAGAAGAAGAAGAAGAAGAAGAAGAAGAGGAAGAA
>NC_034598.1:68663784-68666141 GCF_900095145.1 Mus pahari
GAGGAGGAAAAGGAGGAGGAGGAGGAGGAGGAGGAAGAGGAGGAGGAGGAGGAAGGGAATCTACAAAGGTCAATAGTAATTGTACCCTTAAGCATTTCCCTAAAAAGCCCTATAACATACCAAATACACACATACAGTTTAAATGAAAATTTCCAATATTGACTCACATTTCTTCCTCCAAGAGTCAAAGATCATTTAACACAATCCCAACATCAGGCATGAGAAGCCCCTTTTGAGTTGTTGGTCAGGGTTGTCCAAGAGGCTCGCTCCCCAAGCATACAGTTTATTGCCATTGCACCTAGATGACCTTTTGATATGGAAGGTAAGTCCTTACTCCATGTACTTCACACAGAGATCCCAGGGGGCTCTGATCTGGAATCAATTTGAAAAATTCCTCCCTGAGAACTGGTTCATGGTACCAGAAGACTCCATGCAAGCCTCCAAAGAAGGGAAGCAACCCAAAGTGCTATCCAGTTTTAATGACTATGCACCAATAACACCAGCATGGCACCATAACCCTAAGGGTGCAGTGGTGGCACACATACCTCAGCAGTAACTGACAGCTCTCTAATTGGATTTTAGATGAGCTCATGAACTCAACTAAAGAAGGAAATCATGAATTGTGCTGGAAAAAAGGCCAACTACCCAGGGCTAGTGAAGTCATGGATCTTGGACAAAAGCCTTCAATGACTAGTTTATGAAATCAGCATAATCCCTAACCACATTGCAATTATTTGCGATTATGTTCAGATCATTTTAGTCCTCACCTGGGTAACATCTTTTGCAGTAGTACTATCCATAACCAATCAAAATGCAGTTATAGAATTCACTTCCAATAGATACATCTACAATACAACTCCTGTACCTAAGTTGTTAGTGTTATACATATTTTTTCTTAACCGAGCTAGCCCCAAACTAATAGAGACTATTTATTTATTTATTTATTTAACAATCTTCAAGGGTACAACAACTGAGCAATGTCACTCTATTTTAATCTTCTAAATTAAGCTGGCTATCTCCTATTCGAAATCCCTGTGATATTTGCATTTGAGTACTGATCTGGCTCTCTGGGCTCCAGATGTTTTCTCATGGTGTCCACTGGACTCTCTCCCAGTGGCTAATCCCTGCTTTGGCTCTCTCCCCATCTCTAGGCGGGGAGGAAGTCCAGCCCTATTCCCTCCCCTGCTCAGCTAGCCTTATTGACCCATTAAGTAATCATTAGGAAGCAATGTTTACATAACCATGAGATAAGAGGTTCTCAGAATAAGGGTTGTAATCAGACATGGGGGCACAGAAATCAGCATTTGGCTAATACAAGGATAATATTTATATGATGCACAATAACATTATGCTTACTCATTTAGGAGGATGTGGAACAAGATTTGCTATGAGATTGTATCACTTATATCTTAAATCATATCTTGAATTTTCTTTTTCCAAGTTTCAGTTGAATTTTATAGATTTTTTACTTTTTAAAAACATTTGTTAAAACATTGTTTACTCAGATCTTCTTTCATTATTTCCATGTATTCTACTAAATTATGAAAGGGATTCCTAGCTATAACTCCAAGAGTAGTGTAGCTTGGAGCACCTCTGCTTATGTCTGTGTTGGTGTTGAAAGTGGAACAATTGTCCAAGACATAAGGATTTAGATGATACGGCAGATCACTACTAGGAGACAACTTGGACTCAAACACTTGTAACTATGATTACTCCCCATTTCATTCTCTACCTGCTTAAGATTTTGTAGAGAGCTTCTTAGCCATTCGAGATTCCTCTGTTGAGAATTCACTGTGTAGGTAGACCTGTACCCCATTTTTAAATTAGGTAATTTGGGTTGTTGGTGTCTAACTTCTTGAGTCCTTTATAAATTTTGGATATCAGTCCTCTATCAGAGGTAGGATTGGAAAATATCCTTTTCCAATTTTTAGGCTGCCATTTTGTCCTATTGACAATGTCCTTTGGCTTTCACTGCCTGTCCATGAGATATGTTCTTCTAGCTGAGTTGCCTTGTCTGGCCTCAGTGAAAGAGGATGTACGTAGCCTAGCAGAGACTTTATATACCAAGATAGGGGGATACCCAGGGCGACCCTGCTCAGAGGAGAAGGGCATGGGTGGGGATTGTGAGGGGGGGTGTCTGGGAAGGGGGCAGTGAGTGGGATGTAAAGTGAATAAGTAAAAAAGAAAAGAAAAGAAATGAAATGAAAATAGAAACTAATAAAACCTCTTTTATGTTTGTTAAAAAGCAAAAAAAAAAAAAAAAAAAAAAAAAAAGATTTAGAATAAAAACCAAAATGGGAGGAAAAAGTATAAGGAAAGAAGAAAATCACTTTATTGATGCAACAGAACTCAGCAAA
>NC_034598.1:68666167-68675416 GCF_900095145.1 Mus pahari
GGGTGGGGATTGTGAGGGGGGGTGTCTGGGAAGGGGGCAGTGAGTGGGATGTAAAGTGAATAAGTAAAAAAGAAAAGAAAAGAAATGAAATGAAAGTAAAAACTAATAAAATCTCTTTTATGTTTTATAAAAATAAAAAAAAAAAAAAAAAAAAAAAAAAAAGATTTTGTATAAAAACCAAAGGGGGAGGGAAGAGTAAAAGTAAAGAAGTAAATCACTTTATTGATGCAACAGAACTCAGCAAAAATGATGTGGGGGACAGCAATCATTGTTTACATTTGCAATGATAGGGTGAAGGCACTGGAAATTTTTGTTTGGAAAGAAAAAAAAATGTATTTGCCAGGAAGTAGGCCCGCATTTTCATTAGGGACATTGTTGGAAAATCCCCATGAAGCAAAACATCTGCATCACCATCACAACTGTCAGAAAGATTCCCTGGCATGCAAAGCAGTGAACAGGCTCAGCAGAGATGCTAACTCATTAACAAAGCCCGGGCCTGAAAATGAACCAAATTTCATTTAACATTTTGAAGTGATATGCCAGCTTTAATTATAGTATGAAAGAAGAAAGGCACAAAAAGGCAACATTTCTATAAGAAAAAAAAAAAAAAAAGACACTCATAGGACATTTTCTCTCTGAGAGATGAAAATTAGGTCAGTTTTATCAATGTGAATGATGATTTGAAGCTGAATGCATTATTAACCTGCCTTTGGGGATGACAAGGATCTACCTTTGTATTTTCATATCTCTTGGATTAAACCATATTTTTTAAAAAAATAGAGGTAGTTTGGAAAAGGTGGAGGGCACATAAGCTCAGGAAGTTCTAACTGGGTCAAAGCGTTTCATTGTCACCTTTTCCCATGGGTGTTACCAATTTGGGATGGACACAGTCTCTTTCAGGCACTGGTGATTCCTGTCACATTGCCCATTCATTTTTATCTGAGATAATTGTTAGCATAATTCAGTGTTAAGTGAAAACAATCCTTGGATTATACAGCTATTTCACAGTCTACAGTTCCCTTTTCATGTTCTCACTGCCCACTTGAATGTACATTTCAGATGGGTAAGATCATTTAATCCATCTTATTATTTTCTTATCTATATGGCACATCACCTATTATAAAATTAAAGAAATTTTGTGTTGATGTAGCTGAGACATATGAAATCCAAGGTCTGTATTTTCAAACTGGATGGTCTCTTGCTGTGTGATAAAACCGAAAATGCATGCTCACTCATCATCTGTAGGTTTTATAACCTGTAGGTTTTATAACTTGTATTACTATTTGTAGACAAAGAAAGGGAAAGACTGGGTCCCATGAGTGAGCAATGGAGAAAAGTAATGACATCAACCACACAAGAAAAAAAAATTCAAGGAAGCCATAAAATTAGAGATTTTTCTCTGTCAGCTGTCAAATTTACATAGGATGGCCAATTAGATATGTGATCACAAACATGGACAGAATGTGAGTTGTATAGCTGCCTCCTACAAATTGAAACGTTCTCGAAGAAATAGAGACAGCTTAAGAAAGTTACAAGGTTCAGAAATCTTAGAAAGCTGTAGGATTGATAAAGCCTCCTCTGATATTTTATAAGCAGTAAATGCTTTTGGGGGGGGGCGGGGAGAGGAAAATATCTGTCAGAGCTGCATGCAAGTATGGCAGGAAGCTCTAGGTATGCAGGTATCATGAGTTATTATCCATCCTCAAATAGACCTACCACGGATGCAAATTCTTTTAAGTAGAACAAGTTCCTGTAAGTCAGCCTTCTCAATGATGATCCTGTAAGTACTTCCAACAAGTTCACTCAACTAGATTAGTACCGTCGTCCGTTTGATCAGTGCCCTATCTGGAGTGAGCAGGTATTTGTTCATGTCTCATCACTGAAAGCCATGCAATAGGGTTATGAGAGTACCACAAGTATCTAATCTTTATTAATACAGAAACTCTCGCTAGGTCTTGGCTCTAATGTCTTATGAATGTGAGGATGAACAGGCAACTGGATACGGGGAATAAAGAAGAGTTGAGAATTAAAAGCATGCGATATTTACTGGGGAGAATGGTGAGACATCTCTTTCCTCAAGATCAGAGGAAGCTCATCTTTCCAAGAGTTCAAAGGGTTTCTTCTTCAAGTTGGCTGGGTCTCAGAATTGCTGGCAGGATTCATACTGACTCATGGGAGTAGTTTTGCCTATATCATTCCAGTTGGCATGTAAGCCACTATAGGCCATTTCAGGGATAGGTTCTTAAATGGGAATTTGTGGACTAGGCAAGGAGAAAAATGTTAGAGGGACCCAACATAAAGTGTATCACTGACTAAAGAATGTGTGTGTGTGTGAGTGTGTGAGTATGTGTGCGTATTTATGTGTGTACGTGTGTAAGTATGTGAGTGTATGTTTATATGTGTATGAGTATGTGTTTATGTGTGTGTGAATGTGTGTGTGTTTTAGGTGTGTGTGAGAGAATGTGTGTATGTGTTTGTATTTGAGTGTGTGTATGTGTGTGAGTGTGTGAATGTGTGTGCATTTGTGTGTGCATTTGTGTGTGTATGTGCGTGAGTATATGTGTGTGTATGAGAGGGTATGTGTATGTGAGTGTTTGTGTGTGTTTGTGCATGTGATCTGTCTTGGGGGAGTTTGTTACAGATGAGAAGTATAACTTCTATTTTAAAACTGTAAATAATAGCAACAAGTATTTATCTCCATTCAATGAACATATTCTTCAAAGACCAACATTATTAAAGAGAGGAAGTCTCTCGCTTTTAATTATTTTACATAAATTAAAGGTTATTTGATAGACATAAGGTTTTATAAAAGGAAATAATCAGTGAGACTAGTCTATCAAGATAACAGGTCCTTGATTACATTTGAATATTATTCAGTTTGACTGCTGAGTAGCTCAGAATCCCTTTAAAAAACTCTCAGTGGTTTTTTTCCTTCTTCAATATGGCTTTTTTTTTTTTTTTTTTTTTTTTAAACACAGCTTCTTTATTTTACCCATTTTAGCTACTTATACAAATAACGGTCTTTTCTTTCCATGTGTTTTAATTTAGTTTAAAGTTCCTTGTTTGGGTTCAGAAGACCTCAGAAATGAATGTTTTAGTGTGGAATGGTTCAAGGCAGATGTTTCCCCTAATGTTGCTGCATAATCAAATCACCTGGAGATCCTTAAAACATCCCGGAGTCCATCTGGCTCCCACCACCAAATGCTGACCAAACTGAACTGAGGTAAGAGCTAGGTCAAGGATATCTGAATGCTTTCAGGCGATTCTCTTTGTTAGCAGGCAAGAACCTGTAGCTAAAACACTAAGAAATTCCAATAATAACAAGAAAGTTCAGGATAAGGTGAATCCGTGCTATCATTTAAGGATTTTCATCTTTGCAGCAAGGTCCCAGGTGTTTACTCCAAAGAGGCTTTAGAAGGCTGGCTTGGCTTAGAGACTTGTTTTCACAATTGTCCTAAAACTGCCATTGTCTCAAAAACCCAAATAAGTACCACTGACACTCACCCTTGAACTTCTGTACACATTACATTGGGTCGGTACTTGCAGCCCAGTGCTTAACAAGGAGAATGAGACCAAGATTCGAGTCTCAGGTTCCCTTAGTAAGGGTGACCCTCCTTGCTTTCTGAGACATACTGATTAAGGGGTCAGTTCAAGTACCTGACTGTCGAAAAGAGTCAGGGTTGGGCTCACTGTGAAGCTGGTACTGTAAGTGTTATTTGTGTGTGCCGCATTCAATTGCACAGCCTGATACATACTTGGATAGACTTCCCCTCATGCAAGAATTTTGTTGAGTTTTCTTCTACTTTTTTTTTTATATAGACTTGTATTAAGGAGAAATCATGACGATACCTAGGCTTTGAAAAATAGCAATTGAAAACTACAACTATTTATTGAAAACCACAGTCTCCTGGGGTGCAGGGTTTTGCACTAAACTTCATTCCTTTTCTCCCTTCCTTATGTTGTATAAGAACTCAGTGTCACAAATATCAACTCCTTTTCATTCACACTTGGTTTAATTTGCCAGCCGTCTCCTCCATACCTATACACATGTAAGAAAAAAAAAAAAAATCCACGGCATGTGTTTCATGTCGCCAGTTTAACAGGATAGCACTTCAAATTTCATTGAAGAATATTTTAGGTTTACTGTACGTATAATATCTACCCCTTAAGTGTATACTTATAGCTAAACAAATTGAAAACGAGAAACAGATGTTTTCAGCTCCTTGCGTTAAAAGATAACAACTTGATTTGATTTGGGTAACATTTCTTTTCTTTGATAATACATCAGTCGCCACCCACAAGAGTGTAGCAGTAATTATCGGAGACCACCTACCTAGCACCAAGGTAACCATTTATAAAGGTCTTCCAACATGTCAGTATTTGCATATGCAAGGATGGGGAGAGATTTTTTTTTTTTTCCCTGCTGGTGAGAGATGAAAGAAACTACAGGGGTTTCCACATTTCTGGTAAATGTGTTACTTGTCTTTTGATATAGTCTAAGTAGGAGTTCTTTAGAATTAATTAGTACACTAATCTGAGAGTGACTCCTGTTTTCTAACAGTCTCTGCCCTGAGAGACCAGAGATGCCACCTGCCCAGCTGTACCTCAGAGATCATTGCTTAGCGTTAATTAACAAATTGGAAATATGTAACCTTTGGATATGGTTATTAGAGGGCAGGATTTCCCTTGGCGCACATGTCTCAGAAAAGCTCCTGTGAGACATGCTTAGACTCAGTTCCATCCTTGGAGAAGACCTAGCACGGAGACTAGTATCCAGTGTCAGGATGCAGGTATACTACATCGCATAATGCCCTGCACTTGACAAGTCAGGAAGATAGATGCAAATCTGATACCGAATCTGAACAATGTTAGAATTAGCAGTAAAAGCTATAGTATGAAGCAGAAGACAAAGTTAAGGTGGCCACCTTCTTTGTTTTAGAGGCCATGGCAAAGGGGGAATCAATGGAGAGGAGAAGGGAACAGGAATTGTCCCTTGGAACTAGTGTCCAACCTTTGGTGTCTCTATTTCCTAAATGACCTGTGGCATTAAACTGAAAATATTGTTTATTAAAAACGAATATCTGAAATAGTTTCTCTAAAAGGTTATTTCTCTAGTTTCAAAGCAAATTAAGAATGACTATTATGCAGCTGCTTTCAAATGCAATGAAATAGTTTTGTATATTTAAATTAGTCATTGTAATCAGGAACTTCAGTTTTTTTTTGTTTTGTTTTGTTTTTGGACAATAGGTACATTGATATAAAGTACATTGCCATAGAATTTAATAAATACTTTTCTAATCAGTATAGAAGGAAATCAATAGTTCTATATGTGTAGAAATTTTTCATTGAATAATCAAAATATTCTGATACATAGATGGCTGAATTATTTACATTTTGCTTGTAGACTCATGTTTGATGAAGTACGAATTGTAAAGTAACTTTTAAAACTATTTTCAACTGCTTTAATATTTTATAATACAATGTAAACTTTTCATCATTGAATACAGAGTAAAGGGAAAATGAGTTCAAATTCTTTTATTAAATGATGCTTTCTAAAACATATACATAATAATTGATAGCAAAAATCTTTTCAATGCTCACTATGATTATTTATGTAATGTACCTAAAGGTAGGATAAATGCTCTAAAATTTTCTTTAAAGCTATAATTTAACAGAGGCCAACATTTGCCCTATGGAAATTTAATTTAGGAACAACTCACCTGCATAGTTACAGGATCAAATAGTGAAAACTTCAGTTTTGCCACTGAATTTTTTCAGCACTTGGAGAACTATAAAGCCATAACTCAAATAAGCCATGTTTTTATTATTACGCCATTGTGATTAAGTTAATATAGTTAGGAGATTCTTTATTATCAAAGTTTATCTTTATGTACATAAAATTTAAATTCCAAGTATGATTCAGTGATTGTATTACTTGAAGTCGCAGTGCCATAAAGATCTTGAAAAATACCTTTCTTGCCTGTCATAATATACCCAAATTAATTAAGGTGCATGAACGATGTAAATGGCTCTCGTCCTCTTCATTAATGTTTAAATAATTGCCTTTGCTTGACAAGGTATTTTATATGAAATGTCAGCATAGTGATTTAAATCACACTCATAATTACAAGATTTCAACCACAATAATTAATAAATCATAGTCTACTCCTTGGACTATCCTAAAATATTTTAAATATTTATTATCGACAAGTTCAACTGTCCATAATTTTCTACATCTTTTGGATTTCTTCCAGTCTTGCTTTTTCTTGGCATGTGAACTGGTACATAGTTTGTAAATCTTTATTATATTGTAGGTAGGAAAGATTTTCTAGCTTGTTTAAGTAAGTTCATTCCTTAACCTCCAGCATTCAAGTTCTCTCAGTGAGCTCTGGTTGCTGGTTAGACACTATCTTGTACCAGGACCAAGTTCTTTCTCATAAATAAGGAACTGAATACAACTAGAGAAATTTCAGTAGAAAATAAATATTTTTTCAAATAAGGGACACTTGCTCCCTTTGCCTCTTCATTGATTGACATTCCTCAAAAGTTAGCTTGAGAATTCTGTAGAAATGTGTGTGGCTCTGTTGTCCCTATGTCGTCATAACCTATTGACATATCAGGTTAGAGAGACCTGGTGATTTTATGTAAAGAAACCAGTTGAGCTGGGCACTATTGCACTGCATTTTAATGACAGTTTCAAGAAGGGAGGCAGAGGGTAGCGAGTTCTCTCTGTGAGTTCAAGGCTAGCCTGGTCTACATAGTACAAAAATGATATAAGGCTTCCAAAGAGTATAGATTATTTTAAGAAGTGAATATGTAAAACTAAGAATTTTATTCATGAAAAGCACATGTAAATCAAGTCAACAACAACAAAATATCTGCCTCCCCCCCCTCTGTGTGTGTGTGTGTGTGTGTGTGTGTGTGTGTGTGTGTGTGTGTATACACCTTATATGTAAGTGGAAGCAGATCATCGGTCATTCCCTTTAACCTTGTTTAAGACAGAGTCTCTTGTTTTGTCTTTTAATACTCCAGGCTAGCAGGGCAGTGAGTGCCCAGGAATTCTGTCCCAGGTAAGGTCTTGCTGTAAGAGCATTGGCTTGTTGTGGGCTCTAGGAATTCTAATTCAGATCCTCATGCTTACATGCCAAGTGTCATGCTGACTGTGACACCTCTATGGCCCTCATTATCTTTAATATTAATTACTCTTGGACCTTTCAGTCCATTTCTCTGTATGTACCCATGAGAGTTTGTGGTCCTCTAACATGAGACATACATATATCATTCCTCATAGTAAAGACATGGAAATAAATTAAATGACCAACAAAGGAAGAATATATTAATGATGTGTATTATTGTTCACAATAGAATTTTATGCAGCACTCAAAACAAATGAATCATAACACAAAAGTGTGACTAAATCTTAAAACTGTTAATTAAGAAAAATGGATGATTTCACTACCATTAACTTCTCATTACAATTTCAATAAATATGTTTGGAGCAAGCATATCTAATATATTAGTATATTTTACATGTATGTCTTTAAGTCTCTAAATCTAGAATAGTCCTTTTGATAGGAAAGTACAGGGAGGTAGAGTAGAGGAAAGAAAAACATAGAGGGTAATAGGTGTCTTACATGTATTAAGATTATATTTGATAGCAATTTTATTTCTCTTGATACATATGAATCACTGTTTGAAATAACAGACAGCTGGATGAAGAAATACCAATCTGTAAGCTAACAATTTCAACAGGATTTTATAAATAGACTTGTCTTTATCTATGCTGGCAATACTAAAGCAGGAAAAGGTTAAGTGACTTCTTCAGCAGGGGGGAAGTCAGTTGTCATCTATGGTGCCCCAAATAGAAGTTCTGATTTCCACTTCCATGATCGCAACCAAAGACAGCATGTTCACTTCGTTTGACTGATATAAAGCACAGCTTCGCCCAGGAGTCTATTATTTTGAACTACTGTGTAAATACATGTAATTACAAGGTTCTTGAAATATGTACTGTTTATTTTATCATTTGTAGTAGCAAATGAAAGCTTGGGCCGAGTATTTACCCAACAGTGACGTTAACAGCCTCCTGTGGCATTGCACACTACTGTGAGGGTCTGTTTAGATTACTTTAAGATCAATGACCCATTAGAGCAATTACAGTCTAAGAAGGTTCCTTCCACACAGACCCTCTTCTTGCTACTGGAAAGTGACATGTTGGAAACACTTCATTCATCATCAAAAAAAAAAAAAAAAAAAAAATGTGTCTACTCAGATAACACTGCAGAAACAGAAACTACAATTGCATTTTAAAAATTCTTTTCCTAATGAATGACATAATCATTCTACTGCTGCAATTTCCCAGATAAAATTATGAACCATATCCTCAAAAGTAATTGCAGTGAGTACATCTATTCTTTGTTGTTATTATAATTATTATTTTAATATGCATAGCATTTATGCAAAAAGGGAAAAGGAAGCACATATGGCCAGTATTTATAAGAAAGGATGTTCAGCAATTTAATGATCAAATTAATACAAATTCTGACTGTAGTGAGATACCACTTCACTGGTAGATATTCAAATGCCTTCACTTTCATTTGGTGTGTAGTATTTAAATGTCTCGCATGTATTTAAATACCCCATTGTACCTCCTCTTCCTATTCTACCCTCACACACATAATCTTCACATGCTTCTACAATCCATATTATCCATATATGATGCCATCTTTCCATGCAGGCGATATACAACCCACACGAAGAAATTATCAGCTGTGTAACTACAGTTAGACAGTATTGGTAAGATTATAAAGAATAGACTAGTACTAGCATTTCCTGTTAGTCTCCTAATCTCTTATTGGAGAATAGTCTTTATTTGAGGGTGAATAATGGGAAAGTATGTAATGAATGTTTTTCAGAATCTGATGAAATTGTGGGACGATCTTAAATAAAAACCGCCACTGTGGGTTGCAATGGCTTGAATGTGTCCTTGTCAGAAATCAAGTGCTGTCATTGTGATAGTGTCATGGAATAAGGACTTTATATGTGTAAGTCATAAAAGCTTAATTTGTTTGTGAGGGTAAGTCCTTATAGAGGAGGCTCCATTCAGTGGCTAAACTAGATTCCAAGCTTGTCCTCGTACCTTCTGCCATATGGGTAAGAAGCAAGAAGACGCAAGAGGCCTAGATGTTGCCACCTCATTTCTTTCCTTCATTATTCCTTTCTTTCTTTCCTTATTCCTTTCTTTCTTTC
>NC_034598.1:68676456-68697241 GCF_900095145.1 Mus pahari
ACTGAGATAAAATTCTCTTGTCAAGTTGTTCTAGGATTCTTCTCTCCTGTACACACACACACACACACACACACACACACACACACACACACACATACACACACACACTCACACACACACACACATTGAAACTTCTGACTAGTTCAGCTACATACATGAACAGTTTTCCTCTGGTAGCTAAAACAACGAACTTAGTTTAAATTCTAAATAAAACCTTTAGAGAATATACTTCCAAAGATGAGGCTATGAAATTACTAGGATACTTTCAAGGGCTTAGGAAAGGCATCTGTTTAGGGAGAAGCAAGGCTTTTGACACTAATGCACACTGATGGCAAAAGCACTAAGTGCCTCTGGCTTCACCACACTGGGTGGACTAGATTTTTGGAAGGAGAGATTGCACATGTACTCTGCATGTAAAGGCTCTGCCAAGACTTTTCTTCCATTAGGACTTTTGCCTCATTAAAAAAAAAATAAAATAAAACAAAACAAAACAAAAACCAACCCAGTTCACTGTTGGAAGAACTTGGCCTTTAAAGGTATCCAGGAAGTATCACTCATATGCACCATGGCTCATTAGCCTTCACATGCTACATAAAACCCAGAAACAATGACAGTTTTCACCCAGTTGCACACAAAATGGGAATGTCACAGCTGTAATTTTCACCACAATTGGCTTCAAAATATTAGCAAAATGTCAGAGTTCAGGAGGAGGTTATACCAAATGAACAGAGGCCCTACTTGAGTTCTCTTCTTTTTTGATCTATCCACCAGTTGGAACATTTCTAGCTTACTTAAGTTGATGAAGCTCTCTCTGGTTTCTTAGGGTTTTTTTCTTTTCTTTTCTTTTTTTTATTTCATTGAAAAGTGTCAAGACTTTCAGGATGGGGCAAATATAAGTTTAGTAATATGCTTCCTTTTAAAGTTTGTGGGTTTTCTATAGTGAAAATATAAATAAAAAAAAAGTCATGCAGTTTCTAGAAATTTAGAAATTAACTTTCCTGATTGTGTATGCTCATTGGTAGGAAACTTAGCACAGGACAGTCTGGCTTTTGTGTTCGCTCTATTTGGCAATGCAAATAAAATCAAAGGAAATGTGAAGGCCATCAACTTCCTTTTCTTTGACATTTTCCAGTTTAGTGTAATGTGAAGAGAAAGAGATATGCATAACCTTAAAGCAGATACATTTTCTTTAATACTGTTGAATGTGGTAGTACCCAGGGTATGTTCCCACAAGGATGATAGTTGTAGATGAAGAGCCTATGTGACTCTACCCTACACAAAGGAAAAGCATTAAAAAACTTATTAAAACAGTAAAAGCAAAGCAAAACAAAATAATAATCAACCCTGCACATTTTGCCATAAATAACTAGCTTTGGCAGGATAAAGAAAGGAACTTAACATAACAAAACTTAAAAAAAAAAGTGTCATATAGCCGGGCATGGTGGCGCACGCCTTTTATCCCAGTACTTGGGAGGCAGAGGCAGGCTGATTTCTGAGTTCAAGGCCAGCCTGGTCTACAGAGTGAGCTCCAGGACAGCCAGGGCTATACAGAGAAATCCTGTCTTGGAAAAATTGTGATATATATATATATATATATATATATATATATATATATATATATATTTTTTTTTTTTTTTTTTCTATATGTTGCCTCTTACTTTATCGTGTTTATACATAATCTTTAGTTTAAGATTTCCTGTTACAGAAGCCTCCATAGGGCACAATGCATTAGCAAACTCTTCCTCTAATGAGGAGCTAATGTTTAAGAGTCTTGAAGGGACTTTAGATTAAATTTGGGGGGGGGGGTAATTTAATGTCAAAATTGGATGAAAGATTTTACTATGCATTTCTTAAAGCATACAAAAGTCCATTATCACTGAGGAAATAGAAATAAAACCACAATTAGAAACCACCTCATTCTAGTTGGCTGGCTATTGTCAAGCAGAGAAAAAGATAACCAGAATTTGTTCAGGGTGAGGAGAGAAGGGGACACTGAATGCTCTTGATACATAAATGCTCATTTCTAAAACTACTTTGAAAAATGTCACGAGAAGTTCCTCAGAAAATTAAAAATAGAAGCAATGTATGATTCAGCATTCCCAGTCTGGGAGTATACCCAAAGGAAATTAAATTGGAGAGTCAAAGAGAGATCTGTGCTTCTATGTTTATTGAAGGACTCCTCACAAGAACTAAGAGTTAAAACCAAGCCTGTAAGAAAGCTCAGTGGGTAAAGATGCTCGCCACCAAGCCTTATGATCCGAATTCAATTCCTGGAACCTACGTGTTGGAAGGAAGGAACCAACTCCTGCTATGTGTCTTCTGGCCTCCACAGTAGCGCCATGGTACGGCCCTCCTTGCAAACAAATAAATAAATGTAGCTGTTTTTAAAGTATTGAAACAAACCTAAATCTCTAACAAAGGATGAATACATGGAGAATATGTGGTACACATACACAGAGGAAGAGTATCCAACCATTAAAAAGGGGACAAAATTCTAGTATTTGAGACAGAAATGGATGAACTTTCAGGGCATTGTGGGAAAGAAGCTACTCACAGAAGATCAAATGCAATGGCTAATTAAAGTGGTCACTTCGATTGGATTTGAAATTAATTAGCAGACACTCCTCAGGGAATATGTGAGGGAGGTTCCATCCATCCATGGTTAACTAAGAAAAGGGTGACTATCCTGAAAGTGGGAGGTACTATACTGTTAATTTTGGTGCCAGATTGAATAAAAATTTACACACACACAAACATATACGCCCACAGGCAAAAACATGCACACATGCACATTCATACATGTGCACACACACAACAAGACAACTGGGGTTGCTCCACCCCTCATCTGTGCCCTGGTAGAGAATGCAAAGTAATCAGCTCCCTTCTTAGCCACCTGGTTTGCCCCCCCCTGCCTTGTTAAGCTATGAGCCCAAATTTCTTTCTTCTTTTAAGTTGCTTCTTTCAGGTATTTTGTTAGAGAAAGTAAAAAGCCAAGTGGTACAACAAACACTGCAAAATCTCACTCAGATGTGAACTCTAAAAGCAGCTCATTAGAGGGAATGAAGAAAAAGAACATCTGGAAGACGAAAGGGGAGTGGCTGGAGAGGGTCATCGCAATCAGCAGAAAAAAGTCCTGGAGTTATGCTGTACACAGAAGGGAGATCACTGTTAACCACAAGGTATTTTACATTTCAAGATAGCTAGAAAGAAGCTTGGGGATCATCAAAACCCCACGGCATGCTGAATGCAGTAGGTGATGCTTACTACAGTGTCTTAGCTGATATACAAACAATATTAGTATCAGACATCAAATCACACCATTCAAAGAAAAAAATGAAAATCTCTCCGTGAAATATATGCTCTAACCGTTGTTATTGCTATCAGGAGACACCTTTCTGGTAAAGCCACCAATGGTTATTCTCACATATGCTTGGGTTAGCTATGTTCTTAATTTTTTTTAATGTGATGTTGTGGAATGGCTTCTTGTAATTACCTTTATCCAATCAAATTGGCTAACAAATATCATGTTGCATGTGATTTCTCTCCTGTGACATCATCACTATCCTTGCCTGGCAGGGTATCCGTGTTGTCTTACTATGTTGGGTGAGATATTTGAAAAGCAATACCATGTGTCAACATCTCTTTTAGTATGCCTCTTACTACATAAAATATATGTCTTATATATAAAATATATAATATAGTATGCCTCTTATTAAAAGCTT
Organism: Mus pahari; assembly: GCF_900095145.1. Taxonomy (NCBI): domain Eukaryota; kingdom Metazoa; phylum Chordata; class Mammalia; order Rodentia; family Muridae; genus Mus; species Mus pahari. Next base: position 68,680,179 of record NC_034598.1, read on the forward strand.
TATCATTTGCCCCCATGATTTAAAAAAGAAAAAAATGCAAGGACACTTTTATTTTGTCCCAATTAATGTTTCTACTAAAACATATCAAACATTTTAATTATTATCACAAGACTCAGGAAATCTCTCTTACAATTTCTTTCTTTTTTTTTTTTTTATTTTGCCATTTACTGAGCATTTACTCTTAGCTCTGCATTTCACTTGTGAAGATTTTAATATTTTATTTCATTTTATTTAGTCTTCCCATGGACTTATTGTCTTATGTTATTTTTCAAATAGAAGAAACAATCAAGATTGAAGAATTTAAGCAATACAAAGATGATATAATTAAGTAACTAGCAAGGGAGTGGACCTAGGTTTGTCTGCAAGCATTGTCTGTAATTTTTGCACATTTTTCTATTTACTGTATCACTCCACAATACTGCTTACTTGCCTGTGTCCTTTTTCCACCGACACCCAGCCCTCACTTCTAATCTTTCCAATTCTCTTCTGTCTCTTCTTTCCAGTTCTTTCTCCTCCATTGTCTTTGTCTAATCTCTTCTTACCTCTGATCCTAGTACATGTTTCTCTGGGAAATTCAGCTTCTATGCTCTATCTTCTAAATAATCATAGCTGTATCATGAAGCCATTATCTACATTTTGGTTTGCATGGTAGACTGAGCCATATAGAACACCATCAGCTTATGCATCCAATGACTTTTGTTACATGTGCTCACCCCAACACATGTTGGGAAACATGTCCCCTGGGGAAAACATGTCTTACTAAACATTAGTCCAATGACATCATATTATTTTCTTTTATACCTTTATATTTGTTTATACCTTTAAGTCTGTGGTATGAAAACTTTATATAGAGAAATAGTATAAGATTTAGATGGGAAATAGATTGGCAATGGAGGACTAATGAATTCTATCCCCAGGAACAAAAGGAAGAAAGAGAAACAACATGACTCACATTTCTCAGAGAGTTATAATGTACCTATCAGGACTTGTACTGACTACTAATTTTCACATGCATTTATTCATTCATTTATTTTACTTTACTTTTAGTTCAGTTTAGTTTATTGTTTTTGATACTGGGGTCCAAATAAGGTCTTGTGAATGTTAGGAAAAATACAATTAAGCAACCATCCCAGGCCATTTTTAATTTTAAAAATGGGGGAGGGAGACAGAGAGTATATATATCATATCAATTAAAGATACTGACTTCAGCCTTTTGTCAAAATAAATTGTGTTTGGTTGTGAGATTTGTTCAGTCAAGATACCCTTGATTAGGCTATAGAACAATATTCTTAGAGTCTTGAGGACAGGGAGTAAGAAGCATTAACTTCTTGTTTTGGGTATGTGTTCATTAAGGTTGAGTAGGCCATCTATTTCTCACTCTGAAGTCCTAGCAGACTGATAACATTATACTATAAACTACCTAGGGAAGGAAGTGAAAGCCATGCACTAACACAATGACTTCTAGAGGAATTCAGAGCATAGTAAGGTTTCCATTCACAAATGACTGGATAATCAGTTGGGATAACCACATGTACCTTTAATGACGATGAAGAGATCCAATTCTAGAGTGTGGTAAGTAATAGATGAGAATTAGTATATTTTGGTCCAAACTTACAGACTATGACAACATAATATGCATGTGTAGGTGGTTTATTTTCTTACATTTTACTACATTAGAAAAATATTAAAATCTTTTATGTATGTATATACATATGTATGTTTGTATGTATTTTTTTACACCCCATATTTTATTCTACTCTGGATCCACCCTCTGACTTTTCCACATCCCATACCTTCTCCAGCCTCCCCCCTCCCATCCCATGAGGATGTCCCCACCTCCCAACCCCCATTGGCCAAGGAAAGTAATTTGGGTGACTATATAATGTTGTTCTATGCTTTTGGTTCAAGAATGTATAGTACAATAATAAAGGCTGGAGGTCATCCTCTCCAGGAACCATTCTTGGCAATTTATCCCACTTAAGTCTGGAGCACATGATCCTGAGAGAGGCAGAAGCTCAAATGCTTTACAATCTGGAAGATGGTCAGAGTAACCAAATTAAAAATAAAAATTTTTTGATTGCATTGGCTATGAAAATAATTTACATTCAGCTGCTGAAATCGAATATTCTCTCTCTCTCTCAATGGTTCAGTTTTTATTATTTTTATTTTTTCATTGAGAATACAGTATATTTTCTCATCTTCCGTCCTGTCCCCCAGTTCCTCCAAGATTACCTTTACCTAATTTCATGTGCTTTCTCTTAAAACAAAATTTATAAAAAAGAAAAAAGAAAAAAATCCCTGAATATTAATGGAGTTCAAGTTATATCAGCCATCTACTCCTGAGCATTGGGCCACCCCAAGGTTGATTAGTACACCCAGTGTTACTCCATTGAAGAAAACTGATCCTTTTCAACTCCCAGCAGCTACCATTGGTGAATAGCTTCTTGACTAGGGGTAGCCTTTGTGTTTGCCTCCCCTTCTCCCTACTGGGATTCTGCCTGGCTTGACTTGTATCAGTCTTCTGAGTGCCTTCAGGGCTTCTATGAGTTACTATGTGCATCAAGTATGAGTTTCAAAAATGTTGTTTCCTTAACGTTGTCTACTCTCCTTGGCTCTTACAATCTTTCTGCTTTTTTTTTTTTTTTGTCTGCATGGATACCTGAGCCTTGGAGGGGGAGGGTATGAAAAACACATTTATGGCTGAGCACTCCAAAGACTCTTGCTCTTAAAGGGTTGTGGGTCTCTGCGTTAAGTTCCAAATACTGCAAGAACAAGTTTATTTGCTCAGAGCTATGGGATTCATTGAGCTATGAGGACAGCAATAAGACATTAGGAGATTATTTTGTCTCCTTCCTCCTCCCCTTTATTTATTTATCCATTTTACATCCAGATTGCAGCTCCCCTCTCCTCCCAGTTCCCCTTTAAGTCCCTCCCCCCATTATCCCTCTTCTCCTCTGAGAAGTGAAGCCCCCTCCCCATGGGTATCCACCCACCCTGCCCAGGCACATCAACTCACAGCAGGACCAGGTGCATCCTCTCCCACTGAGGCCAGACAAGGCAGTCCAGCTAGGTGGAAGGGCTTCAAAAGGAGGCAAGAGAGTCAGAGTCAACCCCTGCTTTACTCATTAGGGGCCCCATAGAGACTAGGTGGCATATCTGCTACATATAAAGAAATGTTCAAATCCTTAGTCATCAGGGAAATGCAAATCAAAATGATGCTGAGGTTCCTTCTTACACCCACCAGAATGCCTAATGTCAAAACCCCAAGTGAGAGTGCTGGTGAGGATGTGGAGCAAAGGGAACACTCCTCCATTGCTGATGGGAGTGCAAACTTGTACAGTCACTGTGGAAATCAATTTGGTCATTTCTCAGAAAATTGGGAATAACCCTACCCCAAGGCCCAGCTATACCACTCCTGGGCATATACCCAAAAGCTACTCTATCATTCTGCAAGGCCACTTGCTCAAATATGTTCATTAAGGGTCCTTTTATTGCTGTGTTCATTTAGCAGAATAATAGTGGTGTATTTCCTCCTAGGTCCTCTGTCTTAACTCAGGTTTTGACCTGATTAACAGTAGAAGGCATGAGTTCCAGCTCATGGTAGGTATTTAATCCAGTAGAAAAGTGGTCCCCTGCTCTCCTAGCATCCATATCGCCATTGTTCCAGCCTGCATATCTTGCAGATAAATCATTATTGCAGCTTGCAGAGTTGTAGCCGTGTGAGATTCATTACTTGTCTTCTACACTAGCATGAATAGCACCTCCCAGAACTTGGAATGGTTGGTCTCTTAAATATGGTCATTTATACACATCTTTCTTTATCTGACACACAGCATGAGATATTAGGGGGAAAATCCTATGTCTTGGCAACCACCTTGATGCTGAAGTATTCTTACAAAATCAAACATCGCCATTTTGAAATCATTAAATTTGTGCCTCAACATTAAAATTTAGACTGTTATAGCTATCTATCCAGTGTAGAGCTAAAATGTGTTGAAGTTACTTTTAAAAAAATACAAGAAATGGCCAGTGTGGTACAAGCCCTATTTCATTGGTCATTTAATTCTTGTGTGAATTTTCTCTTATCTGCTTGTATTGATATATCTCCTTATAGAACTGTAGTATCACATAGTTCTCCATTTCTTGGTCATGCACTCTGAGGTTGTTCACAGAATGGGAACAGTTTAATCACTGATTGAGTTCTTTGAAGATCTATCAACAATCAAGCACAACAACAACAACAACAACAACAACAACAACAAATCTGTCAACCTCTGTCTGTGTGCTGAGTTTGATGCTGTGTGTGACTTGGCATATTACTGTGTTGCACCTCTCTACTAATAGAGCAAGACGTCTGTGAGGTGTGTATGTTGATGGTCCTCCTCTCAATACTGATCTCAATATGTATGTTTTCAGACTTTAGTAGCACATGTTACAGAAAAAATAGTTAAGAAGACTGTTAATACTTTATGAGCATTCATTTTTAGCATAAAATATAAAATCTCATTCAACTCTTCTCTTAAGAGCATTGTGCATATGCCAAGAGTTTGCTCAGTAGACTCACCCTACTTGTATAGCAAAGTAGAAGATTACCTCATAATACAAGGATAATCATTGTTGCATTTATATAAGGCATTCTTTATAAAAGCTAACCTTGCCTTCTTATTTTGAGTGTGTTATTGGCAGTTGGGTGATCTGTATCTTGTTTTGCTGTGTTAACAGTAACATTCCTTACATTTATATTAAGCAGTCTGGACAAGGGCTAACCCTACCATCTTGTTTTGAACAGATGTTATTGGCAATTGTATGACCTGTATCTAGTTTTGCTCTCTTAGTTATAACCAATAATGCAGTTTAAATTTTAGGTAGCAGATATTGCTTTAAAAACCAAAAACGGGTAATTTAACAATAAAAAAAAAAATCCTAAAGATTATTTAAGTGAACATCAAAAGTTTCAGAGACTTCATGCCTGCTACATAGAGACCAGGAATGAAATTTTTCTTGGCCCAAGCTTATTTAACATTTAGGTATCTGTTGCCAGACTTACTTCCTCGAGTCACTTTCTTTATTGGCTTTGGATTCAACTATCTGGCAACATATACTCATATTCTTTGACGTATCATCACTTGAAGGTGTTTTCATTAAAAATACCATTTAAAGTTGTTGTGTTACTATGTTTCCATTGCTTCCAACAGCAAATGCCAATGCAAGGCAGAGATAATAATGAAAGTAACTGCAGACTGTAGCTGCATAGCCAGTTCTACATCACTAGTACAAATTCCAGACAAGACGATCCTGTAAGTATTGACTCTAAGAACAAACTTATGACTGTCAACATTAGTGTGAACCTAAAATTACTTGTACCAGTTCAAGTTTGTACAGTGTTAGGTAGTTATTTTGTTTATACTCTATTTTTTAGTGAACTTTTTTTTTTTTTTGATTCTTAGCTGTTAGCATGTATTGATTATATTAAATAATGTGCTTCATTGTAACATTTTTCTGCATGTCTATCTATTTTTCAAACCACAAATGAAGAACCTGCTGATAATTCTGTCTTTTAGATGTTAGATACTTAATTCCCCATCAATCTCAGTTCATTTTCATCTCAGAAATATAGGAAACATTTGAGAGTTTTCTGCTATTGCGTGTCTGCCAACATCCCGTCTCTTACTTGATGCCCTGAGTCCTTTGTTTCTAGTCTCTTGTTTTTACTTCTGTACCAGTATTTGTGTTTTTTCATTAATGTTCATTGACTTTCCCAGAACAAGTCAAACCAGGTCAAAGTTCTCCTAGAATGCCTCTCAGGAAATAAAGTCCAGTGTTTTTCTATGACGTCTATGAAGCTTTATGTAACCTGCTCTCAGGCTGCTTCTAGGGAATGTACTCTGCTTTGCATGAAGTTATGCTGCCTTTTGGAATAGTCTAGACATGCATTGAGACCACTATTGTCTCTGAGGTTTTGCATTCATGATTTGTGCCTGAGACACTATCCTCCTTGGGATGCATGTGGCTTTTTTCAATATTTCAATTATTCTTTTTTTTCTGACCTTAAATTGATAAAATGGAACCTCCATCACCTCTGATCCTGATTTTTCTCCGGTTTATGGTATCATTGGTCTCTCATTTTCTATGGTCCAGTTCTTTGACACTATTTTCTTTTACAAAGAGTGCAAGTTTTGTGGACCTGGAGGCTTTGAATTAATCATGAGCCATACAGTTAGTGAGGAGAGATATTTTATGTTCCGTGTCCTTCAGTCACAGAAACCAGAATGTTGTGACACAGAAGAGATGACAGAATCTCTGAAAAAGGAAAAGTCTTTCATTACAAATCTCAAGGGATTACCAATTCAAAGACTGCGAAAAAGTGTCTGGAGAACTCAGGTGTAACTTCTTCTACAGAGTTTACAGGAGGTTGTCTGAGAGGAATCCACAGTTTCTGGGCACTGTTCACATTTGTTAGTAAGGTAAAGACTTGGCATAGAACTAGTACATCTTGAGAAATTTCCTTTCAGCCTTTGATTAACTTACAGGTTGAAAACTCGGTAATGTCATTATAGTTATTTATTTAGACTATGCTCAGCACCAACAAAGAGCAAATAGTGATCAATTTCATGGGAGAAAAAAAAAAAAACTGAACACAAACACTACCCAGCCTCCATTCACAGTTCCAAAGGATGATAGAAGCCTGGTGCATCTGTCCTTCCTGGTGCGCTCTGTGCTAAAACAAACTCTGGTCTTGAGTGGTTTCATGTGGCCTTTAGGAGGAGACCAGCAGAAGATCCATCAGCTGTGACTCCTAAGCTAGATTTATAGGCTACGGTTTCTGATTAATGGGTTTCTAGTGAGTGATGGATGAGGAATAATAGGTTAATAAATAAATGAGATAGCTTATGTTTCTCAAGGAGATTTTCCTGTGACCAATTAAATTAATCAGTCGAGTAAGTTAATTCTACCAAGATCCCATTTATGAAATTTAAATTGTCATATGAACACAATGTGTTTTACCTCACTTAACAAAAACAATGATTAGCCAAGAAGCATTATGCTGACTTGCTACAAAGGCATGGCAGTCTATTTGGAAATATTTCTATTATCACACTAGGCATTAATATTTGAGTAAGCATAACTTCAATTGGTAGGAAATTACTCTCTAAGACTTAACTATGAAAAATGTACTCAAGTGTACCCCTAAGAAACCACCTCATTAATTACGATTATTTCCATTTGAATTTCCACATGGCTTCGCATGACGGCCCAGTAGATTAGAATGCACATTACAGTCACTTGCTGAAGCCGGTCCTTCGCCAGTATCATAAAGTCAATGTTTGGTTTTATATAAATGTATAATTTCTGCCTGTGTCTAATTTAAGAGTTTAGCAGACTAAATTATATTTTATCATCTGTCCAAGGAACTAAAAACAGAAAGCAAAGATGTGGTTCCAAGCTTGACAATTTCAACTGTTTATATGGCAAAAACATGTTTTCTACTCAGAAGACATATGGCCGAAGGTAGTTGTTACATTCTCAGCGTCCTACCTCTCGTATTGCTGTACAAAACTCACTCTGAAGCACCTTTTTGAGAGACTGGAGCTTGTGCACTGGTACTTCCCCAGATTCTTGTAGCTTTTCCAGTAGTTCAATTGCTCTTGCAACATCTGAGTAGGGGGGGGAAAAACATGAGCATCAAGACAGAGAATAGACTATCGCATCAGCAGAACGCCATAGCTTCTAGTGAGTGGTGAGGTCATTTCATGTGATCATCATGTGGGATTCGTTGTAAAACCAGAATTTATTAACTTGGAGCTTATTGATTTCATCTTCTGGGCAAAGACCATTTAACTCATCAAAAGTAAGCTTTTACTTCTATCTTTGATGGTGTTTCTTAGCCCTAAGTGCACTAAGTATTCCAGACTCAAGATCTTTCTACTTCAGCCTCTTAAAATACTGAAGTGTACCCACTACAACTTACAGGACTGTTTTGTTTTTCCTTTCTTTTTTTTTTTTTTTTGAGTTTGTCTTTTCATATATATATATATATATATATATTCTTTTACATATATATATATATGACATTTATCATAGATGCAATGTTACAATGATTGCCTCTATGATTTGATTGCTATACAGTTCCTTCCTTTGTCTATAAGCTCTATGAGGAAGGAACTTTACCAGTTTGTTTGCCTATGCTCCCATAGTCTGATATTATATGAAGAGTAGGGATTTTATGGAGAAAACGATTTGACTAACTCTTTCCATTTCACCACTTTTTCCAGGTCCAATCAGTAGTTGGGTGGTTTGAACATGCTTGGCATAGGGAGTGGTACTATTAGAAGGTGTGGCCTTGTCAAAGGAAGTGTGTCACTGTGGGGTATGTGTGAGAGGACCTTGTTCCACATTGTCTTTTTTTTTTTGTAATAACATAAAGTTTTGCTATTTTATTTATTTTTATTAGATATTTTCTATATTTACATTTCAAATGTTATCCTCTTTCCTAGTTTCCTCTCTGAAAAATCCCCTATCCCTTCCCCTTGCTCCCCAACTCATCCACCCCTGCTTCCTGGCCCTGGCATTCCCCTATACTGAGGCATAGAACCTTCATAAGACCAAGGGCCTCTCCTCCTATTAATGACTGACTAGGCCATCCTCGAATGAATTTATGAAATTCTTAAACAAATGGATGGATCTGGAGGATATCATCCTGAGTGAGGTAACCCAATCACAAAAGAAGACACATAATATGCACTCACTGATAAGTGGATATTAGCCCAGAATCTCAGAATACCCAAGATAGAATTTGCAAAACACATGAAACTAAAGAAGAAGGAAGACCACTGTGTGGATACTTCGATCCTTCTTAGAAGGGGAAAAAAACTACCCATGGAAGGAGTTACAGAGACAAATGAGATCTGGTCATATCCCTATTGACCAGCCTTTAGAATAAATAATATTGAGAGAAATTTTCAAATATTAAAGTCAGAGGTTAATGTAGCAGGAATTATGTTATCTTTTATAGCAAGCAAAGAAAGCTGAAATCTTTGGATTATTTCACATTGCCAAAAGAAAATCACGCAATGAAAGCCTATTTAAAAATATTTATAGTGATTCCTTCCCACACATTTGCTATAGTCAGCACCCCAACCAAAAAAGTCACTTAGGCATTAAACAGTAGGATATTAAGCTTTCAATTCCTAGGCAACCAGCTATAGGAAATATTACATGTCACTGCACTAAGATTATAAATTCATCCATCCATCCATGCATCTATCAATTTCAGGTTCTGTTATACATAGTACAAAGCTTTCCTGAAATCATGGAATTCCCAATCTAATGAGAAAAAATATAACAGCACAGTTGCCTATGGGGAAAAAATTGTTACACTTCTGAATTTGGGCAAGCTTAGCATGGGTATGTGTATCTAACTGAAGCAAATTACCAGGGAGGGACTTTAGAATCTCCCCCCTGGGGTAGTTATTTTTATTGCCAATTGTAGCCCAAAGTAAAACAAATCATGAAATCAATGCTACCCTGTCAGTTTCTGAAGTCTGACTTCTAGTACATAAACTGGAAGATGACACCTTCAATTCGACAACACCAGGCACATCCTACAATTACTGATGCACCAGCTGAGATGTTATGCCTTTCCAGCACATAAAAATACTCTACCCAGATACCCCAGGGGTACAAAGAACTCAGTATGTTTAAAACCGAGCTCATTATTTTTTTTTCCTTGAAAACTAGCTCTTCTCTTCCTGCATTCTGTATTTCCATTAATAGGACCCCAAGCAGCCTGACTCCCAAGCTTGACTGTGGCATCATCTCTCACGCCCACTCCCTCCTGTTGTTACTCAGCAAGCTCTATAGATTCCATCTGAACAGTGCCCTCTGAATGGAATCCTCTACTTCATTATTTCAGGGACGCCTTCATTGTCTCTCACCTGTGCTACTGGAACACAACCTCCCTAATTAATCTCTTCTTTCAACGAGTCTTTTCCTTTTTCAGACCAGCCATGGTACTGCTTCTAGAGTAACTATTCAGAATGAGAGATCTCGTTCTTACACCCTTGTACATAAAACTTCCCGGACATCCCACTACCTAGCAGATACAATTCAGGTCATTTGGGGGTTTATTGAAGGCTTTAGCAATCAAACTCACTTCCTGCATTACTGAACTTTACCTCCTGCTCCTGCTGTAGTATGGAAACCTGTTTGTTGTTGTTGCTTTGATGTTGTTCGCTTGTTTCTCCTTTCCCCTTTTGAAAGCAAGCCACAGAGTGCCACACCATTATAGCACATTTCCGTTGGGGTGGAACCTGTGCATTCTTTTAGTAAAGCTACCTTTATTTGTGAATGGAGATCTGTTGACAGAGGAGATAATCCCTTCTCTTGCTTTTATGGGATGCACTGTCTTGGGTAACAGATATGCCACAAAGATGCATATGCTTAAAGAAATGAGATACAGGAGGTCTAGGCATATATAATAAAGACATATTTCATCCTGTGGGAGGCCAGAGAGGATGGACTCTAAGCAAGCTCCTAGGTAGGCGGTGAGACCAGGAAAAGGGAGAATGAAGAATGTTTCATGAAGACATAGTCAGCGAAGATGGAAGGCTTGATTAAGGAAGTGTGGGTCATTTAAAGTCTCCTGCAAGGCTCTGCCAGAGTTTGACCAATACAGATGCAGATGTTCGCAGTCAACCATCAGACTGAGCATAGGGACCCCAATGGAGGAGTTAGGGGAAGGACTGTAGGAGCAGAAGGGGTTTGTAACCCCATAGGAAGAACAACAATATCAACTAACCAGATCCCCCAGAGCTCCCAGGGGCTAAACTATCAACCAAAGAGTACACATGGAGGGCTCCATGCCACATATGTGGCAGAGGATGGCCTTGTCAGGCATCAGAGGGAGGGGAGACCATTGGTCCAGTGAAAACTCGATGCCCCGACATAGGACAAGGTCAGTGAGGTAGAAGTGGGTGGGTGGGTGGGAAAGCACCCTCATAGAAGCAGGAGGCATGGAATAGAGGGGTTGTGGAGGGGAAACTGGGAAGGGGGATAACATTTGAAACATAAATAAAGAAACGACAGAAAGGAGTTCAATAGGGTTGAAGATGAAACAAGAGAGAATGTAAAAGGGGGATGAGGCAGAGAGAAGGCATATCATGCAGGATGCTTAAGTCCCTGTACCAAATAAGCTATCTTCAGCAATGTCTTCACTGACATCCTGTTCCCATGGCTCTTTGTTCCCTCATCAGTCACACTAGCTATTGCTCTCACGTTGTCTCAGCTTCCAAACCTGTCTTCTTCCTCTATCCGTGGGACTTTTATGTATTTCTTATGTATGTGTTCTCATGATTCATGGTATCTGTGTGTGTTCATATGTGTATCTATGTGTGCACTGGCATGGAGGAGTACAAGATAGCTGGCCACACTCATCGGCAGTCAGGAAGTAGAGAGGGGACTGTGGGCATTTAGCTTGCCTTCTTCTTTTTATTCACGCCAGGAAGCCTCCACTGACGGTTCCAAACACATGCAGAAGGCATTTCCTTTCGTCCTTTGCAACCATCTAGAAATAGTACCCTCACACACACCCAAGCATATTTCTGTGATGATTCTAGATCTTGTCAGGTTGGTAGTGAAGATTAACCATCATGGCTGAATATTATAATCATCCAGGGAGCTTTAAAAACACAGATGCAGAATCAGGCACATGCAAGGGATTCCAATGTGACTGGCACAGCACTGTAGCTGAACATGAGGCTGAAAGACATCCAGGGTTGATACCAGTGCTCTAGAGGGCATGAATGGTTTAAAGTTCATGCGGGATTATATTGTGCATCTAAGGCCTTTAAAAATCTGTTACAGATTAATGGCTTCAAATATAATTGTTTTTCAGCTCACTAAAGAGGGCTGACTGATTGATATACCTGCTCCTAGCCCTCATCCCTGCTTGAGAGATATTGATTGAGAAGGCATGAAAATAAGGCCTAAATATCTTGTTTAAAAGAACTGCTCAAAGTGAGAGTATAAATAGAGGTACTGATTCATAAGTAATGAATGTGAAACCTTGCATTCTATTATTTTTTGAGATAGTGAATAGAAAAGATGCTAAATTGGATTCTTCAAGGCATCTAAGAATTACTGATAAAAGTGATTATGGTTGAGTACCATTGCATTTTAATACTTCCTTTTTTAAAAAAATGACATTTGAACCCTGACTGATAAACCCCAAATCTCTCAGTAATATCCACTGTTCTGGGATTTTTGTTTCCAGGCATTTTCTTTGACCATGATGGGATGAGGAAAACACTGTCCAAGAAAAACAGAACAAAAAAGAGATACTGCTCCAGTATGACTTACTGAAAGTTACAGCGACTTAATTATATTGCACCATTACATCACTCACACTCCTTATATGGGGTGGCTGGGTAAAGATAGAATATTTCCAAGGAAATTTTTTTTTTTTACTAATTTTGGACAGAATCACATAACATTTGTGTCTGCTCCATTAGCTAAGGGAAGAAGGTCTCAGAGGAACAACTTTAGAGAGCAGAAGCTCTGAGAGGATTAGTATGTCTTCCTTGGCTTCATAGGGGGTAGGGATTGTCATCAGCCTGCCTTTCTATGTCTACCTGGGCAGGCCAAGAGGGTTTAGGCAGAAGTGGCAACTGAGTCCTGAGCCTTCTTGCTGATATTGGTCCATTTGAGTCCAGCAACAGGAAGCCAGGGAAACCCAGAAGGTGATGAAAGATAAATGGATTCTGAAAGCCAGCAGGAAGGAAACAATGGGCCCCCCAACAGGAACCTGGCCAGTGTCGGAAACAAAAGGGAAGCGATTGAGAACTGGACGTGAGACCTGGACCTGTACACAGAACTCTGCTTCTGTACAACACATACACACACACACACACACACACACACACACACACACACACACACAAACCCCAAGACCAGGATCCTGGAAGGTAGACAAACATTTGAGACAGCTCAATAGTTACAAGTACTACAATGCAGCTTGCGGCTTCTTAGAACGATCTTGTGGTTCTTGTTCATAACTTCCCTGCATTTATTTTATGAAACCCAAACTGATTACTAACATAAAAACTCCAATCTATGGATATCTTAGTTTAGGATGGGCATTAGATAGGGATGGAAGGCTGCTAAGCACCCAAGGGAAAGAAGATCCCCAAATGGTTTTTCTTTCTGAAGGTTCACCTTAGTTACTGACTCTTACCACTGCCACCCCATCATGGAAAAAAACCCTTGGGAACCGTATGTGTATACCCATCCACCTTTATAACTTCAGTTCTAGTTACCCTTCTCTTCAAACCAGTGGCAACCTCTAATTGCTCATCTGTGATTTGGGAATCTTAGTCCATTTTCAGATGCTCTAGAGAATGCTATGGACTTGCTTTTTTAGAAAGAACAGTTTATTTATCATAGAGGGTCTTGAGGCTGAGAAGGTCAAGCTTGAAGGTTTGCAAGCTGGTGAAGGATTTCTTACTGAGTCACAATACAACAGAAGCTATCGTGTGGGAAGTACACAAAACAGAGCCACCTCCTAGAACAGAACCACTCTCAAGACCCAAGTGGCATCTACAGTAATGGAATACACTGATAATTAACTCATCCACAAAGGTAGAGCTCGAGTGACTCACCCCTCTCAAAATGTCCTGGCTGATATCGCTACAATGGCAATTAAATTTCACCATTGATGTGACAGAGCTATTCAAACCACATCATGCTTCTGTGCCTCCCACCCACTTAGATTCCTCTGATATACACAATGCATTCCTTCCATCTCCAGGATTTCCAAATGCCTAAATTTATTCCAGCAACAACCTGATGTTTAAAGTTCAAACTTTCATCTAAATCAGACATAAGTGACATGCAATTCACAACTCAAGCTGAAACAATTTCCCTTATCTGGGAGACTGAAATCAAAATTTAATCTACTCTCAAAATACAGTGATAAGACCAACATGAAACAGACCCTAGCACTCCAAAAACATAAATCGAAATAGGCGAAACAGATAATTTGGAAACAAGTTTTATAATTAGGACAAAGTACAAATAAGGCTGAAATGTGATAACAAAAAAACACAGCAACTCTTAAAACTGGAGAATTAATTTAATTTTGGATCTTGCAAGATGGACATGGGGTATACAAATAAGAATCTGATGTCTGCAGATTTATGCTCTCCTTGACTCTCATTGTCTTGGTCACTTTCTCTGCATAGTAATCATTTCATCAAATAGTTGCATGGTTATTCCATTTCTATTCTTTTCCAAATGAGATTTTTTCTTTTACCCATACAAAATTCAAATGGTTCAGATCTTTATCTGATTTCCAATTTCCTTTTAATTCTATTTTTTTATCTTTAAGTAACTTATCTGCTATCTCACAGTGTATCTAGTTAAATGTTGCCATGTAGCTGCCCGAGTGCTTGCTGCTTAGATATCTTTTCGGGGCTTGATATTTCAGTCCATCACAGGGATGTTCTCTATCCCATAAAGCCTTAAGACATGGGCATAATTCTACCAACTTCTTTGCTACTATATAGCAAGAGTGACCCTTTCCTTGAATCTCCAGTATCTTATTTATTGCTCATTTTGGCCAGAAACCTCCTGTACTTTACTGACTGTATTTCTGTCAACATTCTTACTATGGCTTCAGTAAATAATTCTGAGACATTATAAACTTTTCCTATTCTTTTCCACTTCTTATCTCTCATTAGAATCATCCTCAGTAGTCTACTCTATTCACAGCGGCAGCCTGTTGCTAACCCCTGCCAATCTCTCTGAGCCTCTCTGCTTTCAGGTTGTTTCTGAGCCTTTCTGGTTCTTGCTGTAGCTCGTTATTATCTGGATACCAGTCTCTGTCAGTCTGTTCTCTGTGTCTGTAACACAAACTCACAGACTGGGTGGCTTATAAAGAAAATACATCTATTTCAGATCAAAAGGTTGGTGGACCCATGGGCATAGTACAGACAACAAGGAATAATTTGTGCATAGTGACATGAGAGAAGGGCAAGCAGGCACACATCAGTCAGAACTCATGCTTAAAGGAAACTTAGCCTACTCTCTCATTAATGGCATGGATCCATACTGGGCATAGGTCACTGCTTACCTAATCACCTGTCAAGGCTTTTACTGATTAACATTTAACTGATTGCAACTCACTCAGCACAGAGATGGTGAGGAGACACTAAAACTACAATTTAAGGCCATTGTATGTGAATATCTTCCTAACTTTTAACTTACTTTATCTTAGCACATGATTTTACATGGGGTAAATATCTCTGTGTTACAAATGTTCTCATCACAATTATGCAGGGTTTAAGTAACTCACTCACAAATGGGGGATTTAGTGGGATCTGGGCGCCTGAGTGATGTTGAGCCTGGTGCCTTTTATTCCTGTTCCATCACAGCTTTACTTTCAGCAGCTTTTCTTCTTTGACACTCAAGTACTTTCACAACAGCTTTGTGCTCTGCAGGCTTTCTTGGTCAGATGCTGAGCTCTTAATTTTTCCACTTTCAATAAAGATTAACCCTTATGCATTTACCAGTGTACCCCTCTCAGGCGGGAGTTATTGATCAACAGGATCATCTGGGGAGCTTTCAAATGACAGAATAGAATGGTTATTAGTCTAGGCAGCCCACTGGAATTACCTGGGAGTACTGAAGAAAAAAATAAAAAAATGCCTAGATCCTACTCACATATATTTCTGATTTCATTGAGCTTGTGTTTGACCTGGAGATCATAGGCATCAGAATCTTAAGTATCCCAGCAATCATAATGTAAAGTTGTGTTGCATCTCATTGGTGTGGATTTTCAGTTTGTCCTTGCCATGTTAATTACAAATATATTCATTGTATAACAGAGGAAACTCAGGTCCAGAGAAAAAAGTTTGTTCTCCAGGAAAAGAGCTGACAAGGAAGAATTGAAATTTGAATGAAGCAATAGTGTTCTAGAATCTGGGCAACATTTGAAATGTTGCTTAATAAAGCATACACAGCCAGATGTTTGTATCTTGAAGTTCTACTCCACATCTGTAACTAAAAATAGGTCCAAAATAGAGTTAGGATTGATGAATGAGTCTGTTCCAAATCTGTGCAGATCTTTTTGTCATTATTCCATTATATAGTAGAATATAGCAGTGATTTATATGATATATTTTATTTATGCAATAGTTTAGGTATAATGAATAATTTTGAGATGATTGAAAGAACACATGAAGATATCCTTATGCTTTTGTCTTATAAAAGATTTGAGGATTTACGGACTTGTGAGCTATAATGGGTGGAGATCTTATTTTGAATCAGTGTGAGCTAATGGCTATCATTCATTGAGAGCCAACAGTGCTTAGAAAAACCCTCACATGCATACAGAGAGATTACTGTTATTTCTATCATACAGGCATTGCAAAACAAAATAAGGCTTAGATATATGAACTATCAGGCGCAAATCTACACAACCAATAGATGGGAAAGACAGGCTTAAAAACAAAACCAGTAGTATTTAGTTCTGTTGCCTATGTACTTATTTATTTATTTATTTATTTATTTATTTATTTATTTATTCCTCTAATCTGATACTTAAAATAGACTGAAGAAAGAAAAAAACAAGCTTCACGCAAATTATCATTTAAATATGACAACACACAGCACCCTGAGCTGGAGCAGACATGCATAAGATTGTCTCAGGAGGCATTTGTTCATAATCACACTGGATTGTAAAGAAATGGTCAAGACTCTATGTAGAGAGTACTGAAAATAGTCATAGGAAAAAAATTGATAACACTTCATTAAAAAATAAAGGAGTGCTGTTATGAAAATAGCAGTATCAAAAAATAGCAAGTTTAAGAAATGGTGGAACTCAAGAGGAACAAGTTTCTAGTGATCTGAAATAATCATGGGGTCATCTTTTCAGTCTTCAACGATGACTTTCTTTTTTTATTATTATTATTTTCTTTATTTACATTTCAAATGCTATCCCGAAAGTTTCCCATACCCCTCCCCCCACCTCTCTTCCCCTTCCCACCCACTCCCACTACTTGGCCCAG
>NC_034598.1:68720199-68747148 GCF_900095145.1 Mus pahari
GGGAAAGGTGCCAGGTGCCGGATCAGCCTGGGGACTGCTGCCAGGCGAACACCCCTCCTTGGGCGGGACAGGCGCCGGACGACCGGGACCAGACCCGGGTCCCTCCTCTCCAGTCCGCTCTCTCCCCGGCAGTGCACCCAAGGATGACTTTCGACTAACGTGATTGGCATGTAGAACTTGGTCCATAATTCATCTGAAGTTGGTACTTGGCCATGTAAAGCTATTTTACACTAGGGCAGCAAAAATGTATTAAGTACCATGGCAGATAATATGAACTATTTACTCCAAAGTTTCTTATCCTTGTGACTGTCCACTGCAGAATGCAGACCATGAGATGATTTCTCACCCTCTAACATCTATCTTAATTTTGAGCAAGTTGTTATAGGTACAAAGTCCAAAAAGGCTTCAAGATGGACAAACTGCATATGTCCACTTTCAGAAGTTTGATCTATGTTCTTTTCTTCTTTCACGCAGCTAAATGTGTGAATGTGTAGAGAGTGGAAACAACCATTATGTCATATTAAATATGGCTTTTGAGGTGCCAAGGATTCGGAAGCAGGAAAGGCTCTAGCTCTTGATATCTTTACCCAGATGTTGTGCTTCTAGTTGTTGACCTCATGATTCTTGATAGACAAGAGTATGCTTTACTCTTTGTTTCTCTGTGGTTGAACATCAAATGCAAGCTGCATAGTGAAGAGGAACATGAACTCGGTGGCATGGTTCTAACATGCAGAGTTGAAGTCATATAGAAAATAGTTGCAGGTCACATAGTGGTCCCTTTGACCCCAGTAGGCATGGAACGTTTCTTTAGGAAAATCTTGTTTAGGGTGAGAAGGAGCCAGTGATGGCAGTCAAAGGAGGAGAATGACAAAGAAGAACAACATATGTAAAGGTCCTGAAGTGGCAGGAGCAAAACATACATGCTGAAAGGTCAGCATCCTACTTGCTTTTGGTGGCTGTGATAGAACACTGACCTAAGCTAGCATAGGGAAGTAAAGGATTTATTATAGTTTCAGGTTCCACTTCTTTATTGACTGAAGCTGTACTGGCTAGTTTTGTGTGTTAAGTTGATAGAAGTTGGAGTTATCACAGAGAAAGGAGCCTCCCTTGACGAAATGCCTCCATGAGATCCAACAGTAAGGCATTTTCTCAATTACTGATTAAGGGTGGGAGGGCACATTGTGGTGCCATCCCTTGGCTGGTAGTTCTGGGTTCTATAAGAAAGCAGGCTGAGCAAGTCAGAGGAAGTATCCAGTAAGGAGCACTCCCCCATGACCTCTGCATCAGCTCCTGCCTCCAAGTTCCTATTCCCTGTGAGTTCCTGTCCTGACTTCCTTTGGTGATGAACAGCAATGTGGAAGGGTAAGCTGAATAAACCCTTTCCTCTCCAACTTGCTTGTTGGTCATGATGTTTTGTGCAGTATTACAAACCCTGACAAAGACAGAAGCCAAGGCAGGAACCTGAACGCAGGAACCTGAACGCAGGAACCTGAACGCAGGAACCTGAACGCAGGAACCTGAACGCAGGAACTAAAGCAGAGACCATAGAGGAATCCTGCTAACTGGCTAGCTCCCAAAGGTTTGTTTCTTATACTACCCATAACCACCTGAATCGTGATGGTACCACCCATAGTGAAGTGGGCCTTTCCACATCTATCAGTAATGAAGACACATTCACAGGATAATCTTATGGAGGCAACTCCATAATTGAGAGGCCTTAATCCTAGGTATGTCTTGATATGTGTTAAGCTGATGAAAACTAACCGGCACATCCAGGCAAATCCAGCTTCAGTAGGAATTGGCAGTTGAGGCAGAGAGTGGTAGCAACAGTTGTGTAATGGTTGATGATTAACAACTGGCTCTCCAGAACAAACACACAAAATCCAAAACAGCCTTGACTTCTAGCACTCACTGAGTTCTGTTGTATAAATTCTCCCATCATGTCTTACTTGAAGCTCCTGATATGGTATCACTGTCTTGCAAAATTCATAAATATTTAATGATGGTTTCTCACGAGCCAAGGAGCAATAGATCTGGCACCCTACTGGATAAGGGTCAGTGACTGAGAAATAAGCAAGCAGTCAGATTTTGTTCAAAGATTTCATAAGTGACTTTTGTTATTTTTGTTGTTGTTGTATCATGACTAGATAAAATTATTAGAGCTCATTTGGCCAAAGAACAAGGTGAACTGGTTCACGCTCCATAACCATTCGCATGGATGCTATCTGCAGCAGGATTTGTTTTAATGGACCAAGGGTGTATACATGATGTTAGTTAGGAAGACTAATATGCCAGCAGCCCTGTGAGAGAAAGAAGAAGCATATCTGAGCAGGTGGCAGTGAGAACAGCAAGACATGGAGATAAGACACAGGGAGGTATGAAAAGAACCAGTGTTCTGATGTTTGTCACTGCTGTCTGACGAAGTCTCCACAGAATGCCTTTCAGGCAGAAATGGGTGTATTGGTGCCAGTGAACTGTATTATCCATGCTACCTTAGTTATTCTGGATTTTTGAATATCTGGATATATCTTAATTATTCTGGATAGGCAAATGGTAATCAACAAACTTTACAAGAATCAAGAAGCATGCAAACTAAATTGTTTTTAAAGTAAATAATACCAAGATCACATGTTCTTGTTATCCTCTTTGAAGAAGCTTCAAGTCAAATCAGTAAGGGATCATCTCAAATATTTCATCACTGTATCAATCAGCTGAAGGATGCCATTAAAAATGTAAAAATCAAAGTAGCCCCAAGTTATAACTTGGTAGTACCCACTTCATATGGTTTTTGTCAGGTCTAAAGGAGAATTAAGTATATTTAAGTTTTAATATAAGTATCTGAAATATCACCTACATTTGAAAAATGCTTCTTATTTTTCTCATTTGCCTTGGTTACAGTGAGTCTTCACTTTCTGTTTTGTTATTGGCAACAAATGAAGAAATGTAAAATTAGAGAATGAAGTTCTTGGAATTAGAAGTCCTTCCAATGAAGTGACTAGATGTCTTAAAAGACATATTCCTATGCTTGACCAACCAAAGTTTGAGTGCAACCACTACGCATAGCTATATGCAGCCCTAAGCCAGCATTTCCTACAAGGTACATATTGGAGTAGTTACTGTTAAGAATATGTCCCAACAAATGCACATACAAAACCCCAGCTGATAGCTTTTCTAATAGATGAAAAAGCTGTGTCTAAAGTGATACAGCAGAGAATGTGTACCAACGTGATAAAAATCAGGGGTCCACAGTGCTTTGTACCTCCGCTGTGATACGAAAGGAAATCCTGCCAACTTGTAAGTTACTAATGAGAAATGACAATTAGTGTGTCCTCCTCATTTGACACTGTCGCTGCTCTGATTTGCCAACAACTTGCTATGTTTGTTAAATGCAGACTAATTGGTTCACCTCTGGAAGAACTGGCTTAAATTAAACAAAAATATTTCCTCATTGAGCTGTTGAAACTATTCCACTTCGTTGTTACTGTAGAACACTGGGTGATCTCTTCTACATGGGATTTGAATCAACACTGGGCTGCATCACACACAGAGAAGTCTGACAACAATGAGCATTTAAATCATGAATTTATATAATGACAATCTTGGCTGGAGCTGCTCAAATTGTTTGCCAAGCCCACCGCATCCAAGAGAACAATTTATGCTACAAAATGAAAAGCTCTAGTTGCTAAGAGATTCTCTGCCATGGAAGGTATCTATTTCATTTGAAAGTGATTACTTTCCCAATAAACAAATCTTTAGGTACACAAAGCTTAAGATAAAGCGCTCTTTGTTAAACAATTGCCGTTATGTAGTCGGAATGAGTAATGTGTTCCCATTTTCTCTGGGTTGCTATATTCAGCATTTTGTCTTTTTTTTTTTTTCTTTACTTAACAAAAATCACCCAGTTTTCTTTTTCAATAAGATAAAGTTGTAGCTTGGTTTGTTCACCGTCCCCTGGGGATCCAGGATGCTGAAAGTCTTCTGCTTTCTTCTGCATACATTTTCTGTTCTCATTTCATTTCATTTCATTTCATATCTTTCCTTTACTTCTCTATTTCCCCCTCACTTATCTAGTTATCCTGCACCCGTGTCTTCACATGATTACAGCCCTTCACTCTGCAGTCTTACTCTTAATCAAAGTGAAATCAGTTCATCTCAGTCTTCTGCTTCTTGACCTTGAGAGAATCCACATGAATGCCTATCTATCCTGACTGACCTCTCAGAGCTCTGAGCACTGATTCGCCCAAAAGGTAATTTGTCTTAATACGTCAAAAAGAAGTCGTACAAATTACTGTTCTCCTTTAGTGCTAAGCGGTAGAATAACTGCTTCTTTCTTTCTTTTTTTCCTTTTCTGTTTTCATGAGTGTAGGGGCATGGTATTCACACGTATGCACATTTGCAGGTGGGTGGGTGGGTGCCCATGAGCACACCATGTAGACTCCTAAGGTTGGTGTTGGCTATCATCCTTCATAGCTTTTGCATTTTACAGAAAGGTCACTAATCAAACTTAAAGCTACAAAATTTGATTAGATTCTAGTCAGGTTGCTCTAGGGAATCAATCTTCTGTCTTTACCTTCCAGAGCAGCAACCATAGGAAGGTTGCTATACTCACCTGACATTGATTGGATTCTAAGAATGAAAATTTGTTTCCTGATGCTTGTACAGGAAGCACTTAACCAATGAGTCATTTCCCTATCCTGAAAGCAGTAGGACATCTGCTTTTTTAAACTTAACATTTGTATATGCATCTGAATATAATATTGTATCATGGCAGTTGAAGATACTTAACACTGTTCAATTGATAAGAATATATATATATATATATATATATATATATATATATATTAAAGATATATTTATTTTATTTATATGAGTACAGTGAAACTATCTTCAGACATAGCAGAAGAGGGCATCAGATCCCATTACAGATAGATGTGAGCCACCATGTGTTTGCTGGGCATTGAATTCAGGACTTCTAGAATAGCAGTCAGTACTCTTAACCACTGAGCCATCTCTCCAGCCCAAATATATTTTTTATATCCTATAAAAACTTTTGCTCACTTATTATTAGCAGTGACATTGTGTTAAGTTATATTTGGCAAGATTTAGTTTACAGAATATAAATTATAAATAAAATAAGATTTAAGGGTCTGGTACCATTAATGATCCAATTTAATCTGCAAATTAAAGCATCGATGAGTTTAGACCACAGTTCATTTTAGCACTCATGAAAATACTTAGGGAATTCAGTTTTTTTACGCTCTGTTGACTAGTGAATGAGAACTGCACAGTCTAAAATAAAACATTTTGTAAGTAGATATTTTGTTTGGAAATTCCGATTATAATCTCAAAAACTTAAAAAAAAAAAAAACTACATCTGACAGAGGACTAATCTCCAAAATTTTCAACTCAAGAAGCTGGATACCAACAACCCAAATGACCCAATTAAAAATGGGGTACAGAGGAAGTAAACAGAAAATTCTCTACAGAGAAATCTCAAATGGCCAAGAAGCATTTAAAGAAATGTTCAAAGTCCTTAATCATTAGGGAAATGCAAATCAAAACAACTCTGAGGTTCCATTTTACACCCATCAGATTGTCTAAGATCCAAAATTCAAGAGATGGCATATGCTGGTGAAGATGTGGAGCAAGGAGAAACTTCTTCATTACTGGTGGGAGCGTAAACTCATAGAAACTCTTTGGAAATCAAGTTGGTGTTTTCTCAGGAAACCAAGAATAGTTCTACCTCAAGACCTAGCTACACCACTCCTGGATATATACCCAAAAGATGCTCCACCATCCCACAAAGACACTTGCCTCAACTGAAGAATAGATAAAGATAATGTGGTACATCTACACAATGGGTTACTATTCAGCTATTAAAAACCAAGACATCATGAATTGTGCAATCAAATGGATGGAATGAGAAAGTCCATCCTGAGTGAGGTAACTCAGTCCCAACAGGTCATGCACTATATGTACTCACTGATAAGTGTATATTAGTCATAAAATATAGGATATCCTTGTTACAATCTATAGACCCAAAGAAACCAAACAGAAAGGATGGTCCAAGTAAAGAAGCTTGAATCTCATTTAGAAGGAGGAATAAAATAGTCACAAGAGGTAGATAGAGATAGGGAGGGAACTAAGACAGAAGGGAAAATGAATAGGGAAATGGAGAGTTTCAGGATCAAATGATGGAAAGAAGAGGGGAGATGGATAGATGGTCAAGAAAATGCATGGAAATTTGCAACTGAAGGGGGTGAGGAGGTGGGGGGGCATCTCAAGGACAAGAAAGAGACCTAGGATAAGGGAGGCACCCAAGAATCAGTATTCTTAGCCTTAGCTGTGATTCACTACATTGTGGACATGGAACCTGAAGAGGTCACCTTCTTTAACCCAGACAGGAAACCCAGTGGAGCAATAGAGACACCAACCTACCCACTAAACTTTCAAACCAAAATTTATCCTGCCTACAAGAAAAGTAGGCATGGGGGTTGGAACAGAGAGTGGGGGACTGGCCAACCAATAACCAGCCCAACTTGAGACTCATCCCAAGGGAAAACACCAATCCCTAACACTATTAATGATGTTCTGTTGTGCTTGCAAACAGAACCATGTCCTCTGAGAAGCTCTACCCACAAGCTGACTCAGACAGATACAGACATCCACAACCAAACAGTAGATGGAGTTTTGGAACTCTTATGAAAAAAATAGGAGGAAGGATTGTGGACCCCAAAGGAGATAGGAACTCCACAGAAGGCCAACAAAGTCAACTAACCTGGACCTTTGGGGCTCTCAGAGTCTGACTCATCAACCAAAGAACATACACAGGCTAGACCTAGGCCTTCTCCCATACCCCCTCCCCCCGTATATGTAGCAGATGTAAAGTTTTACCTTCAGGTAGATCCTGAAAATCTGGAATGTGTTCTATCCCCAAAATCTGTTGCCAGGACCTGGGATCTGTGCTAGCTGGACTGCTTTGTCTGGACTCAGTGGGGCAGGAAGTACCTAGCTTCCCAGAGACTTGAAGTGCCAGGGGAGAGGAGATACCCGGGGAGGGGGGAGGGGTACCCACTAAGAAGAGAAGGGGAGGGGGCATGGGAAAAAGATTTGTTGGAGGGAGTGACCTGACCGAGGGGGCAGTAAGTGAGACGTTAAGTGAGTAAATAAAATAAAATGAATTAAATTAAAACAATAAATAAACAAATATACTATGGATTTATCCACTAACTAATTGAACTATGTTGTGCATGGGTCAGTGAGTGGACTGTAAAGAGAATAAGTGAAATAAATAAAATAACATTAAAAATAAATAAATGAACACAGTGTGAATCTACCCACTAATTAAGTGGCCTGTGTTGTACATGAGAAAGTATCAAACCAACATGTGTCCATTGATGATATGAGATCTCAGCAATGCACAACCAGCTCCTTGGTCGGCTGCTGGTTCTCTTTATTATTTTCAGTAGCTACATCATGACGTCAGCTGATGTTATGCAGCTCTGTGAAGGAACAGAACACTCTCCGTGGGGCTTAAGTGAAATCTCTGCGTCTTACCTTTAAACTTAGGTGTAAGTGATATGTGTATCTTTTACCTTTTCTTCTGAGACTTATGAATCCAAGTATCTCTTGGTAACAATCAGCTTATTAGCTGGCATCTTAAGACACTGGGTACTACAGTGAATCAGCTGTGTTATTTCCAAAGTTTAGTAAATACTCAACTGGATGCTTTCTGTGGTCCAGCGATTACACCTGAGCAGTTCATGGAGTGTGCGTGTGTGTGTGTTGCTTGCACGCATGTATGCACGTGTGTATATGTGTTGTGTGTGTACTTATCAGTAAATTCCAATTCCCCTTTCATTGAACTGCAGAAATTGGAAGAGAAATACAATCATGAAGTTGCTGGAGAGATGAGCAATCAAATTGGCTGTTTTCTGAAAGGTTGTTATAAAAAAAATAAAAAAAGTCAATGTTTCTTGTCCTCAAGTACATCCGATTCCAGAAAACGGATGAATATTTTTATCCAAACTGACAGTTTGATATATTATCCTGCTATCAAGCTACTTAATAATATTCTTCCTCTTTTACCTTATCACTACTCTATCATAATGTCTTCCAACCTCTTAGCTGCTTTGGAAGCTGTGTAGTAAGGTTAGTGTGGTGCAATCTACATCTTTAAACGATGATTCGAGGGCAAAGGAAAGCTGAGTGGTTGCCGTAGCTATTGCAAAGGGTGTAGGCATTTTGTTGAGTACTTGGGTATTATCAGGCTGCATAAGAAAGATTTTAAACTTCTGAGTAAAAATATCACAAAATAATGAGATTTCCCCCCAGTATTTTAGATTCCCTGAAGCTGCTTCCTCAGACTATTGGTTGGTGTAATCTCTTGTAAGTCAAACATTAGGAATAGAGAAGAAAGAAAAGCAATTGTATGGAGTCTTCCACATTTGGATAACAAATAACTAACGAAATGGTATTTAACCATAAGCTTAGTTATACAAAATATTAGATAAATTGTAAACAGTATAAAAATTCACTGGAGTATTTTAAATACTTTATTTTCTAATTATAATAGAGATTAACATCTGGGAGCTTTATAAACACAAAGCCCGATTTTATGCTTGAGATATTTCTCTAGATTTAAAAACGTCTTTGTTTCTTTTGTCTATGTTGCTATCACTATCAACAATCACCCCCCCTTCCTTTTAACAAATTGAAAGCTTCTGGCATAGTTCATAATAATTTAATTCAATAATTTTAGCTTCATGTTAAAGAACCTTTCATATGCTAGGCAAGTATTATTTCTTTGAGCTATATTCTTAATCTGTTTATTCTTACTAATGTTTTAAAGGTCTGTTTTTATTGTATATGAATGCACTCATGGTTTGACTACACACACACACACACACACACATATGTACATATATGCACGCATTTGTGTGTGTGTGTGTGTGTGTGTGTGTGTGTGTTCACAGATGCCACAGTGCCTAGTTCTTGTGGAGGCCAGAAAGGTCATAAAGATCTCCTGGAATTGGAGTTACAGATGTTTGTTAGCTATGTGGTTGCTGGGCACTGAGCCAAGCTCTCTATAAAACAAGCAACTGGTCTTAGTCACTGGGCCATCTCTACAGCCCCTTTATCCTTATTCTTCATGTGTGTGTGCGTGTGTGTGTGTGTGTGTGTGTGTGTGATTCCACGTGCATGATGTATGTATGTGTACACCCACACACTCATGTCTCATGTGTATGCAAGGAGAGAGCAGAAAAAATTAGGTATCTTCCTCTGCTGCTTTGCCCCTTGCTACTTTGAGACAATGTTGTTCACTGAACTGGAAGCTAATCACTTTAGGTAGGATAGATGCCAGAGAACTTCTAAAATCTGCTTGTCTCCCCACCCCATGCTCTGTTATAGACACATGTGGCCATGCCCAGTTTTTTTTTTTTTGTGTGTGTGTGTGTGTGTGTGTGTGTGTGTGTGTGTGTGTGTGTGTATGCTGCGGATTCAAACACTAAGCCATTTCCCCAGTCCCTATTGACTTCTTATATACAAAATATTTGCTCACATTTTTCATAATCAGCACAAGATTTGATACCTCTGTTTAGTATGGGCCTGTTCACAAAGCCTGTCAACATAGGCCTGGTAACATGCTAATTTTGTGGTAAGAACATTTAAATGAAAACTCAAAATTTTTTTCTGTACAATTGGCCTCTTGAGTTTGTTACACTTCTCTTCTGATATTTTGCATCCTCTGACCACTGTGTGTGAAATACACACCCATCCTCAACCCCCTGGACACAATCATTCTATTCTCTGCTTCTGTATGTGTGCTCAATTTCTTCTAGATTTGACAAGTCAGTGATTTTATATAGTACTGTCTTTCTGTGCCTGTTATATCATTTTGTATAATATAATGCTTAGCCATGTTAGAGAGATGAAAGGAGTTCCTTCTTTCTTAAAGGCTGAGCAGTGTCACACTATACAGAGAGTCTATTTCCTTTTTTCATTTATCTTATGGGAAGTTAGGTTGAGTCCATATTTTAGTAACTGGTTAGTTACTCCCCCACCCACCCAGCCACCCATCCCCTCCAACATCCCCCTATGCTGGGGCATCAAACCTCCACAGGACTAAAGGCCTCCCTCCCATTGCTATCAGACAAGGCCATCCTCTGTTAAATCTGTGTCTGGATCCGTGGATGCTTCCTTGTACACTCCTTCGTTGGTGGTCTAGTCCCTGGGAACACTGGGTGGTCCAGCCAGCTGATGCTCTTCTTCCTCTGCATTTGCAAGTTCTCTCAGCTCCTCCAGCCCTTCCACCAGCTTCCCATCCAGGGCCCCTGATCTGAGTCTGATGGTCGGCTCCAAACATCCACATTTGCATTTCTCTGAAGTCATATTCTTTTCTCTGAAGGAATATCCATCCATTCAAGTCCTTTGACTATGTCTCCTCTTCCAGTACTTTAACTGTTTTTAAACTGAATTGACTTTCACCAAGCGAGTTCTGAATTATTTTGGTTACTAACTCATCAGACACATTGCTTGTGAATACGTTCTTCCCACACCGTGCGTTTTCTTTTCAGTCTGTTGCTTGTTTCCTTTGCTATGGAGATGCATTTCGCTGTGAAGTGTTCACATTTGTTTGTAGTTGCTTCTGCTGCCTGTGCTTTAGGGCTGTATTTGAAACACACATTGCCCAACTAATGGTCAGTTTTAATCCTCAGGATCCTGAATAGGCTGTGTGAATTTGCTACCAACCAAGCATCTCATGAGCCCTTGAGCTGTTAATATTTCTGGGTGTGAGAACAGGGTCTATTCTAAGTGCTTTCTCCTCATGGATACAGATTACCCACCACTGAAACACTAAGCCATCTTGCTTGCCCCACAGAATTCTATATTTAGAGTACAAAACTTAATAAGGAATGCATCCTATGAGATATTTCACATCTGTCTGGTTTTATTAATTCATAGATCAAATGGAAATGAAAGATGTTTCTTTTATTAAAAACTATCAGGGACCCAGAAGGTTCCCAAGACCCAGCAGGGATGACATTAGCAAAAATACCCAACAAACGAGAGAGAGAGAGAACCTGTAGATACCATATCCAGTGTATAGACATGGTCTCAGGTTGAAGGATGGGGCCACCCACCTATCTCAAAAATATTAATCCAGAATTGCTCCTGTCAAAAGGAAATGCAGGGACAAAAAGTGGAGCAGATTCTTAAGGAAAGGCCATCCAGAGACTGCCCTGTCTAGGGATCCATCCCATCTGGACACACCAAAACTAGACACTATTGCTGATGCCAAGATGTGCTTGCTGACAGGAGTTTGGTATAGCTGTCCCCTGAGAGGCTCTTCCAGAGCCTGACAATACAGATGTAGATTCTCACAGCCAACCATTGGACTGAGCAGGGGGACCCCAATGGAGGAATTAGGAGAAGGACTAAAGGCTTTGAAACTCCATAGGAAGAACAACAATATCAACAACCAACTAGATCCCCCAAACCCCCAGGGACTAAACCTCCAACCAAAGAGTACTCTTGGAGGGACCCATGACTCCAGCTGCATTTGTAGCAGAGTATTGCCTTATATAGCATCAAAGGGAAGGGGATCCCTTTGGTCCTGTGGAGGCTTGATGACCTGGCATAGGTGAATGCTAGGGTGCTCAGGTGGGAGTGGGTGGGTGGATGGGGGAGCACCCTCATAGAGGCAGGGGCGAGGGGTATGGGATGGGGAATTTGTGGAGAGGAAACTGGGAAGGGGGATAACATTTGAAATGTAAATAAATAAAATAACCAATAAAAAAAGAATCAATCAAATTTTCAAGGAATGAGCTATTATGAGAAAGCTGCAATACTTCTTACCCGTCCCAGCCTTACATTTTACATCTAAAAATCGAATGCCAAAGGATGGAATGGAATGTACCTGAGGTTCTGAACACAGAGATATTTAGGAGAACGTCAACATTGGTTATGAATGAAAAACAAGTACTCAAGAGAGAAGACTTCAGGCATTGAGACTAGAAATAATGCTCGATCATGAGAGATGAGTCATTTTATACTACACTCATGAGAGTAATAATGTGACGTTTACCTCCTTAGCTCATACATATAAATGAGGCCTTTAAAATTTGAATAGGAACATCTAGGTGCCATTTTAATTTCCTTTCTCCCTGAACACTAATGGTTGAACATCTCATATGCTTAATCCACATGCATTTTTTTTGGTTTTGTTTTGTTTTTTATCAGAGTACCTACTCAAATCTTGGTTCAGCTTCAAGACTGGATTAGTTTCTTTTATTACTGAACTTGAAGGGTTATTTATATGTTCGTAATGGAAATCTCTTATCAGATGTGTTTTGGAAACATTTTTTCATAGTCTTTTTCCTTCCAATCTCCACCCTCCCCCAGGCCCCCACATCTGTGTGTTTGTGTGTGTGTTCATGCATGCATGTGTGTGTATGTGCTTGATTTTGGACATGTGCATGCCACCATATGAGTGTAGGAGACAGAAGAATCTGAGAATGTTGGTGTTCGCTTTGCAGTAGAGCCTCGTGGTGATTGCCTCTGGTACCCCAGGCTAGCTTCCAGGGCTTCTCCTGTCTCCAGCTCCTTGCATGTCAAAGGACTATGGAAACAACAGACTATACTAGCATGTTCACCATGACATAGACTTTGGGACATGTAAACTCAGGTTCTCATACACGCATACCTCTTTGGTATGAAATGCAAATTGGGGAGGAGAGGGTTTATTTGGCTTACACTTCCATGCTGCTGATCATCTGTAGATAAAGTCAAAACTGGAGCTGCAGCAGGGGGAACCTGGTGGCCATGGAGGAGTGCTGTTTACTGGCGTGTCCCTCATAGCTTGCTCAACCTGCTTTTAGAATAAGGTCCTCTTATAGAATTCTGGACCATCAGCCCATTCACAGTGGGCTGGGCCCTCTCCTGTCAATCATTAATGAAGAAAATAACCTACAGGTTTGCCTTCTGCCCAAGCTTATGGAAACAGTTTTCTCCATTGAGGCTCCCTCTTCCTTGATGACTAAAGTTTGTGTCAAGTTGACATAAAACTATCCAGATTCATGGCAAACACTTTGCCCACTGACTCATCTCCTCAGCTCTATTATTTTTTTAAAGTGGGTTTAATTTTTTTCAAATTATTTCTCTTATTTTTTGAGATTGTATCATAAGTAAATCATTTCCCCTCTCTCCTTTCCTCCATCCCAATTTTTCCATATATCCCTTCTTGCTCTTTTTCAAATTCATAGGCTCCTTTTTCATTAATTTTTGGTATGTATGTGTAAGAAGATATTCCTAAGTGCATAAATTGGCCTATTCTGTGTAATGCTATTTGTATGTTTGTTTTTTCTTGTATTGACCATTTGGTATTAAATAACCAATCGGTATAACCTTCCCTGGGAAGGACTATTTCTCCACCCTTTAGTATTTAGTTCTTTGTGTAGAAGAGAATACTCAGAAGTGTTTCCTCATTCTCATTAGCATGACTGTTAGTGTTTCCTGTTTCAGTTCATGTTTAGGCAGTCATGTTGGTGTGACACCCTAAATGCAACTCCCTATGAGAGACAGGATCAGTTCAGTCTCTTTGAGCCTCTATGAGCCCAGGTTAGTTGATTCTGTGGTTTGTCTTGTTGTGTACTTGATCCCTCTGGTTTCTTTTATTCTTCCTGTCTTCCACAGGATATTCTGGGCTCTGCCTAATGTTTGGCTGTGGCTCTATGTATCTGTTTCTAGCAGTTGCTGGATGAAGCTTCTCCGATGACAATTGGGCTGGACACTGATATATATGACTATAGCAGTATTTCATTGTTTGTATCTTGCCACATTGATGAGGACTTCTTGGGAAATGCTGAATCAATGTAATGAGAGCACATATGTTTTACTTGTGCACAAGAGGGAGGAATTCAGCCCTTTCCTATAAGTAAAACATCTGGTATATTTTTATATAAAGGTCTCTTATTAATTTGACAGAGACTCATTCTTAATTTGCTAAGTGTCTATTCCATGGGTGGTTGAGAGATTTCGGCAAATGCTTTCTACTAATCTTTAAAAAATATATTTTTCATTTATGTGTATGCATGTATTGTCTACATGGATGTCTGTGCATCACACACATATGACCCTAATGGAGGCCAGAAAATGGTGTTATATACCCTGGAACTTGAATTATAGATGGCTATGAGTTGTCGTGTGGGTGCTGGGACTTTAACCCCAGCCTCCTAGAAGAACTGGTAAATCTTTTTTTTTTTTTCTTTTTGACATATATTTTTGTTAGTGAGTTATTTGAATTGACGGACAAATGATAAAGCATGTCTGATTTTCTAAGATTGGCTCACATAATATATATTACCTTCTATTCACAGATGTATCTAGATATATGTCTCTTTTGCTGGATTCTCTATGATAAGAGTTTGTTAAGCATTTGTGCATTTATATCGATAGGAAGTATTTAGTTTGATTTCATTTTTATATTATTTTTGTCTTTACTATTAAAGTTTTGGAAGAATCTTGTAGTCTTTTAGGTAGACCTTTTTGTTGACTTGATAATATTTGCTATTTAACATATTTAATAGAATTTGCTAATTCCCCATCAATCAGTAACACATTTGTATATATAGAGGTGAATGGTTTAAAATAAAGATCAATCAGTTTTTGAAAGTAAAAAAAATATTCTATCCTTTGAATAACCTCATTTCTGTGTCTAGCAAATCAGCTTTTATTTACTGTAAATAACATTATTTGCAAAAGTTTGTTCAAATGACCTGTTATAATTTTATGCTTCCTCCTTCATTCCTCTGTGGGTAATTTAACTTTTCCTATCTCTTAAGTTTCTGCTGTAGAGTTTAACAGTATATATCGTTATTTAAGGATCATCCTTTTTTTTTTTTTTATAATTTAACGAATATTTGGTTCAGGAAAACAATGTCATTGTTAAATACCCCCGAAGGCCATGTGTAAACTCCCCTTCCCTAGTTAATAGTGTTAAGAGGAGGTAGAATCTTTAAGACATGGGTCTTATTAACAGGTGACAGATCACTGACAGAAGAATGCCTTCAAAGAAATGGTAGAATTCAGACTCTTCCTCTGTCCCTTTTTCTCTCAGTGGATGGACCACTCCTACTGCTGCTCCTGTGTTCTGATGTTCCCCTGACATGATTTCAAAATACTGGGGAAAACTAGTCATGACTGAAACTTTCTAAACTGTGAGCCAACTACACTTTGCTTATAGATTTATCAGCTCAATTATTTTTCTATAGGAACAGAGAGCTGACTAACATAAGAACAGTATAGGTAAGTGTATAAGGTAAGGTCATTAAAACCCGTCTTCAGAATCCCCTGTGAGGGCGGATCATTCTACCTTTGCAGACCTCTCTATCTCATTACCCTGAATCACATTTCATTGTTACTACTTTGCCCAGATTTTCTCTATTGCCTCAAAAGCTGTGCTCTGGGATGCACTCTGCTTTGTACAAAGACCATTACCTGCCATCTGAGGTTAAGTTTTATAGAAGGTTTGTTTTATAGCCAATGTTTTTATGTGATGTATATCACAACTACTGGATTGTACACACTATAGCAAATTATGGAAGAGTTCTTCAACCATTAACTGCACTTAAAATTAAACTTTTAAGTTACGTTTTTTGAGAATTTTATACATATTGAATTTTTATTATTTCAACCATCTATATCCCTCCTTAACTTCTCCCATTCCCAATTATGACCTCCCCCTTTCCTCTCAATATTCTATTAGTGTGTGCAACTTGTGGCATAACCATACTATACTATCAAGCATGCAGCTTCATGTAATATACAAACTATGGTATGCTGCAGCTGGTATCTTGGTCCTCTGGCTCTTAATCTTTCGTCTTCCTTATCCATGATCTCCCCTGAGCCTTATATTTAGGGTTTCTGTCCTATGAACCACAGCAATGATCAGCATGATCATTATATATCCCCAAATATGTAATAGTGGCAGTTGTATGTGGGGGCAACCAACATTCACCTAATTGACTACAGATCAGATCATTAGGGTAGGACCCATGCCTGATACTGTACATCTCACCATCTGAGCTGGCTGGGGGTGGGATCCACTGGCCACACTTTCCCACTTCCCTAAGCCAGTATAATTCTCAACTACATTAATGTCTTTATTTCCACAGATAAGCATAGCTTTGAACTCTTATCAAAGCTACTTCCTTTTTGCTGAAGATGGAGCTCATTATAGAAATTCACAAAATGTTCAAAATATAGAGAACTGTTGATCATTGCATGTCTAAACTCAGTTGATATATATATATATATATATATATATATATATATATATATAAACCTACAACAAAATTTAATTTTTAAGGCTTGAACACACTCTTCCTCTAGGTTTTTGTTGGTGGTGGTGGTGGGTTTTGTTTTGTTTTTGTTTTTGGTTGGTTGGTTGGTTGGTTGGTTTGACCTTCAGATTTAACTCTTGAAGCATAACCTATCTCAAGAGCTATATATGGAAACCAGAAATGCAACGTGTATCTTCATGGAGTGCCCCTACGCAGATCACATCCTTATAAATTTTACCATTGTATGGGATGTTTGTCAACCCACCAATCCTTATTTATCTTCCTCTTTGTTTCTTTCTTACTCCTTCTCACTTGCCTGTATTATTGAGTTTTCTGACTGTTTTTCATTTTGCTCATATCAGAATCTCTCTTCTATACAAAATACTCTTCTTATGAACATTATTTCCCCCATTATTAGTTCCATTTTGGAATAAGGCTAAACTTTTTTTTTAACGCATAGAGTAAGTCCTTTTTAGACATTGCCTGCCACTCCAACTTCTGGCATCATGAGCTTCTTTAAGAGCTTACAACATGGTCTTTGTCATTACTATCTGGTCATAATTTTATTTTTAATTTTGTCTTAAACACTCTTTGCTATGCTTTTTTTTTAACCATGGACTAATTGCTTATACTTCCTACCTTGAGAAAGATATCACTTTTTCCTGGTCTTTCGTTGGGCTAATTCCCCATGTTATCTCTATGATTCAGTTTTACTTTTATAAATTCAGCCAATTAATATTAGCAATCTACCAGCGAATGTGTAATGCATTCAATGCATTGAGTGCATGATTCTCTTCTAATACATTTTATCTTTGCTTTCACATACTATCATTGTTGTAATTTAACAGTTGCAGTCATTATTATTTGATGAATAACCATCTTTTAGATATTAAACTCCATGAGAACAATAACTCGGAGAGTACTTTAATTTTCTTTATGACTTAGCTTCAAGACATTATAAAAACTGATTTAAAAAAAAGGAAAGACCCATGAAAGACCTGTTCAGAGAATGAAAGCAATATTTTGAGTGTTTTTCTCATCTGGTACTAATCACCATGTGCTGTTCAATAATTTTTTCTGTGACTGTAATAATAATTCAATCTAGGTATACATGAAAATGGATTGGAAGAATTTATAAATACAATTTTAATAAAGTGTCAGGAGATTCACTTTTGGAAGTTAGGAAGACAACAAGATTGAGGAGTTAATTTTCCACTTTATAAACAAAGCATTTATATGTAAAAACAGGTGCCTCCTATTCTACTGTAAAATAATTTCATGGTTTTTTTTTTTTTTTTTTTTGCTGATGAAGAATAGCTCAACTTATGAACCACTAGTTGCCATTAAAATTACATTTGCATCTTTTCAAATTTATGAGCCATTTGGTTCCAATTCACTCAAAAGAAAGAGGCCAGTGCAATGGACTAACAGCGGTTCGTTCAATGAAGTTTTGAACTTATAATAAATAGCTTGGTTTTATTCCATCTGGGAGAAGATTAAAACTGGCTTGGCTCTTTAAAATCTTTTGAACAAGATAATGAAGATCTCAGTACTTAACTCACTAAAAATACAAGACAAATTACTCATATCTAAACAAATTTCATTTGGAAGATATTTGTTTTTAAGTGGCATTAACATAAACAATTCCTGTTGTAATTTACTCATCCTATCTTTAATGGAACACATACTGAATAGCTACACTTGGGTACACATGCTCCATCACACATCATGAGTGCCTTGATCATCCTGCTATGTTTATTAAGGGTAACTCTAATAGATAAGGAAGAATGGAATATGTCTCCCTTAGGAATATCTTCTTTCCTACATGCGTCATGTGTCAGTACTTATTAATTCACATAATGCAAAAGAAAGAGGAAGTCATTGTGCTGGTTTATTAAACCCTGTTGGGAGGGGTGGCTTCCTGTCTTTATCTGACATTTCAATAATGGAATGCCAACTCAAATGCCAGAAGATCTTGAAAGCACAGACTAAGAAATGCACACTGCTTACCCCATTGTTTATATAAAAGGCAGTACGTTCTCAAGTATGAAGATGGAGGAAGGGAAAAGTACCCAGTGCGATGTTTGGATGACTGCATTCAAAGAAACTTTAAACCTGTGAGATCTGAAGTCCACCTAGCTATTCTTATCACTATTAATAGACCATTTAGAAATATCTGTTCTCAGTAAAATAAATAGCACACTTAAAATTACGAACGTCTGAGGTGACTCAAGCCAGTCCTTAAAAAGGGCAAAATGAAACAATTGATGCAGATTGACTCACGATGTCTGTGCTTCGATTCAATCAGCTAATAAACTGTAAAATGTAAACAAACATTTAAGGGACTCTAAAATAATTAATTTCATCCCAAGCAAAAACAACAAAACACAGGAGTGTTTTGGAGGGGGGAAAAAAAAAGGTGTCTTGGAGAAAAAGAAGCACCAGGATTTATTGTTTTTATTTGCAATTATAATGACAAATGCAAGGATTCACCTGGCAGCAGCGAGTGCATTGAAGAAAACACAGGTGCCTAATTCATAAGCTACAAAACACAGTATAAAGGTGACCATCTGGGGAAAGCTGGCTGACTTAATTTTCCTATGAGCTTACCGTCTGGCTCCATATTTCTCTTCCAAACTCCTCACTCTGACCTTGAAAATGCGTCTGCATGGTTTGCTACATGTGTTTTCTGAATGTAGATGCAGGTAGGCATAATTATGCAGTGGATTTAAACACAACAAAGGACATTGTGTGGAGCGTTTTATTTAATCTCAGGTTATTTTTTTTTCCTGAATTTTAAAAGTATTTAATTTCTAACGATTGCATGTCAGCCTTTCAGCCACTCTACAAACCCTTCACTTGCCCACACCTGCAGTTGCTGACAGGTACTGCTCTGAGAAACCCACACTGCTTTGAGAAGGGCGGGGCAGAGAGTAAGCCCTGAGAATGTAGAGGAGGGGGAGAGATAGGGAGTTAGAACTGTAATTCAGGTGTTTACACAGAGGATCACCATGCAATTAGCACAGGATGGGAGAGAAAGCTAAAATGGGGAGAAGCCCTGTACACTGACTGTGTACATACTCTCAGTATGCCACAAGTTTAGGGGGAAGTATTCCACTTTGCTGCCGTGGCACAATGATTTTCTCAACAGAAAAACATTCTTTACTTAGCATTTTTTAAAAATATATATATTTTTGATCTGAGTACTGAAAATAATGCTCAAGAGACCCAAAGTACTTACATAGGTATTTAAAGAATGTAGAGCTATTGCTTCCCAAGATCCCCGAGGTAAGCTTGATATTGGCATTTTTCTCCATCGACACATACTATGTGCTAGGTATGCTTCCAACCTTTTATTTCACTCTCGAATAACTTTTGCTACACAAAAAGTCCAACAATTGAAGCCCAGCTTTCTCACTGAGTACCAAGCTAATCTCCTTAACTTCATGGACCGACATGTTTCTTTTGACATTTCCCTGTCCTGATTTTCACCATTAGTCAGTCTCACATCCCATTAACAGTTCATCTTTCTGTCTGATTCTTGTAACTTCTCAAAGTCTGGCCAAATCATCCAGATACCACAGAAATATGGACTAAATCAGTTAACTCAAAAAAATCGAATTCATCAGACAAAGTATTGCACTGTCTGCATATTTAATACGATCTGTAAACCTAAAAAGTATATCATCGGGTAAATACATGCCTATTGGCTTAAGGAAAACAACTGTTTTCTAATTATTCTTATTAAAGATATTTTGCTTAATGATGTTGCTTTAACAAAATCTCCCAGAGTAATTTTTGTAAAACATCTATCCTCTGCATACAATTTACTCTGCAAGTAATATTTAAATTAGCTAGTAAATATGGATCTCTGATTATGTCACTCCCTGCTCAATATGTGGTAGCACCTAATGTCCCTCAAAGAAAGTGAATCACACACATGTACTGTCAGACCATGTTTCACCATGTCTGTCCTTATTTCAGTCATGTCTACAGCTCCCCAGATGTCATGCTCAGCATTACACTACCACTTCCCAGGCTCACACCATATAAATGTGTATATGTACATTAAATCAATGTACATCGTTACCCAGGGATGGGGAAACTTTGTACACACAGCTATGAACTACGGGCAAGCTGTTTTAATGAACAGGGTGAGATGCTGCGAAGATTTGCATCAAATCCTCCTCTGCCAAAGGGAAACATGCTCCTTTTCCTTACCTATGATTCTTAAGACTTCAATAGCTAGTTTTTTTTTAATATCTTTACTAAATTAATTTTTCATATTGCCTGTTTTTCTAAAATAATGGTGGTATATAGGACTTATATAACTGGATCAGATGAAGAACTGATGACTACAGAAAAATCTTATGCTCTATTAATAACTATATATATATATATATATATATATATATATATATATATATATATATATTCATTTATAGATGTAAAGAAAATATAAAGGAAACTATCTCATAGGTAATCATTCTGTTATAATTTTAACTGACATGACATTTATTTCTCCATGCTTATGTAATTGTGTCTCCACTTTGGGGCATGTGTTGTACTAGTTACAAAATAGTCAAGAAGGCAGTCATAACTGTTATCACACGGTATCGTTCTTACCAGCGCTATAGATAGGAATACCAAACTTGATGAGCATTGTTTCTCTTCTAGATGCTGTCTTTGTTTTCTGATCTTCGTAAAGGGCATGTTATAATAAGTTGCTTATTCTTTCCATGTGTGTGTGAGTGTGTGTGTGTGTGTTCCCAACTCTTATAATCCCACACCAGTGAAGTCCCTATATACTGTTTCAACTACATAACTAAATGTCAGGCCCATCAATAACCTTGCTAGATCAATGGTCAATTCTCGGTTGACATCATTCCTTACCCATTAGTATTGTATACACATGATCTTTCCCACCTCTTTGAAACACACACGTTTCATTTCTTTTAGTCTTCCCACTGGCCAGTCTTCTCAACATGTTCAAATTGCTCAGAAATAAACTCTCAAATTTTATATCTTCTCATTCTCCAGATGGTTTTAAATGTCATCTACATGATGATAATTCCCATATTTACATCTTCATTCTGGACAGTCTCTCCAGGTTCCAGATTTCTGGGTAGATCAGCTGAGATAAACTCTTCATTTGATATTGTATAGTTGTCTCAGCATGTCCAAAACGTTATGTTGCTCAATGCTGTAAACACTCCCCAATCACATTATTTCCAGTCTGTAAGTTTTGGTTTCATTCTTTTAGATTCTCAGGCCAAATACCCAAGGCACCAGGGACTATCTTGTTTTCTACATTCTACATCCATTCTTCCTTTAAATCAGGCTAGGTTAGTCTTCTGAATCGAATCTGAATTTAACTAATGATACTATATTTTCTACTACTACCTTGGTCCCATTACTAACACTTACTAACTAAATAACTATCTAATTAACTAACTTACTAACTAACACTGCACAATTCTCCAAACTTTCTTCTTTCCTATGCTTAACCTTGTGTCCCACACATAAGAGTGAACTTATGCAAGCATCAGTTGCATCATGTAAGTCTTCCACAAAATCCATTTCATGGTTCAGTATCTAAGAGAAGAATTCAAAGTTTACTAGACAGCAACTTCTTTACTCTTTCTCATTTTCTTCATCTCTTATCTCTCTCTTAGGCCAGTCATAAACTTCAGTATTGTGTATGGATATGTTATTCTGCTGTCAGCCTCTCACTACACCCCACTAAGAAACAGGTTCAGGAGTCAAGACTGCCCTTACTGTGTTTACTACTACAGTGCTATAGTCCAGAACAAGCAGTTCGGTAAGGTAGAATCTCATTATTTCTTAAATGGTGACTGAATGCATTTATTAGAGGGTACATACAGTAGCAGGGGAAGCATGGAACAGAATGTTCTGATTCTTTGATAAGCCTGAGACCTAAATGCTAAGGAGACAGGTTAGAATTTTCTACAAATACAAGCAAGGAGATAGAGAGAAGGGGATAGAGAGGGACCCTTCCCTTAAACAAAAACTATAATGCTCAGATCATGTTTATTAATTCAATAAATATTTATTAACCATCCTCAGTATGCCAAATGGTTGTCTTGTCATTTGTGATAACAGCAATAGAGAACAAAGAGTAGACATGAATAAAAT
Source organism: Mus pahari (assembly GCF_900095145.1). Classification (NCBI taxonomy): domain Eukaryota; kingdom Metazoa; phylum Chordata; class Mammalia; order Rodentia; family Muridae; genus Mus; species Mus pahari. The sequence goes on from NC_034598.1 coordinate 68,742,699, forward strand.
GTAATAATTAATGATTGTCAACTTGACAAGATCTAGAATCAACTAGAAAATAAGCTTGTGGGAATACCTGTAAGGGCTCTTCTAAATTAGGTGCACCTCTAGGCATTGCGGAGGGATTATCTTGAATATGTTATATGAGGTGGGAAGAGCCATTCAAACTGTGGGCTGGGGCCCTGGTCTGAGTGAACAAGATAAAATGAGCTGACCTGAAGCATTCATTGCCCTTTGCTGGCTGATTGCAAGCCCACCATCCCCAGCTGTCTCACGCTCCTACCAATTAATACAAATTCACCACAAAGATGGAGTCAAAATAAACTTTTACTCCCTAAAGTTGCTTTTGTCAGGTATACTGTCACAAAACCGGGAGAAAAACTCATGTAATTAATTAGTAAATATTTTAAGAAACAAATTAATCTGTAATAGGCAGTAAGGAAGACACGGAGGAGACAGCTTTACACATGATAGAGTCAACTTTTGGAGAGATGATGTCTCAGGATAGACAGAATGAACATCAGGACGAGGCTTCTGCAGAAGAAAAGATGTTCTAAGCAAGACAAATTCATAGAGAGAAGAATATGTAAGTGAAAGCAATGGGAAATGCTGGTGTAAACAACTGAGGACAAGGGATGCTGTGGAAAGAGCGCCCAACCCAGCTGTAGGAAAAGGACACAGGATGGCTACATCAAGAATGGTGGATTCTGGGAGGATACTGGAAGGTTCTAATGTCATGAACAGGCCTCTGTCCCAGAAAAACGAAACCTGATCACAACTCACTTTGTTTCGAAACTCAAGTCAGAGTACCTTCTGTTTAACATCAAGTCATTTCAAAAATTAGGCTAAGTACAGCCTTACTTGGGTGTGCCTGGCTCTGGTAAAGAAGGCCTTGTTAGCTAGGGGAGGGAACTGAGTAATGGGGTCATCCATAGACCGTTTGAAGTTTCTAAAGGTAACCCTAACCCTAACCCTAACCCAACAGAAAATTTAATTTCATATCTAAAAAGTCCCTTAGCATTCTTTTTCTGTGTGTGCATGTGTATGTGTGGAATGTACGCATGTTGGCGTGCTCGAGAGCCCATGTGTGTCAACATGTGTTCTCATCTTTTACTGCTTCAATTTGGTGAACTTACTTTATACCTTCTATTTTTGATAGTGCATATTTTTAGTCATACATATATTTATGTCTCTGACTTTGCATTTTTCAGCAGTCTTTGCTGTGAACTTCTGTTGCCTCTGTCTGTGCCACAGGCTCATCCTTATGTTGTTTTCCCAGGCACTGCCTCTCGTTAAGTGTTCTCTGTCCACCTTGTGTATGAATAGATACTTTAGCTGTGAGAACATTTTTGATGAAGTCCAGTTGTAGGGCATATGTGCAAGAAACCAGGGTAGCCAGGAGGACCTTAAGGGTAACCAGACCCTCCTTTCTTCCCTAGCATAGGAATGAGAAACTATGAGAAATGACACAGTGTGCATATCAAAAGAGTGGCTCAGATGTGGAAACAAAGACCCCAGATCAAAAATGCTATCAGTCTGTCTTCTCAGCTAGGAGCACGTATTTTAACACCGCAACTTGTGGATAAATCATGGCTTACAGAGGGTGGGCTAAGTTTTCAAAATGGCAGTACTACAGACTACAGCAACCCCTTCCTTGTGGACGTGGAAACCGAGTGTGAGACCACAGCACAATATGGGAGAATGAGACTCTGGGGCCATACAAATTAGGGCAAAAACAAAACAAAACAAAAAAACCAACCAACCAAACAAACAAAAATTCAGCATCTTAAACAAAACAAAAACAAAAACAAAAACAAAGAAACAAAAAATAAAAAAAGAAAGAAAGAGATCTGAATGTGAGCCAGCTGAGAGTCTAGCATCTCACCTCTGAAAGTGCAAGGCCTCCGACTCTTTAGCATGAACTCCCTCCAGAGAGAAAAAGGTGCATCAGTAGAAGGCTACCGATGAGCAAGGAGTGTGCCCTGCAACCAGGAGGAGAGAGATAAACTCTTGTTCCTGGGGGGGGGGGGGGGGGGGGGGGGGGGGGGGGATTGTTGGTCTTCCTATGGGGTTGCAAACTGCTTCAATTCCTTCAGTCCTTTCACTAACTTTGTAACCACCACATATACAAAGGGTAAGACAGGCAACCTTTTAAGAGCAAGTGTCGTGATGGCCACGGAGGGGGGGGGTGGAGGTGGGGGGGGAGATGGGAGGCAGGAAGCAGAACACTGCCCTACTTCAGGGATCCCATGCCAATGCTAAGAAGTCTCCTGCCAGGTGGAAGGATTGCGCGCTAGAGCTGCCCTGTTGACAAGCTGATACAGAGATGATAGACTCCATAAACCTAAACTGTTCACTGTAAGGCAGGCATTGTGTTTGCCCTCTGCAGTTCAAAACCCTCTGCAGGTTGAAGGTGAATTAAATCTGAGCAGCCACAGAGGCAGAGTTAAGGAAGTTCCAAGGGTGAGATCCAACTTGCAGAGCCTTGCCTAGTCTAAGTTAGGCTAGTAAGGGTCAAGCAACGAGCAACAGTGGTCTGCCCCTGCACACAGCTAGAGAGTGGGACGACAGGGACCAACATGACAGGTGCATGCAGAATGCAAAGGCTGAGGATTAGCTTCACAAACACCTACATTGAAAGTAAATGCAGTCGGGCATGGTGGCGCACGCCTTTAATCCCAGCACTCGGGAGGCAGAGGCAGGTGGAATTCTGAGTTCGAGGCCAGCCTGGTCTACAAAGTGAGTTCCAGGACAGCCAGGACTACACAGAGAAACCCTGTCTCGAAAAAAAAAAAAAAAAAAAAGGAAATATAAAATGCATTATCTCTGTTCTCTTATAGCCTTAAAAGCAAGGGCCGGCGAACATGATGCCTACCATAGAGTGGACAGCTTAGATTTACAGAGTCTGTCATCTCTCTATCAACTAGCCAACAGGGCAGCTCTAGCATGAAGTCAGCCACAGACAAACATGAACGGGGAAGCACAGCAGGGGGTTCCAATAAGGCTTTGCAGGTAGACAATGAACTGGAAACTTCATCCATGGTCATTTGTTATGGAATAGTCTCTTGAGTTTAGTGACCATTGGAAATGTAGACAGCATTTTATAAGTCACAAATATCTGTGATCTAGAGCTGTCATTTGTGGAAAGGGGCGATTGGAAGTACAATATATGCAAATAATATCATTTTAAGAAAAAAAGTTAGATAAATTTATACTATAAACTCTAGACCCCAGGCATAGCAATACAGAGGGCAAAAAGTAAACTCCAAGGAGACTGTATTAGATCAATAAAATGCCAATTCATGTGGGAAAGTCCATCAGGCATAACAACTTTACATCTGAACAGTTTGCCCACTTGCAAAACAAACAAACAAACAAAAATAATTCATCTCAAAACACAGTCATGTAAAGCCTTTATTTCTTCCCTCTTCTATTTCAGTGGTACTCAGGGACTTGAATGCAGGGCCAAGCACCTGCTAGGCAAATGCTCTGCCAACTGAGCTATATCCCCACTCCCCAGGAAAATGTCTAAGAAGAGTTTTTAAGTGTATTTTCTTTTAAAGGCTCTGAAAATAACAGAAAGTGGCTCAAGAGAAGCAACTTTCTAAATGTTCTGGAGTGGGCATGGGGGGGAATATTTCTAAACCCCAAAGGGTATTGTGAAGGCAAGGTTTATATTTTAATGTGTATACTTGGAAAATTGTCTTGTCATAGCTAAATTGGCTACATAGGAAAGACTATTACTGGGGTAATTGTCACAGAAAGATAAGAGCATTATTGTAGATCTAGCCATGCCAGGATAGGAACTACTACTTCTATGCCTCCAAACTTCATATTTTGTATCAAGTCATGAGTATAATGGTATTAGGAGATGTAAGACTTGGGATACAAAATCATGAGAACCAGAGCCCACATATATAGAATGAGTGTTATAAAAATAGAGGCTCCAGAGAGCTTCAGTGATCCACTGAGTAAGAACATAAAATGAAAACGCCATCTGTAGGAGCTGAGCACTCTACTGGGGCCTCGAACTTCAGAAAGCCTTGAGATTGGTGAGAAATGAGTATTGGTTGTTTATATAGTTTATAAAGTAACTAGTTTATGGCATTGTGTCACAGCCCCTTGAATGAGGCAAAGCAGACTATCATAATCTGTCAGCACAGGCAATCCTTAAAAAGAGCAGAGAAATATTCTCCATAGAACCTGGATTCGTTTTGTGGACAGGTTTGACCCAGGAATAGCCCTCTCAATTTATAAAGCAGGGCTCTGTGTTCATTTTCACATGGTTGAGTCCCTATGGAGGAGATAAGGAAGTTGGGGAAGCAGAAGGAGGGAGAGATAAAGAGAAGGTGAAGAAGAAAAGGAGGAAAGGAAGGAAGAAAGGAGGAAAGAGAGAAGAAGAGTTTGTGTGTGTGTGTGTGTGTGTGAGAGAGAGAGAGAGAGAGAGAGAGAGAGAGAG
>NC_034598.1:68747263-68770135 GCF_900095145.1 Mus pahari
AGAGAGAGAGAGAGAGAGAGAGGAAGAGGGCCAAAGCTAGGAGGAATCTCCATCTTGTTACAAACACAGTTATCTAGTAATGGGAATCCCACCTTCCTGACATAATCTAAACCAAACAATCTCCCTCAAGCTCCACCACAAGGGCTTTCACACGGGAGAGTATAACATTAACATGTACATCTTAAGGAACAATAACCATTCAGTCAGTAAGAGTCTATCATTGTAACAGACTCACACACACACACACACACACACACACATACACACACACACACACACATGCGCGCGCACACCCCAGTGGTGACAATCTTCAGTGTGCCTATGTGGCAAGAGTTGGATGTCTGTTGATAGACGAAATTGATGTCTGAGTGGACACAGAATACATTTATCCATAGTATGTCTGTCAACCTTAGCTCTCTAAAATACATTGAAGCTGGACAAATGCAGAACTTTCAAGATAACTCAGTGCTCCTTCTGTGTTATATAGTCAGCTTTGCTGTTCCACTATTCACTTAGACAATTTGTTAGAAAGTTATATGCCACAGTGCAGAAGAAAACTATGCCAATCAACATGTGTTGTATAAAAATGATTGAGAGAAACACATACAACAGGTGATCTTGGTACTGGGGAACTAATTGTTACAAGTTTGAAACCAGATTGGTGTATACAGTGAGAGTCGGGGGAAGCTGGGACCACAGAGTAAGACCCTGTCTCAGGAGATCCAAGAAAAAGCAAGCAACCAATAGAAATGAAACGAGAGAGAAGACTTTTCAGTGTCCTTTCAACATGCTTGTCCTAGTGTCGTACTTGAGCCAATGAAGTTTGTACTGAACCCCAGAGTTTGAGAATGGGTAAGCTGAGTGTGTTTATACACTTCAGGACATCCAGAACTACTCTTGAAGATGGGGAAAGGTAGATACTGGAATTTTCTTTTGGGACATGCTATTCAGGCCATATTCTATCCCTCAATCCCCTTGGCTTTTCCTGTTTGGAGGCAAAGGCTGCAGAAAAATAAGAGAACCTGGAGTCCCATTACCCTTTCGAGAACCTGTCAAAATTCCAAAGCATAAAGTTTTGTCTGTGCAATAAAGATGACTGAAAGGTCATCTAAAAGGCCACAGTCACTATCTCTTGCTTCATTGCTATAGCCCAGAAAAAAGACACATGGTATTGCTGGTATATTCCTGTAATTCCCTTGGTAAATCCTTTTTCACCCTAAGAATAGCCATTATAAACAATGGGCACATCCGTGTATAACCACCAGCTACTTTCAAGTGTGTATGTTACAATTTTAAACTACACAATTTAAATCAATCTCAGTGTAGTAAATATATTTTCATAAGCACAGATGAAATCTCTTGGCTGCTCTGTGCTCGCCTTGGATTTTCTGACCTGTCTTCCCTTTGAAGCTTTTGCAAGCATTGCTGCTTCTATTTTTCCTTACAAGTTCATGTTCCTCAGTGCATGTTAGGGACCTCTGAACTTGTTCTTGACAATGTAGCATAGAATTAAACCCAGGGGTTAAGAATCAATCCACCTGTGCTAAAATTCTTTTTGTGCTTCAATTACCAACTCTTCAAAATAACAATTACACTTACCTCACAGGATTCTTTTTTGACTGTTAAGTGAAATGAAATATTTCAGTAATTATGTAAAGAGTTAAGAACAATGCCTGGCATGCAATCAGTGATCGCGTGTTCTAGCTATGGCTGTTATGACTCAAAGTATGTCCTCAAATGTTATCTGTCAAGAGCCTCTTCTCCCTAGACTGCTATACGGAACTCTTGCCTTGGCAACTGGCAGATTGGAGGCTTCTGATTTTTCCTGAATGTTTATGTGAACAAAAAAAGAACCAAAGAAATGCACGACCATGCAAAGTAGGTGTTATTGTTTTTGATAAAAGGACCTAAAACACGCAGAACGTAAACACTGTTCCAAGCTCCAGTGCACAGCATGCCGCAGAGGTATCGGCAAAATGCATACCTATCTAAGGCTGAAGTCTCTGTGATTTTTTTCCCCTTACTGCGCTGGGAAGGTAAGCATGACCTTAAAAGGCAGAGATGGGGACTAGCCCTCGATAATGAGCATTTCCTAGCCTATCGGGATGATGCTTGAGCTCGTCTATGTGTATATGTCTGTGTGTGTCTTCTCAGCTAACCTTTCCCACAACTTAATGAGATGGAAACTCATTATTATCAGTTTTACAGAGGAAAAGAAAAAGGATCCCAACAAAACAGACCAAGGATACATAATGCTACAGCTTTCTTTCTACTGTTGTGATAAACACCATGACTCAAAAGGTAAGGATTTATTTCACGTTAGAGCTGTTGAAGTTTGGTCAGTAGCTATGTAATGTAGGGCTAAGTGTGAGGGCCCAGGGTGGGAGTTTGGGGGGGGGTAAGGCCTGATTATCCCAGAGACTAGAGAGTTTGCAGGTAGAGCCAAATGAAGCTATGTGGTTTTGCCCCCAAGTTATTTCTGATTGGTGAATAAAAATGTCAACACTCTGTAGCTGGGCAGAGTTGAGGTAACCAGAGCTGGGTGTTCCCAGGCTTCGGAGACTAAGAGGAGGGAGAGAAGAAGGGGGAGAGAGGAAAAAGATTCCATGGGTTACAAGAAAAAAAAAGCAGGGCCCTGAAGACAGATATCTACCCTCTATGCTATTAAAAACCTATTTCCTATAGATAATCCTAAGTTATTACTTACTATATTTCATCTGGGCTGCTCTTAACTCTAATTGGCCATCCATTAGGGCCATGCTTTCTTGACTCCAAACTTATGGCATCTTTCTCTACTCTCCAAATTCTTTCCCTCCTCTTGGTCTCCCAGGAACACCAAGCCCTGCTGACTTACCTCAATTCTGCCCAGCTATAGGCTGTAGGTATTTTTATTCACCAATCAGAAATAACCCGGGGCAAACTCACATAGTGTCTGTCCCTTGGGTCTGTCTACCTGCCAACTAAAGGGGCTCTCATGTGGCATTACAATACATAGCAACTGACCAAACCTCAACCTAGAGCTTACAGTTCATTCGTTAAAGGAAGGAACATGGAGGCAGGACCTGAAGCAGAGGCTATGGAGGATCATTGTTTCTGACTTGCTCTTCATAGTTTGCTCGATTTTATTTCTAATGATACAATCCAGGATCGTGCACCTAGAGGCCTCACTGTCTGTAAGTGGTCTAGACCTTCCTATACCAATTGTCAATAAAGAAAAATGCCCCAAGACAGGTCCACGGCCCAATCTAGAAGACAATTCCTCGACTGACATATCCTCTTTCCAGGCAACACTGGCTTGTGTCAGGTTGACAAAATCTAACTAACATCCATGGATGAAAAACAACGAAGTGAAGGTATATGGCTGCTGCTACTGGAAAGGGAGACACTGAACCGGTGTTCAGCCACCTGGATCCATACTGCCTTCCCCAACCTTCCGCGTCTGCTTCTAAGAATCATACTATGCTTTAAAACTAAATAGCTCTAAGATAAGGGGAGGCAAAATCACTCTTTCATTTTACCTCTCAACTACCTATTACATTCCTTTTTGTTGTTGTTGTTTTGTATCTGTGTGTGGTCAACTTGTATGTAGGAAAACACCACTGAACACATACTCAAAGCAATTATTGAATATTTAAGTCTGTCTTGAAAAATAATTGAAGTTTGTTAATCATCTTTTCCCTGGACAATGTGCACAAATAAAATGCTCAATAATTTTAGAAGAGATCAATTCTAATATTGAAGGACACAAATATGGGAATATTTCTCTTTAATAAAAATCTACTGCTCTCTTCATTTTTTTTTTTTTGCTTGTTTGTACTACCATGAAACTACACAGGCCAAAACAATAATTTATTCAGCAAATATTAGGGAATTATATTTGTATTACTATGATACCACAAAGCATACAATGGTACATATAGAAACTTATGAATTCAGGACTCCTGTGGTGAAATAGAAGGCAGAGAGAGAAGACTCCCTCAGAAATGTGTGGGCCAAGTAGCCGGGAATGCACATGAGTTAAAGTCAGCAGCCAGAACAGAAGGAGACTGTCTCAAACTAGGCAGAGGGCAAAGACTGGCACCCAAGCTTGTCTTCTGTCCTTCATATCAGCACCATGGCATATATGTGCTTGACCTATCAAAAAATGAACAACTTAGGGAGCATGTATAGTATACGAGTTACATATGCAGAAAATACTTTGTTTGGATTGTTAAGCATTTCCAACAACTTCCGCAACTTTTGAATCCCAAACCTAAGTGTGGTTCCAGTCTCTTCATGTAACATGATAAAGGAAGTATTCTCTATCCTTGCCCTGTGCATTGGGGTCATACTCCATGCAGGACTCAGGGAAGAAACAATGACAGCCATTGAATGATTACTACGTGTCAGACCTAGTATGAGCATTTTAGACATATTAGGATATGAAAATCAACAAATCTACGTCTTTGATACTGTACTGGTTTTACAATTTGTACTTTACAGATTGGAAAACTGGAACTCAAAACAGTTAAGAAACTTCTGTGGATGTTGCAGAAAGCAGAAAAGCTGGCAATTAAATGTAGGCAGGACATCTCTGACCAGCATCCTGTTGCTTCCTATGCAAGATAGTACTCTTGAAATGATGGAGAAGAAAAAGGAATGGAAGGAAAATAGCATTGCAGTTCCCATCTTCAGTCTACAGGGCGTTGGCTAGCCATCACTCCTCGCATCCTTTAGGCAGGTATTGCTTCTGTCCACTCCCCATCCTTTCCGATCTCTTCTTCTCCTTTTTACTGTGCCCTGAATTCTCCTTTCCTTTGCTTTTACCAAAATGGTAATCTTTGCACTCACGCATCCCTCTTTCCACAATACCTACTTCTGCTCTGATGTCATGCCCTCATGTGGCCTTCTAGACCTCACTGTGTAAGTGGCTTTTGCTCCTGTTTCCCTATGTCCTATTCTCTGTAGGTATTGTTCTATGGAGTCCCGCTGTTTTCTCACCTATTTAAATCTTTTGTCTTTTCTACCCTAACTGCAAAGCAAGCACATCATTGAGAGAGACCTTGTCTGTCTTTTTGTTTCCCTCTGTATTCCCTATTCTCAAATATGTAGCAGGTATGTGACAGAGTGGGCAGTCAAAACCTATCATCTTTTAGTTCTGCCTTTTTTATTGTATTTTGTAACTGCACTTTATCTTTTCATTGACTTTTAAAAACTTGTTATTTGGATGCAAGATTACTATTTTAAGTCCTATTTGGATATGTGAGCACTGATTTGTGGCATTAATGATTATCTCTGGGAAATTCAATTATGCCTTCTAATAGTTTTTCAGTTGACAATCAAATACTCTGAAAAGAGGCCATTTTGACAGTTCAGTATTCATAGTATTTTGCTTACATTTATTTATCTTATAGCATTGGTTAAATCTTTTTTTTTCCCTGTATTGTTCTAGAGCTTAAATATAGTTTCATCCTGAGTGTTTAAATACAGCATCCAACACTGCATCTGATAGCTAATCCATATCATATTGAAGAAAACCCTTCTACAGGTCACTAAAGGCTGTGTGTGTTGAAATCACATATTAAGCTTAGATTTTATCATACGTGTAAAGCATTGGAGTAAAATAGTTTCTAACATTGAACCACCCCACTTTCTAGGAACTCTGTGGTTCATAGCTAAGTGGGGTGATAGTTCCTCCCTAGGGGGAATCTAGATATTTACTTCCTGTTTCTTTTAGTTAACACAATGATGGGTGGTGGCAACTTTTAAGCAGGCCTTGAGAATTCTAGATACTATACTATCTACATGGCAAGATGTTAGGTCTGCTGTTGAGCACTGTATCTTAATTGAGTAACTTTTCTGAGCTGGGATAGTTTTCATTGTGCTTTAAAATTTAAAACATCACTAACATCAGAAATCACCAACATAGAGGGATTATGAAGTTTGAGAATTTTTAGTATTCATAAAACAATTCCCCTTAGATTATGGAGTAGTAGTGTTTTATTACAGTATTGGTACTTGTTTTACCTTTAATTTTAAAGAGATTGATTTTTAATATCTTGATGATTTAATCACAGCTTGTTTTGACATTATTAAATAAATGGATCAATATTTTCCAAATCCACCACTCTTAAATAAGATTGTCCCTGTCGTATACCAATGCTGTCGATATGAATCTAATCACATACTAACTTGATTCCAGGTAATGAATGAGAGCTACATGTCATGTTCCCCTCCACTGAATTTTATCTGTTTCATTGTAACCTGCCATTTTAGATAGGTACAATCTTAGAATACTGATATTGTTGGTGCGACTATTTCTTATTTTCCCAAACCATACGTCACCAATAAATTTGATTAAAATATAATTTATGGCACTCAGCTGGAGTCTCAGGGATGATGCAGAGGACAGAGGCATTCATTCACAGAGCAGCATTCAACCACTAGAAACTCACTTCACATCGCTCCGTGTTTACTCTTGCACAGCTAATAGCATCCTGAGTGTGGAACACAGCTGTGCTATGCTTAGGAAATTCAACCTACCCATTCTCCCTGACCCGAACTCTTGCTTTCTTTTCTAATGGTCAATATTTTATTATTTTAATAAGATGGTTTATATTCTGCCAGGAGGCAGCGTCAGATAGTTTGGTCTGTCATTCCTTAAAACATAGATTTTCTCAAAACCAGGCTTCCTGTTCAACCTCCTGCTATCTAACTTTCCTTAATCATGCCTTTCAGTAGTCTCATGGCCTCTTTGTCCAGTATCCCATGGCCGTTCAACAGACCCGCTATCACATGATGCTCACTTCTTCCCTCCCCTACGCCCCCACACTTAACCTGGAGGTTTAAAATCCCATGAACATTCTGTGACTTCCATTAATCTATCCTTTTTTTTCATAATGGCAATTCTTTGCTAGAAGACCTTATGCAGGATTAATGTTACTATGACAACAGTGAGCAAGTAAACAAAAAGAGCAAAAACCAGGTGGACTTGAAATAGCTCCAGTGTTTCTAGATGTGGGGATTCGTTTAAACCAGGAGCTCTGTGCTTTCTGGGCAATACGGACAGATGTCTGAGTACAACTTCAAAAGAAATCTCAGTCCCATGTGGCTTTTAAGTGGTTTTGGTCATATTTGCTTCTGCTAGGCAAGTCTTCAAGTACAGAGAGCACATGACTTAGCAAAACTCAATCTCAAAAACTTCTTGCTACCTAATTGATTAGAGGTAATGAATTGGTGAGATCATTATGACTTTTTAAGACTTTTTGTCAACGGAGAGTGCTTACAGAATAAGTCTATCTTGAGCTGTTTATCATGTTCTATTGTTCGTTAACTGTTGGTTATGAAAAGCAAAACCACTGAGGAGCTTATGTATGTGTACTAGGCTGGGGCCGGTTACTTTGCAGCCCTACTTGACACTAAAAAAAGTCTTCCTGGGGCTGGAGAGATGCTCAGCAGTTAAGAGCACTGGATGCTCTTCCAGAGGACCCAAGTTCAATTCCCAGCACCCAGAGATTATTAGCTCACAACTCTCAGTAACTCTAGTTTCAGAGCATCTGGCACTCTTGCAAGGCACACCACCAAAGCACATGCACATGCAAATTAGTCTTTAAAAATTATTAACATCTCATGGTCTGATTATGGGACTAAGTATTTGATTCAGTCACCAATTAAAACAGTAGGATCTATGCAGGAAGTGGAGATGGAACTATGACTATCAACAGCAGTGACTCTCATTATTTCTGGTCATGTGGTAGGATACACACAGACACAGATAGACAGACAGAGACAGACAGACAGACAGACACACACACACACACACACACACACACACACTAGCAAAGTGACAACATAAGGTAGACATTGCTTGTGAATTATTTTAGGTTGGTGTTAATAAATATTCCTCAGGCCCTACTACATAGCTAGGAGCTTTCTGTGATTTAAAAATGTACCAGCAAAACAAAAACATTAATATCATGAATGACAGGACCACGCCAAAGTAGACATACAACAAAAATAGTTTGTAAAATGTTTTTCAGTACCTGCAGAAAATAATTTCTTAAAGTGAGCAGCTACATAATATTCATGAGCTAAAGTGTATCAGGCTGCAGCTGTTGGCGAAGCCTTGGGATGGGATATAGCATATCGCTGTCAAGATAATCAGGCATGCACCTTTGAAACAGTAGTCAAAATTATAGTCCTTAGCTTTCTGTCATAAAAATCCTTCAGAATAAAAACAAAAACTGAAAACCGAGTTGCGTGAGACTGGACTTCTTTGGACTGTGAGCAAAACCAATTTTCAGATAAATATAGATTTCATATAAACTATGAATGTTGTTTGATTAGAAAATCTGTAGGCTGCCCAGAGCTCAAATTGGAAGATATATAAAGTAACAGGCTGTGTGTGCCTTAAAAAGTGAGAAGGAAAAGAGAATGCATTAGTGCATCACAACTGCTATGAAGAAGATGGGATTCTCACAGACATCCAATTTTTGTCCTCATGACCCCCCCCCCCCATAATACTGAGATCGATAATATAAAAGTTCTTGGTTTCCCAGTGGAAACTTTAAAGGACAAAAATTTGATCTGTTAAAATGAAGAAATACACTTAAGACTAGATTAATCAATAATTTAAATTATGACTGAGAGAAGCCAAGAATTAACGATTTCCATTTGTATCTTTGCAACTTATCCAAATTGAAGTTGAGTCACAGAGAATGTAGATAATGGTGGCTACGACATTTACCTTGTGTACAAACTAAAATAGATTGTCAGTTGTTGATCGCATCACCCCAAACACCAAGGAATTTAAAATTGTGTAATTTTAATTAACTCCTAGAAATGTATTTAAAATATTTGTTTTCTTTTTAATTGTGCACAGATGTGTTTGTTTTAATGTATGGAGATATGTCCACATGAGCAAGGGCCAGATAAAGCCAAGGAATTGGGTCGTCTGGAGCTGGTGTAACAGGTATTATGAGTCAACGGAAATGGGTACAGGGAAACACATTTGGTTCCTGGGATCAGTACTTACTCTTAACTGCAGACTTATCTCTCTGGCTCCATAGGAAAATATTAGTTATTCATTTTTAATCCACAGTAGGTTTTGTATTATCACATTATAAGCCATAGTTTTGTTTTTAAGCAATTTGGTTTCAATTTGAGGGGGAAAAGTTCATAAGCAAGGGTGAGTATCTAAAGGGTTTTTTCATATTTTCCTTTCTGACCTTGAAATTGAACTTGAAGGAGAGTTGAAGCCACTGTACCCCCAGGAAGTCCCCAGAAGGACTCAGTGTTTAATACAGTGAAGCATTTCTGTTTTCTATAAAGATGAAGGGATGCAGTATCAGGAGCTGCCCTTGGCTTGGTTGCCCTGAGTTTAGCTGAAGGTCACACCTAGTTTTAGAGATTAAAATCTGGGCAAGCCAGTCCCTGGGAATTGGAAGAGGGTCTGAGAACATTTTAAAGCTGAGAAGAGATACATTCCATGCACCTCCCATCAGAATCTTCCTTAGGCTCAAGGGTGAATTGCAGGTACTGCTGTCTACACTGCTGTCTATCCTGATTGCTATCCATCCCATAATAGGAAAGATCACTTGGATTCAAGAGGGAGATTTATGTGCAGCTCTATGAAAATTACAGTGCTTGGTGTATCTTTGAAAATAATCATATATGCTATATTAGCCTGGCCATAAAACCTGATGTAAAACTGACCTGTAGATTTCCTAGGCCTATACAACCAAGTTTTTTAACCTAAGCTGTACCTTTATGTCATAATGAGTCCTTCAGTTGTCTTAATCTCTTTGACTGTTTTCCTGTCAGTGTATTAACCAGATGAAAAGCAAGAAGTAGATCTGGGCCCACAGATATGCATACTTACTTCACTAGGATGGATTTTTCCTCAGGGTTGTATTAATAGATGAAGACAACGGTAAGTTTTCCTTTCTCAGCGAGACTTCCTTGAGCTACAGTAACCAAATAGCTCTCGCCCCGCCTAGTCTCTTCTCTGATTATTTGCTTCCATGCATTGCAAAGCCTCATATAATCTAACATCATTATCATGAGTCACAGCATCTGGCCCCTGGCCACCATCTTCAGATATCCCTCTTCTAAGGCTCCTCTTTTGGTTGCCTTTTCAAAGTGGCTACTGTGATGTGCCTGGAGGCCGGCAGTTCTTCATCCTGAGTCTATTCACCCCCAAATATTGATAATTTGTTTTCTCCCTTTATCTGCTGCTCTTCTCAAATGTCACATTCTCAAGGGGTCTTTCCTTGATTAATATATCTATGACAGTGGCTTTTTGTCTTTTGTTCAGTTTTAGTTTCTCTCCAGCAATCTCATTTCTGTACATTTTATCTCTCTCATAAGCATGCCAACGCCATTAGATTTTACTATGGTACCATTACAGTGCTTAGAGAAGTGTTTGGAATGAGGCTGACACTCAATATTTTTTAGTCAATCAGTTTGTTACCATTTGTCTTCCCTAGTAGATGCTTAGGATTCATAGAAATGGGAAACCTTTTTTCTTGTGGTCCTGTAGCACAGTGGTTCTTAACTTTCCTAACACTGTGGCCCTTCAGTATAATCCCTCATGCTGTGGTGACCCCCCTCCCCCTGCCAGCCATAAAACTATTCTTGTTGTTACTTCATAACTGTAGTTTTGCTACTGTTATGACTCAAAATAAAAATATCTGATATGCAACCCCTGTGAAAGGGTTGTTTGAGTCGTAGCCCACAGGTTGAAAATTGCTGCTGTAGTCTGTAGTATGTAACAGGTAATAAATGTATATTAAATGAACAGATGAATGACTTGTTTGTATGCCAAAAACAAACAAACAAACAAACTTTCTTACCAGCTCTTACTTGTGGCAGAAATTACAATTTTCATTTGTCTAGCTTCTCAGTATACACTGGTCCCAAAATAAAGTGTGACTTATATTAAGGTCTCAATAAGTAAATGAAGAATATTACGAAACAGTAAAAAGGAGTCTACTCTGTCCACAGCTACCCTGAGGTCTGCAATGCTGGCTGGTCCAATGTCATGATGGCAGTTAGAAAACAGTTTTGGTATAGACACAGAGATGTGAAAGCACCCCAGTTACCCTCTTCATTCCTTTGAGCCATCCTGGAACTTCAAGTCTTGTTTCCCAGACAGAAAATCAAGTTGGGTGTGACTTCTAAGAGTCTTATTGTCAGTCATCTTATAGGAATTTGAGGCAAGTAAGTCTTAACTTCAACCATGTAGCTTTGACTTGTTTCCTTAAAAACTTGGGCATTAGGAATTTGGGTCTGGTAATTGTGAAGCTGGGCAGCTTTAACAGTCTGAAATTCAAGTATTCCAACTCAGGTCTCATTGTTTGGCCACCTACTGGAGACTTTAGTTCACTGCAAGCTTCTGGAGTTCCATTTGACACACTCTATGGCATATATATGGATTTTTTCTACTCCTATGGATACTATGATGTTCCTACTGACCCCCCTCCAGTTGTGATACTGTCTGAATGGACTCTACATCCTTGATTCCAAAGGACACCAATTGAGAATCAAATCTCCCACTTAGAGGTAGCATAGCCTTAAGAATACCTATTAATGTTTCTTTTCTGTAAATGAAATTACTAGAAAAGAGCCAGGAGTTCTAACCATGCCTCCTCTTATTGGAAAAGATGCACTTGGTAGTGCCTGACACAAGTTCCGTTTCCTTCTTCTCTGTTGTCCACTAGTGACAATCCTCCTTAGGGCTGGGGTAGCACATTGTCTTTAATCCCAGCTCTCAGGAGGCAAAGGCAGGTAGATCTCTGAGTTCAAGGCCAGCCTGGTCTACAAAGCAAGTCCCGGGATAGCAAGGACTACAAAGAGAAACCCAGTCTTGAAAAACAAAGGGCCTGGCATTGCTAAACAGGTGTGGCTGGAAGAAATCCACCAAATGAATCTGAAAAGGGTTCATGACCACTGCCTTTCGTGCTTCTTTCTAGCACTCTTGCTAGCTCAGCAGGGCCATAATCTCATGAACTGTACTCAGGTTCTGTATGAAATCTGTATAATGAACAGTTCTAGATGTACTCCAGGCTTCGGTTCACTATCACTAGTCTACATTAACGTTATATTCCATCACAAGTCAGGGATGATGAGGAATTCGAAGATGGGATCAGAAACGGCTTCATCCCTCAAGGAGCTTTACACACTGGGGGAGACTAAAGTAAAGAAGGATTGTCAATTATAAAGGCTTTGATGGGGCCAAAAGCTTTTGAGTGGGCAAATTTAGAGCCTATAACATGGGCCACCAATGTATCAAATGGCTCTCTGGAAACTTGGAGTGACCCAAAATCTCCAGTAGGTGGCCAAATGCTGAGCCCTAAGTTGGGATAACTGAATTACAGGCTGCTAACACTGTACATCTTCACAATTATCAGAGCCTAATGTCCAAATGCCCAACCACACCAGGACAAAGTTTAGAATCCCATATTTCATCAACCTAATAAAATTACTTAACTCAGTGTACTATCACAGTGAACTGGAGGGAAGATAATTTCACGGACTTCTTACACACCGAGCAGTTAAAGCCAGTGGTTCAGTAATTCAGATGTTCCCATAGATAACCTGGCTCTGCTTCCTTTGTTACTTACTCCACGGATCTAACCACAGAAGGACAGGTGCCACCCGAATATAGGGAAGAACACACTTTAAACCTTGGTCTTCTCTAGACAGCTGACTGGGGTGTCCAAGGGCTAAGATAAACTTCCCCAAAGTGGACTAGTTGTGTTGCTAATAGTAGTGGTGGGATGTGAATTTGCTTGGGTACGTTGTCTTCTTGGAGTGTTTGCTTCTAACACGGTTAGAACTTGGGATGTTTAATATAGTTAAACGGGATGTTTAATGACTGTAATTCAGTAATGGGACAATAGAAGAGCTCAGCACACTGAAATACTTGGGAAACCGATCGTTTTTAATAGCCTGCCATCTGCTTGGCTCTTACCAGCAATGGATTTATCCTGCTTAGTACAGATGATATTGGGACTAAAAATCATAGATTATACGACGGACTTCTGAGCTCTTTACTCTTATTAATTTGCAAGCTTGTAAACGAACATTTCCCAACATAAAAATCAATTATTTTTCAACTCTTTACCCTAAGTAAGGTTGCTATGGGCACCGCATGATATCCGTTTTGGCACCAACAGATTGAGTGAAAGTCACCAGAGATCTCTACAAATTAAGAACCTCAAATACAGTTTACCAGCTTTGCCTCTGTGCTCGCAGTACGATGCTCTTTTTGCCTTGCTGGGCCCGCTACTTTAATCCTCCAGAAAGAGAAATTTTAGAGGGACAAGCACTAAATCATTTTCTTCTGAGCACAGCATTTTCAAATGACTGCACCGGGTCCTAAGCCCCGCCGCTGTGGACCCAGAGCTAGAGGTGCCCTCTCTCTGCAGAGCTGGGGACTCTGGAGCCCTAGTAACTGGACCTGGTGAGTCAGAAAGGAAACTCCCATTGCACTCAGCAGGGCCCGATCCTAGAGAAACCGGTAACCAGGTTTGGAAAGGTTTAAGCCAAAGCTTTTAGCCAAAGAGTAGGACGCACAGGTCACAGGCTAGAAGTTAAACAGTTACCCAGCCTGCGCTTTGTCTCCGCGCCTTCTGCAGCCCAGGCACTGGGGTACACTTGGCTGGTGAAGAACAAGGTTTGCTGGAGCAGGAGACAGGAGTTGCTACCTCCCTGGAACTGCAGGCTGAGGGAGTACCAAGACCGGAGCCGCAGCTCCGGGCGGGAAGCTGGAGCCAAGCCGGCTCAGCTACCGGATGCGGTGTCCCCGAGACGGCGAAGGTTGCCCCGGCTCTGCTCTGCCCTTTCGCCCGAGGGCAGCGCCCTAGCCAGGCAGTCCCGCAGCTTTGCACCCAGCTACCCAGCCAAGCGCCCTGCCGCCCTGGGGCGATCTCCCAGTCACAGCAGCTGCACAGACCCCTCATCTCCAGCGCGGGGACAAACTTCCTCCCTCCGGGTCCCCGCGCCGGCAGTTGGCAGTTGGCTTCCCCACTGGTCGCTTAGCAGCTCTGGCTGGAAGAGCTTTCTCTGCCCCTCTTCAACCTCTAGTCACCAGCGCTCAGCGGTCCCGGCGCATCCTCTCCAACAAAGCCGGGGCCCGGAGGCGACCCGGCGAGGGACCTAGACTGTCAGCTGAAGCATCCGAGCCCTGGCAAGCACCTACGCCCCGGCGAGCGCAGCAAGAAGGGGCAGCGGGGACCAGGCGAGGAGAGAGGGGAAGAAAGTGTCCTGCTCCGGGCGCGAAACCCTCCTGGGCTGATCCTCCTCCCCCAGCTGCCCCTGCCCGAGCGCATCCTGCCTTCCCTGTGGGACTGGGCAGGGCGGAGGGCGAAGCGGTGCGGACTGTGTGGCCTGACGGACCAGCCGCTCCCTTACCTCTGTCCAGAGTAAGCGGCTGGACCACTGTCAATGTCGCCATGTCTGCCGTGGGAGCCGAAGTGACGCTCGGCTTCAGCATCAGCAACCGCTTGTAGTGAGAAAAAGAGGAGGAGATTGGGGGCGGGGGTGGAGAGGGAAGACGGAAAGGAGGGGGAGGAGGGGGAGGCAGGAAGGTGGTGATGGAGGAGAAGAAAGCTCGGGTGGGTTGGTAGCCAGATGGAGACTCAACTGTTCCGCCACGGCGAATCTTCAGTGCGGCGCCAAGGAGGGCAGGTATCCGCAAGCGCCTGCCTGGCCAGGAGCTGAGAAAGGAACGCTCAGCCCTAGAACTTTGCTAGTCCACCCATCAGTAGCTCTGGGTGGCTGTAGCAGGTTTGCTGTCTTTCAACTTTCCACCCAAGCATAATGGTCAGAATGCACTCGAACCCAGAAGAAGAGGACACAGAAACTGGAGAGACAGACAGGAGTAGAGAGGTGAGGGAGAGAATTCTTTTCAGATTAAGAAAAATTTCAACCTCCCTTTCCACATCCCTTTCCGAAGGAAACGCCACTAGCTGTGGGAGATGTTGCTATATCATTGTAGTTGTTGTTAATTTCTGTTGAAGCTTTTTGTTTAGAACGTCCACTCTCAACAGCACAAGGTAACCGACGGAGAGCCAGGGTTCTGTAAAGTCAGTGTTCATTTAGAACCTGTGTATATTGCCTAGGAAAATGATTTGCCTTTACAAGCAAACTTCCTTAAAAGGTTCTAAAATAAAAAAATAAAAATAAAAAAAAATAAAAAAACGAGTTGCTGTCAGTGAATAGTATTTATCAGGGACCCTTTCCTGTTAATCTAGAACAAACTTGTATTCAGAGGTGCTATTTATTAATTAGCATGTATGACAAGAGTTGAGCCACGGATGTTTGGTACCATTTACTACATCTTATCCTGGGAATTCACTTTTGCTTTCTTTCTCTGCATCCTCTGAATTACAGGTAGATAATGTGAAAGGCCTTATTTCTGAGTCAGTAGATCACAGTTTAGTTCCTAGAGCCTTCAAATACTGACTGTGAGCCTTAATCCTAACTTCCACTAAATGTTCACCAAGCCTCATTTCCTTATCAAATCATGAAGAAACATGGAGAAAGCTCCTCTGGGCTTTACAGAGATGACTGGGCACAGAGCTGAGATGACAATGATGCCCATCCCTGTGACAGCTAAATCATCCTTGTGACCCAGAGATCCTCAGACCCACTGGGTTGCAGAGTATTTGCACATGACCAAATGCTGCATTCTTCGAATGACACCAAAAGGTGAGAAAGCCCAGACATTCAGCAGGAATTGAAAAGTCAAAGATGACTGACCATCTAACTATGCAACAGATCCTTAGATACACGCTGAACGTAGTCTTTCAATGTAGTCATCTTCTAAGAGTTTTAAGTTTAAGAACTTTGACCAAGAAATTGAACTTTTCATAGTTCCCAGGATCTGACAAACTTGCAGGTCCTTGTAGATCCCCAGTTTCTTCATCTGTCAAAGGAGGGATCAGCTTTACTCACTTGGAAAGTGATCAGATAATAGGAGGAAACTGATACTAATTTGCAAGGTCTCTACTGTTTCTGAGCTTTTGATGGAAAAGAATATATTTCCAAGATCATAAACATACAAGTAACATTATATGGACTGAGTGGGAGATATATATATATTATAAATAATATATTTATATATGAATTATATATTTGTAAACAATTAGAGAAATAGAGACCATAATGAGATAAGAGGGGGGCAGCATCAATACGTAGAGAAGATTACAGGTAGGAATCAGGGAAATTATGTAATTATACTTTAAAAATGAAGGAGAATAAAATGAAAGGATCTCTTTTGTGCTGCAGAGGTTAAGAACACATATTGCTCTCTCGGAGGACTCAAGTTCAGTTCGCAGTGTACAGATGATTCCCAGCTCTGTCCTTCTGACTCCAGCCCCAGGGTTCTTTGACACCTCTGGTTGCCTCAGCCACTGGCACCCTCATGAACAAACCCAAACAGACACATAATTAATGGTAAAATATTTTAAACCATGAATGGTTTTTTAGAGATGTAGACTAATGCCGGGCGTGGTGGCGCACGCCTTTGATCCCAGCACTCGGGAGGCAGAGGCAGGCGGTTTTCTGAGTTCAAGGCCAGTCTGGTCTACAAAGTGAGTTCCAGGACAGCCAAGGCTATACAGAGAAACCCTGTCTCGAACCACTTCCCCCACCCCCACCCCCCAGAAAGAAAGAAAGAAAGAAAGAAAGAAAGAAAGAAAGAAAGGAAGGAAGGAAGGAAGAAAGAAAGAAAGAAAGAAAGAAAGAAAGAAAGAAAGAAAGAAAGAAAGAAAGAAAGAGAAAGAAAGAAAATGTAGTCTGTAATGTTTCTTTTATGTTGTCTCCTTTTTTTTCAAGAACTATAAGAGGAAGCATCATTTACGAGGGATCCATCAGTTATTATTTCTAGTATTGATAAATTTAGTATTTTTAGCTTATGTTTAAACACTGGTAGAGAGAGGTATTAACGAGTCAGCATGCATACTCCCCTGTTTTCCTTAAAACAAGGAGTTTTATTTGTGGACTAGTATTTGACACTGTCATTCTAAGACATGGGGAGACATAGCAAAGTGTCCTAAATTTCTTCCCGTGCTTGGATATTTGTGCCCATGCTCAGGTTTCATTCACAGTTACCTGGTCACTGAAGTTTCCAACTTCATGCTCCAATAGAGTCAGTGTGCTTGACTTATTCACATACTATTTCTTTTTTATTTCTATTAGAGTTGTTGAAATATATACAATTACATTTCAGTCTTATCTGTTTGTTTACCCACTCACTATATTATTTCCTTAGAAGGCATATTAGTGGTTTAATTTACTGGTAACACATTTTCAACAGAATTAATTTAATTTAATAAATACCTTATTAGTCATCTCGTATGTTCAAGGATTGTGAGTGTGTCTGATATTCTCCCAGTCTCTCCAGTCCAGAAAAGTGGGTTATTTTCATTCCATTTTGGAGATAAATAAACTAAGACTCAGAGATACTGAACCCCTTGACTTGGTAACATTAGCACCTATCCCCAGGAGTGCCTATGTTTTAGGGGAAGAAAGGCTCACACTTTACCTTGTTGAATACTTAGTGTTTCAGACATTTATTTCAGAATCACAGGTGCTAGTCTCACTCACAGTCTCCCTCCCCCCAACCCCCCTCCCACCTACTAGCACTAGCCACTAACCACTCTTCACATTGCTGGAGATATAGTCAGAGGCAGGAACTTATGGAGGCAAACATTCTGTTTCCAATGTAAACCAATACAGCTAATAATAAAACAACTGTCTGCTTTGAAATATAAAATCTGTTCTTGCTAGAAATTTCATTCAAAGCTAGTTAAATCCTCTTCTCTTAATTGAATCTTTTTAAATTACATGGCAGAATCAAGAAAAAGGTTTGCAAAAGGCATTAGCATACCAAGAAAATATGTTTAGCCAAGTTTTAAATGGAGTTTAACAAGCACAGTTTCATATGAGAAAAACAGCACCTTCTCAGTGAAACTCTATCAGCCTGAGTGTTAGGAATTATTTTTGACTGATTCAAGGTATCGCAATAGATTGCCTAACTCATATGGCTTTGTCAAAAATGGCATCAAATTAAAAGGAAGAATCAACCAGTACTTCATTATGCAAATGTTTTAAACTTGCCATTAGAAAACTATGTTTGTTTCCTTACTTTGTTTTAGTCACTATTTGTTCATTGCTTTAATAAATTCTTTGTATTCTTACTGTATGTTAAACACTGTTCAATGCACTTGAGATAATGAACTATATGAAACAATAAATTAGAAACTAAGTTCTGGGTAGAGAATGAAAAAACTGGCAATTAGATTACTTCTAGAATAACTTTAGGTTCATTAAGGACCAAGGAACAAAATACAACATCCTAGAGAAAAAGTGAGCCAAGCCCAAGGGGTAGATAGATATATTTGACTAAAATTAAGAGTTTGTCATAGACTCTCAGAAAATAATGAGCCATTGAGAGTCAAATAATGAAAAATCACGTAGTTAACGGAAATATAATGAATCTTTCACTTCATGCCTATTATAAAAGAAACTACAAATAATAATGAACCTTAAGGGGGAATTTTTTTGGTAGTGTCTACAATAAAACTTGCTAACAGCAGAATGAAGAGTTACTAATTCGGAGCTGGATATCAGAAAATCAAAGATGAAGTGAAAATATTAAAAGTCAATTCTCATTATTTTTAATTTACCTCAAACTAATTTAAAAAAAAAGTTTTAAACAGAGGAAAGCTGAAAGCTGAATAATTGTTCTTCAGTTGTAGGACCTCATCTGTATTTTCTCACATCATTATCATATAAATTATAAATATAGCATTTTAATTGTGCTTTCTGTAGGGGGATAACATGATTCTTAAAGTCTTTCTGATTTGTGGATGTCTTGTTTATGTCTGCTTGGTTCACATAATGTGAAACAATTTGAAATTATTTCTGATTATCATCTTTAGGTGACATTGTGATTGGCATAAAGTGAAAGGCTCATTTTGAACAGGACATCATTTTGAATTCAAGGTTGACATCAGAGGTGATCTTGTAACAAAGGAATTCAATTCAAAACTTTAAACTTCCTTTTGTTATTATATACCCAAACCTCAGATTTTCCTAAACTGATATTTATATCTAAGGGGATAAAAGAGGCACAGTAAAGCACAAATACAAGAAAAACAAAACTGTATACAGTTCTTCTTTCCTCATTATTTCTCCATATTTCTCATTTTGGGGGGGGGGTTCCACAATAGCTAACATTTTCTTTCATTATGAACTAAGCTTTTTAGTTAACTCTGAGTAAAAGATTGTATCTGTTTGTTGTGCCAGATAGTGAAGATTGGTAACAGAGCTACATGGGTGAAAGCCACATGCCCACACACTCAACCGCTGAGTTACTAAGCCACAGCCCCAGGCAGTCTGGAGTCAAAGATTTTCTGTTTATCCAATGTACCTTAATCTTGCTGTGTACCAAGCACTAATCTCGAGCTTTTGCTTAGTTTTGATGAAGAGAGAAAACTAAAATATAAATATAAATCATCAATAAAGTAGATACCGTTAGGTTGAGTTATTCATAAACACTGGTTCTGTAGGACCTTGTTTTATGTATTTTATCTGAATAATATTTCCAGGTATGCTTCACTGATATTTTTATACTAGATGTGATGACATCAAATACTATGTAGAAAAATTCCTCTTTTTTTTTTCTGGAAAGATAATTATTATGCCCTTATGACAGGGTCCATGTTGGGGTGTGAACAAGAATGACTCCCATAGGCTTGTATATTTGCATGCTTAGTCCCCAGTTAGTGAACTGTTTGGAATGATTATATGTGTCCTTGTTGGAGTAGGCATGACTTAGTTGTAGTAGGTGTTTCTTAGTTGTAGTAGGTGTGCCTTCATTGGAGTAGGTGTGTCCTTGTTGTAGTAGGTGTGACTTAATTGTAGAAGGTGTGGCTTAGTTGTAGTAGGCATGCCTTAGTTGTAGTAGGCGTGTCTTCATAAGAGTAGGTATGACTTAGTTATAGTGGGTGTGGCTTAGTTGTAGTAGGTGTGTCTTAGTTGGAGCAAGTGTATCATTGGGGCTGGACTTTGAGTTTTCTAACACCAAGCCAGGCCCAGTGCTACACTATCTACCAGCCTGACAGTAGATAAGTATGTAAAACTCTCTGCTACTGCTCTGGAACCACACCTGCCTGCCACCATGTTCTCTCCCATGATGTTAATGGACTAACCCTCTGAAGCAGTAAACTAGTCCTTAATTCACTGCTACCTTTTATAAGAGTTGCTTTGGTCATGGTGTCTCCAAACAGCAGTAGAACAGTGACTAAGACAGCCCACAAAAGGATCAAGTTGTACTTGATAAAACTGATTTAAGCTCAAGAAGAAGGAAGACCAAAGTGTGAATGTTTTGGTCCTTCTTAGAAGGGGGATAAAAATACTGGAGGAAACACAGAGACAA
This sequence comes from Mus pahari, assembly GCF_900095145.1. Lineage (NCBI taxonomy): Eukaryota > Metazoa > Chordata > Mammalia > Rodentia > Muridae > Mus > Mus pahari. The sequence goes on from NC_034598.1 coordinate 68,767,692, forward strand.
AGTGTGGAGCAGAGACTGAAGGAAAGGCCATCCAGAGACTGCCCCACCTGGAGCTATCCCATATACAGTCATCAAACCCAGACACTACTGTGGATGCCAAGAAGTGTGTGCTGACAGGAGTCTGGCATAGCTGTCTCCTGAGAGGCTCTGCCAGAGCTTGACAAATACAGAGGAGGATGCTCATAGTCAACCACGGACTGAGCACAGGGTCCCCAGTGGAGGAATTAGAGAAAGGATGGAAGGAGCTGAAGGGGTTTGCAACCCCATAGGAGTAAGAATAATATGAACCAACCAGTACCCCCCAGAGCTCCCAGAGACTAAACCACCAACCAAAGAGTACACATTGAGTGACCCAAGGCTCCAGCTTCATATGTAGCAGAGGATGGCCTAGTCAGTCATCAATGGGAGGAGAGGCCCTAGATCTTGTGAAGGCTCCATAACCCAGTGTAAGGGAATTTGAGGGTGGGGGAAACGGAAGTGGTTAGGTGGGTGGGGGAACACCCTCATAGAAGCAGGGGGAGGGGTGATGGGATAGGGGAATTCCAGGGAGAAAATGGTAAAGGGGATACATTTGAAATGTAAATAAATAAAATATCTAATTAAAAAAAGAAAAAGAAATTGCCTTCAAAATGCAAAAAAAAAAAAAAAAGAGAGAGAGAGAAGAGAAGAGAAGAGAAGAAAAGAAAAGGAAGGAAAGATAAGGAAGAACAGAACAGAACAGAACAGAACTGAAAAGCTCTTTTTAAACAGTAGCCTTGTATTCCTTACTGACCTGGACAATAATGGACTTGAGATAAAGTTAGAAATAAGAAGTCTCCATGTTACTTGTTGAGGGGGTTTATGAAATAATTAGAATGGGCTCAGAAGCATGGAATTAATAAATGATGTATCCCAAAGAAGAAATGATACTATACATTTGTATGTTTTAATCAGTATTGTGATCTTTTTTGGCGGTTGTTCATTTTCTTTCAGTAGAAACTAAGGATATTTTCTTTCCTGCATGTAGACAATAAGGTGACTTTTACCCCCTCTAGTCATGAGAGATACACTTTCAGACTTTGATTAGGGACATCTAATTAAGCTGGCAAGATCTCCTAAAGGATTTCATGGAAAAGGAAGGCAGGCAGTGACGGTGTCAGTGAATTTTCTGTTATGCTGACAATTTACCGATGGTGAATGCACCCACAACCTTGATCAATGACGAGGACTCTGAACACCCAAGAGACCTTGCTTTGGATCTCATCTTCAGGCAATTTTCATTGTGTTTATTTGCGTGGTGTTTACGTGTGAGGGAGGAATATGCAGAAGCGCCAGGGTGCAGGACTGGAGGTCAGAGCCAGTTCACCCCTTCCACCACATGGGTGCTAGGGATTGAACCCAGGTCATCTGGCTTGTTCACAAACACATTATCCGATGAACTGTCTCCTGGGCCCAGATTTTAGCCTCATTTAAAAGAAGATTCAAATAGCTTTCTCTTGACAACTTGTAGTTTTAATTTCTTTAAATCCAGCTTACCTTATTCCAGCCAGCAATAAAATTTTCCTCTAAATTTGGCACTGTAGGATTAATTAAGGATATTAGGAAGAAAGAGACATAAAGGCCATTTTCGAATCCTTCTCACATTCTCTCACAGTAGAGTAATTGGGGCTGGTAACAGAATTTACACTAGGCACGCCGACAAACATAGATGTCAGTAATTAGCAAGTTTAAGGGCTAAACTTACCATTGGCATGGTCAGCACATTCTGAAGAATTCTACCATTGTTTTTTTTTAATCCTCTAATGCTATAACTTAGAAAAGGAAAAATGGTGCAATTCAAATGTGGTCCTTCTGGTCCGAAACAGCAATTTCTAAAATTAACGAGGGCAAATTATGCTTCTCTAAAGTGGAAAACCCACCCCACCAGCTTGTCACCTTCCTGACTTCTCGGGTACTGGTAGATCTTGCCACTCGGGTAGACCTTTCTGGATCTTGGCTCTCCTGCCTCTCAGATATCTCTGAGTCTGCAGATCTCAGGCAGATCTGCTTGCGATACTGCAGTGTCTCCACAAACTTTCCTCCCTCAAAGATTTTAAAGAATTTTTATTTCTTGTTCAAATCATCCACTCGTGTGTTAGACCCACTTAAGGCTTTATGATAGCTTCTTGGAAATTTTACTACGAATGAAAAGAAACGGAAAAATGAAAGTTTTAACTCTGCATCAGTGTCTCATGGTACCCATTATCTTGGATGTAGCATGAATCAACTATGCCATATCAAGCCTAATAAATATTTTTATCTAGGCTTTCAAGCTGCAGCTATCCTCTACAGTGGAGAGAATAGGAAAATCTCATACCCTTACTTAGGTAAGATAAAGTAAGTACATTTTGGTTAGCTTTTATTTATCCTAGTTCTCTCTCTCTCTCTCTCTCTCTCTCTCTCTCTCTCTCTCTCTCTCTCTCTCT
>NC_034598.1:68770730-68850043 GCF_900095145.1 Mus pahari
AGACAGACAGACAGAGACAGAGAGAAAGATATAGACATAGACAAACAGGTTCTCCTACATATTAAATAGCTCAAATGAGATTCTGATACATATATTGTATTTAATTGTTACACTTAATGAGAACAGAGTTATATAATCTTTCTTGCCTACTTTCAAAATAATTCATGAAAATGTTGAATATGTTTTCAGAGTACACACTCCTCACACAAATGACTTTTTAAAATGTATATTGCACAGAGGAGATGGAGATAGCTCTGTGGTTAAAATTGTTTGCTTTGAAACATGAGGCTCTGTGTTTGGATCCCATTACCCATGAAAGAAGTGGAGTGTGAGCAAGCACCTCTAACTCAGCACTGAAGAGGGCATATAAGACAGTGTCCCTGGGGATTGTTAGCTACCAGGCCATCATCATCAACAACAACAACAACAACAACAACAACAACAACAGCTCACCTAGGGCTCTGTGAGAGACCTTGCTTCAAGGGAATGAGGCAGAAAATGATAGAATAAGACACCTCCAGTCTCTGACCTCTGGAAGTCGCAGGTGCATTCATCCTTCCTCCTCCCCACTCAGAGCATCCTTCTGTTTATGAGTTCTACGTCTCTCCCTGGCCTTCTACACGTTAGTTCCTCAGTGTGGATGTGCCTCTTTCTAGTTATATAATTCAGGATTATAACAGTAACAACAGCAACAACAACAACATCAATGCCTGAGACCAGCTTATTGCTGCCTTCCTATACACCTGTCGTTGTATGCCAGTTGATTCCTCATGTTGATATAAATATCACAGAGATTTTGACTCTTTAAATCTAAAGTGACTAAGTAAAACAGCTGCCACAGAATGATCACCATTTTTCCTTTACACCATACCATACACTTTCCAACGATATAGTAAGTCAAAATGACTGTTAATTTTCTGCTAAAAATCTAATAGTGTGTCTAAAGAAAGATAAAATCTAAAAGCTTAAAACTCCATTTAAAATTTTCAGCCTTGCAGAAAAATTTACGTACATTTGTTATGTGAACATACTTACGTTAAGGCATATAAATATTGTGTGTGCAGTGTGTGTGTGTGTGTGTGTGTATTCTATCTAATGAACATATGCATAGTCACACAGTGTTTTCATAATTGAATATTTTATATTTAAGATCATAGCTGTGTGTGTGTGTGTGTGTATTCTATCTAATGAACATATGCATAGTCACACAGTGTTTTCATAATTGAATATTTTATATTTAAGATCATAGCTGTTTGAAAAATATGTTCTCATCCACTTTAGTTTTTATGTTGTGCAATAATGAGTGGATAGACACTTGTGCATATTGTGTGTTTGTATGTTGTATTGACATTTGTACATACATAGGTGCACATCTGCTGGAGAAGACCATAGGAGGACATAAGACGTCCTATTGTATTCCCTTCCCCTTTATCATATCAAGGTAAAATATCTCTTACAAGTCCTGGAGCTTGAATGATTCCACACCGAGCAGTCATGTCTGTGTCCACAGAGCACTATTATGGACATGAACATGACCTTATCTACATTGTTATGTGGACACTGGCATCTGAACCCAGGTCCTCACGATTGTGCAGCAAAGCCTTCTCACCCATGGGCCATCTCTTCAGCATCTACCTAGATACTGGTTTGTTCATTATTTTATTTACAACAAAAGAAATAACATAGGAGCACACGAAGGACATGGAAAAACTGCAGGGAGATGCTGAAGTGACTTAGTTTTCAAGGAAAAAGAAGCCAATCTCATTAAGTGGCTAAAATATACAATTTAAAACAATAAGGAATATGGTTGTGCTAATTGTAATTCAAAGTCTATTTTTAAAAGTTAGTGCATGCACTGCTCTCTGCTGGCCTTATTGTTATTGCAACTATAACCAGTGTCATATTTGTAGTTATGGGAGGTGATGAATACTTTTTACATCAAAGGGCTCTCAGAATTTTAAGGTCTATTGATTTATACAACATAGCTATATTTATATGTATAGATGTGCATAATCACTCCTTGTACTTTTATAGTACAGTCAGTTGAAGAGTATATGCAGTTAGCAAACTGATATACAACTAACTGTGTACTAAAGAGAAAATACAAATGATAGATGTAGAACATAAACTTAAGGCATAATGTGTTTAAGTTCAGCTAATTAATGGTGACAGTAGCTAAAGTGTTTGCTTGCTCTTTCTCTCTGGAAATAAGTGAAGATTTCCCAGGAGCAGGATGGGTGGCTATGCATATTCAATAATTTACCTTGTGCTCACCACAATGGACTCCTGCTTCTCTTCCCTTCCTGCATTATTTCCCTTCAACAACTTCATTGGTGACCTATGAATGCATGGGAAAACATTTTACCACTAGAAGTAACAAGAATCTCGGGGAGGGGGGAGGGAAATTTTTTACTCGTATAATTCTATGCTTCATCAAGCAATGAAGATGAAACTTCACTCAACAATACTGCAGACATACAGCCAGTGTCCCAGTGAGATTCCTTCTATTTGTGGAATTATTCCTCAGTTAAAACAGCTGCAAATGCCGTTAAATTTCCTAATGTATATAGTGTAATTTACACTAGTGTAATTTGTGGAATGAGTGGGTAAATTGATCTGAGGGTTGAACCAGTTCAGAAAAACACATTAGGAATTTAAGATTTTTATCCCAAGAGAACAGGAGATAGATAATGATGAAGCTACCTAGGGGAGTAAATAGAATAAACATATTTTAAAACAATCATTTGAACACAATGTGTAGAGTGACTGGGCCACAGGGAATAGCTATAAATTTGAAGAGAAGCATTTAAAAAGCTATCCAACAATTCAGGTGAGAGAGTTTTGGTGTCTTGTACCAAGAAAATGGAAATAAAATTTAAGTAAAGCAAATGCGTACCAGACATGTTTGGCAGTCATTGCTGACAAGTCTTGGTAAGAGCTTGAAAACAAGAAAGAAGAAAAAGAGACAAGACATGAGAAAAACTTATTGTAAATGTCAATTTTATTTCCACAGATAAAGAGATAAGATGAGAGCCATACCCAAGCTATGCAAATAAACAGCTTGGGCTGAGCCCAGAGCATTTCCTTCCCTGTTCTAACTATTCCTAGGTTTAGGCTTGGAAGCTTGTAGCCTCCCTGCATACAATCTAATCTTCCAAGCTGACTGATTCAATCCAGTTTTTCTTGGCTTCTGACTGAACTTCTCTGCCTGGCCTCATCCTAACTTTGACAATCTATTCTATTCTTCTGGCTTCTTTGTATTCTCTGGCTTGTTCTGTCTTCACTTGCATCTTGCTTGTTCTTTCTGCCATCTCGCTGTGTAACACCGTCCCAGTAAAACCGTCATACATGCACACCCTCCTTTCTTCTCTCGTTCTCTCCCTTTGTTGCTCTCTTGATCTTTCTCTTGCTCTGTCCTCTCTGAAGTAGTCTCTCCTTCTTGTGTATTCTCATGAGAGCTGGGCATATCCTGTCTCTGACTCATTCTGTAAAATCTTTCTCTGATTCTTCACTTTGTCTCTCTGTAATTAGATATCACTTGCAAACATGACTGTTTTCCTTCTACAAATTAACCCTACTTTCATTGTCTGTATTCCAGCTAGATCATACTGTAATTCAGGACATATCTGCATTTCAGACAGATCATATAGACCTAGAAGGTCTTTGGATACGATCCCTTGCCAGAGCAGCCATGTTGATGGATTAAAATCCCTCTACACCTTCCCAGGGTTACAGGAAGATGTCTTTTCCTTTGAATGCATGGAGTTTGATGTAGCTTTGAGGTATGGAAATGGTTATGGATGTTTGTGATATACTCATTTGTAGCTTAGGGAGTTCTGAATTAAAGCTATAAATTTGAAAATAATAGAATTATTTGAGTCAAGAAAACACATAAAGGAAAAGTGCTAAATTTTAATTTCAAAATATTAAGATACCATGAACTCCAATAATATTTTAAGCCATATCATGTAAAAAAAAATCAAAATTTGACCAACAATGGAGAATGAAACCCAAAGAAACCACTTTAACTCCCCAACTTTCCTGGATAATTCAGAATAGGGTTGAGACCATGTATTAACCAATGCAGTGTAATTCTATCATACTATTACAATACTAGATTTTAATTATGTGAGTAGATAGATAATGCTTTGTTTCCCACCATTTAATCACTACTTGACATAGAACTGATATTTAATAAATATTTTGGAACACAAAATATATTCATGTGTTTCAAACCAATCCCAATTGGCATAATACTATTGTGCACTATATAAAGATTATCCTTGTATTATTTAAACGCTGATTTCTGTACCCCCATATCTGGTTGCATTCCTTATTCTAAGAATCTTCTGTCTCAGTATTGTGTAATTATTGCTCCCCGATTCTTCTCTGGTTGATCAGTAAAGAAGCTGATTAGCCAATGACTGAGCAATGAAGAGAATAGGGCTGGACTTCCTCCCAGCCACTGGAGGAGGAGCGAGAGGGAGGAATAGAGATATTAAGGGAAACAGTGAGGAGATTTTTTCACTCCAGATGAATAAAGACAGTCCCACGTTCACTGTAGAATGAAGATGGCCTTTAAAATAATGATATGATCATTCAGGTAACATGTTTGCATGAATATGAACTAGAGTAAAAGAGTGTGACTGAAGATTCATCAGTTCTGTAGCAATTACCATTAACAACAATTTTATAATTGCAGGGGAAGCCAGGGGAAAGCAGAACCTGCACCTCACTGAACCTGCAGAAATTATATCATCAAGTGGGAATCCTTTAACTTTCACACCCACGCTTTTCACATGTTCACCAAGGATATTCCCCATAATAATATTTGGTATAGAGTATTTGGCATTTTTATTCAGACTATTGGACATATTAATCATACATCGTAACTGTGAGCTTTCTGAATTAACAAATTTTTACACTAATTTGAAACTTTGAACACAAGGAGATGTTCAGCCTGGCATTTGGGGTCATGTTAGGGTGTAGTATCTTTGCTACATGACTGTGTCATGGCTCATATCTAACTCACAACATAAAGGTGAACATTCCTGACGAATGGGAAAGTGTGTACCTGAGGTCATAGTGCTTTCATTACATGGAAGAAACATCCATAATCAAATAGAGGAGTGGATGCCAAAGGGCTGGAAAACTACTAAGAAAGTAAAATGACTTGTCGAGGATAATTAGCATGGCTCTCAGGCTGCTGCTGTCCTCTAACCAGAGCAGGCAATGATTGCATCTCACAACACAGTCCTCCCTTCAAAAGACCCATTTTTCAAGTAGACAACATGACAATATTTTTCATGGACCTATCTTTTCAACTCTATATGGAAAATGAATACATGGTATTTTCTATATTTTCAAGTCATCTGGAAAGGTTTTTTTTCTATGAGATAAATCCTTTCAAAAAGAAATCTGGGGAGAAAGGGGAGGGAAATAATATCAAACATGAGGCACAAATAATAGGAACAGAAAAATAAAAGCAATAAAGGAGGTGAATAAAATTGAAAGGCAGGAATGTAAACGCTGCAATTTCATCTCTTATTGTTTTCTTCTGAATGATATTGAATGCAACAATTAACCTGGCACTCACCTCCACCCACCCGCTCATCGACTCAGCATGAGTTCCTCACATCGCTAGTTATGAGCTGCACTTACAGAAAACTGTGAACTTGCTCATTTGCCATCTCTTCTTTCCACCTAAATATTTTATTACATCAACCAGTGTGAAAGTCCTGCTGACACCAGATGTAGATGGACTGTCGCAAGAGCGCTAATGTTTATATACCCTCGACATAGAAGTGAAACCTAAATGATATAATACATATATTAAATATATATGTAAATATATATGCAATATATACAAACATGTATACCTATATATTTAAAATATGCTTCACATATATATATATATATATATATATATATATATATATATGTGTGTGTGTGTGTGTGTGTGTGTGTGTGTGTGTGTGTGTGTATGTATGATTCTTGATATTTGAGAAACTCATTGTCTGTATCTGCTACTCCCTGAAGGGACACATGTGAAAGGCTTGGTGGTGGTCTGATTGGCTGTTGAGATGTGATGGTGTTACAAGTGCTTTAAACTCACTGGTAGGTTAATTCACTGACTGCCACCTTCCATGACTTTTTCCAGGGAAGGTAGAAACTAGAAGGTGGAACCTACTTTGAGGGAGGAGTTCATGGGATTCTTTGAGGGGTGTGCCTTAATGCCCAGCTTCATCTCTTTCTTCCTGTTTCCCAACTGTCATTAAGTGGTGATACCCTTCCTCCATCATGCCCCTGCTACCATGGTGTCTCTGCTTTGCTACTGCCCTAAAAATGGGAATCTCCAACGAGGATCAGTCCACATTGTTCTGATGGTTCTTTCACTTAGATATTTTAGTGTAGCAACAGAAAGCTGACTGGACATTCTATTCTAGCATCTGAAAACAATTCACACTCATGACAAGGGAGATGTCAGCAGCACAAATGAAATATAAAATCTTTCATGAACTGTAAAGTGCTGTACCCTTTAAAGACAATAGAGCATTTGGGGGCACATTCTTACCAAATGCAGGAGCCTACATTGCTTTTCCTGTTACTCTGGCAAAAATACTAGTGTTTAGCTTGGTTTAACCTTTCCATTCAGTTTAGGACCCCAATCCAAGGGATGCTACTATTTAGTGAAATTCTATCTTGGATGATCTAATCTAGAAAACCTGTCATAGAGATACCTAGAGGTTTTTATCCTCTCTATTTGCATCCTCTCAAATAGAAAACTAATATTAAAAATCACAGGCTGTGAGTTCAAAGTCAGTCATTACAATTTTTAGCATTTGATTACATGCACTATAATTATACACATTTATGGCCTAGGGCGTGATGGTATAGATACATACATATGCTCTATCATAATCAAGTCAAGCTATATGGATTTTACATAATCTGAAACACAAGTAATACTGTTTATCTCTGCCTCAACCTTTCAAATAGTGTATTGAAAATTTGCTTGCCATTGAAAAACAACATTTAGGAGGCATTTTATGGAAATAAATTTCAAAATAAATCTATAAGGTTCTGAGATCACATATATCCAGACTGAAGTTTATTTTTTTTGCAATTATGCTTTTGGGGGAAAAAAAGTCAATCCTCTTTTGGAGAAAAATCACTTAAAATTGTCAGTGAACTTACAAAAGCCTGAGTGCTTTCTGTGGCTGAAAAGCTCATATTATTATATTAGTTCATTAAACTCATTGGTTATTTTGAAGACTCTTTTTGTCTATATAAAAAGTGTGATTATTTGGTCATTTTTCTGCATACAAAATGATTTAAGCCAATTAAAATATGTTAATATGTCTTGCTGAACCTCAGCAATATTATTAATACAAGGCAAAATCTTTTCAGATGCACACTATTGCAATAAGAATGCAAAGTTTTTGTTTTCCTGCAGAAGACATCTTGGTTAAATTTCTTAATCTTCTTGGCATGAACTTCCTGCTTCCTCAGCAATTTATCAATAATGCCATGGCATCATTCATGATTCAGATGTTTTCATGTGGATAAAATACAAACTGGGCAACCAGCCACTGTCTTATTCTACTTGTGTCATTGGAATATTGGAAAGTTAAGACCCAATAATTTTTACTTGAAAGATAAAGTGTGAAAATATAAAAACAGGATACAGACAGCCACAAATGATTCCCGAGGTTGATGACAGATAAAAATGTGTTAGAGACAAACACAACATCTCTATTACCCACTCATAAATAGAAAAATATCACAATGATGTATATTGAAATTACATTTTATTATTCCCGCCATACACTAGAATTTGCACATTGAAGTTCTAAAATCTTAATACTAAGATATAATTTGGTGTAACTTAAATTTATCTGTAGGTTTAAGCAAGAATTGTTTTAAATTGTGTCTGTATGTGTGTATGTCTACATGCAAGTGTGTGTGTGTTTGTAGTATGTGTGTGTGTGTGTGTGTGTGTGTGTTTTCATATGAAGATCATAGGTCATTCTTGCGTGTCACTCCTAAGGTACACTCAACCTTATTTATTTAACTATTGATTAATTGATTGACTGACTGATTGACTGATTATGAGTATTATGTCTACATCTGTATCCTTGTACTCCATGTGTGTCTTCTGCCTGCAGAGGAGAGAAGAAGATAGACGATCCCCTGGAACTGCAGCTATAGATGGTTACGAGTCATCACGCGGGAGCTGGGAATGGAACCTGGGTCCTCTAAAAGAGCAGTCAGTGCCCTTAACCACTGAGCAATCTTTCCAGCCTCCAACTTTCTATTTGATTGCATGTTTGTCTGGGTAGTATGTCTGAATGTGTGTTCATATGTGAGCGGGTGCATATACGTGCACATAGAGGACTGAAGATGATGTCAAGTGTCGTCCTTGATAAGTCTCTGCCTTAAACATGTAGACAGCATCTCTTGTGGACCCAGAGCTCTCCAGTTTGGCTAGTCTCACTAGCCAGTTTGTCCCAGGTCGATTCCCTCCTCCTGCCCCACCTGGGCTAGGGCTAGAGGCAGGCTGCCATGCACAAACAGCTTTTATGTGAATTCAAGTTTAAGCACTTCATGGTTTACCAGCTGAGTAACCACCTCTAACCTCTGCCACCCCCCTCCAAAACACACACACACACACAGACACACACACACACACGCACACGCACACGCACACGCACGCAGACTTTAAATGCCAAGTCTCTTATGAACTAGTAAATTTCCAGAGCTCTATCTCTGGTTCCTTAGTGCTGGGATTACAGTGCATGTCACTAGCACCCAGATACAAAAGAATTAACTCTGGGATAGGGAGTTGACTTGGTGGGTATAAGTGCTTTCCATGGAAGAGTGAAGACCAAGGTTTGAACTGCCAGAACTTACATAAAGTGGATGCTACGTGCGTGTATATAATCCCGATGCTTCAAAGGTGAGATGGGTGACTGGGAGAGACGAGAAGACACCAGCAATCTCCTGATCTTATCAGCAATCCACTGAAGTAACCCTTCATCAAATAGGGAGGAAGGTAAAAGGACTGACCCTCATGTTCATTTTCTGACCTTATATATGTGACATGTACAAACCTCACACACACACACACACACACACACACACACACACACACACACACACACACACTCGTGTCATACACAGAACTTTATTATAAACAAAATTCTGTTGCTTAGCATTCAGCCTGTTTTAGGTTAATCCAATACCGAATGCTTTGAAAGGTTGTTGCTCAGCAAAAGCAAGCATGGTGCTCATTAACAGAACCATGTACAGGTGTTGTTTTGCTTGGTTCACAAAGTTAGTCCATGGTTATGAATGAGTAATGAATATCCAGGGTGGAAGAAAGGGAACAGGAAAGAGAAAACAAATGAGCAGATATTCCTTATGCAGATTAATTTTACTAAAATGTCTGACCACTGATGAGTTAGTAATTCATCTGTGATTAACATATACATGTGCATCGCTAAGGATCACTGGTATTGCATCCTGCATGCAATTTTGCGTATTAGGGTAAGATTGCTTCACAGGAGGTTTAATTTCTCAAGTTAGTAAGGCAAGATTGCTATTGAAATCGCCTAATACTGCCAATCAAACTTGAGTTGAACATGTACACCTTTGTATAAGAATCTGTGAATACATTAAAGGTTGAGAAACACTACAATAAGCTTAAGTAAAAGCAAAGTCAAATCCCTGACTAGTAATTTACCCATCACTCAGTGGAAGTGTAGCTTTAACAGAGTCCTTAGTTTGAAATCAGCATGCTTTATTGTGAGTCCCTGGTCCGTAATTTAGTGGTCATGTAATATTAGCCAAAAAATTTGATAGCTCTTGCTTCATTTTCACATCTGTGTAACTGCAATGTGATTGCACCTATAGATGTGATTACAACCAATAAGTTGATTTTTTTTGGGGGGGGGGACATCAAACGAGATTATGTAAAATATTTGAAGCAGTATTTGCCATACAGTAAATGTGTTTGCTATTCCTCACAACTTTATGATGACTATAAAATTCCTAACTGCACAAAGGATAGATGGGAATTTTAAAACATTTCTTATGCCTGAAGAATTTACTCCATTCTATTGTAGTAAACCAACCACTCTAAACTTGAGGTACACAAACATGATGTTTCTTGGGAAGAAGTAGAGGAGATAAACATTGCCCAGCGCACAGTAGGTGCTGCTTACTGGGCTTGTATTTAATTTTGCTTGAGTAGAATGGAAACACTCTTCCTAGAAACAATGCAGAGATGCTCTAGGCTGCTTGGATCTTTCCAGTATATATGATAATTATATATATCATATAAATATATCAATATATATATTGATATATTTATATATATATATCAATCTTTCTATGTATCTATGTATGTATCAATGTATATATTAGATAGATAGATAGATAGATAGATAGATAGATAGATAGATAGATAGAGAAAGAGACAGACAGACAGACAAGGAGGCAGACAGACAGAAATATTCTTCCTGTCTCACTCATTGCTGACACTTCTCTCCCTTTTTAGTCAGCACAGCCTTTGAGCTGGACTATGTTAGATCCACCAGACATTAGCAGACTCCCCGTCTCTGTTTTTGTAAGGGTCATGTTTCTCTTTTCCTGCTGAAAGAGTAATGGTACCCGTATTATTTTACTGGCATAACCAGTCTGAGTAGTTCATTTATCCATCCATTGCCTCTCAGTACCAGAACCCCAGAGATCCTGTAGCAGCCTTAGCACACCAAGTTCACGATATTGATGATCTGGAAGGGAAATTTTAAAATAATTAAGGAAAGCTTGTTGTCCTGTACGCCACTGGTATGAAACTAAAGCCTACCTACTCTGTAGATTGTTAAGAAAAGAGCACATCCTAGCTAAATATAAACTATTTGTGTGCACTCAGATATGTGCAGTACACTCATCTGCGTGACAACTACAGCAATTTGAAAAGTAACCACTCTTTCCTTTCCCATTTCTGTGTGTGCAGGAGGGAGCTCAGGAAGTCTGGTGTGTTTTTTGCATTTTGCCAGTTTGTTATGCAGCCACTCTGGGGTCAGTCTTTCCTCCATACTTTAAACTAGACGACGAGGAAAACCTTGTTTCTCAGAAGCTGACCCTTCACCACATATTTAAGTACAAATTGCTATTTTTCTAATCATCCCTAACAAGTAAGATAAGACCCCATAACAGCTAAAGAGTATTAAAATCCCTAATAAATATTCGAATGCTTTAAAATTAAAAGCAATGTTCCTTTGGTATCCTGGGTTACATTGTTATCTTATAAAATCAGATTCCTAATGGACAGAATAGACAAGCACCATAGTTACTGTGTGTTCCAGCTACACAAAGAATGTTTCAGAGTATCGTTTTATTTAACCATTCTTGAGTATCTGCCAGGAAGATAAGGTTGTATAGTTAAAGATAAGAAAGGCAGTATGTGGGAGATCAGGGAGACCGGAGCACATTCTCTGCCGAGTTACATCCCCAAACTCATCTTAGTTACCTTATCCTTCACCATCTCATCTTTTAGAAAATTGCATCTAAAAATCTACTGGTGCACTGTATTAGTCTGGGCACTCTAAAGGAAACGAACCAAACAAGGTCAGTATGTATTGCGGAAAGGGAGAGCTTAGGTTGAAACACAGGATACAGTCTGAGTAGTCTTAAGGGTGAGTATTTTCCCACCGGTAAGGCGAAGACCCTGACCCGGTCTTTGCTCAGCTGATGAAGCTGAATATCTTTCCAGTCCTAACTCGGCACTAATGACTTGTAGATTCCTCGAGAGAGCTCCTGGACTTCAAAGTCTCTTAGGAGGTTGAAGAAGCAGGGTCCTGATGTCAGTGATGATGGTGGCACCAGCAACAGAAGTAGACGCTGAGTTGCGTTGATTATTTTGTCAACTTGCTACAAACTAGAGACATCTGGAAAGAGGAAACCTTTAACTGAGGGCTCCTTTCAATGAGACTGACCTATGAGTATATCTATGGGGGGCGTTTTACTGATTGCTAATCATGGAGTGGGACCGATACCACTGTGGTATGGAGAGCTTTGGGGGCCGCTTCTAGAAACTTGGCAGCAATTTGACATTGGGCCAGGACAAAAGAAAAGATATCTTGGTTATCCCGATAAGCCCCTAGAAACAGTGATCACAGGACTCTGTTTATTGCCTTGCTTTTTCCTTAACCTAGAACTGACCTTATTACTTGCATGTAATTAAAATGGTATAAAAGCAGACTGGGGGAAAAATAAGCCCACTTCAGCCTCAGAACAGGCTGGGGTCATGCTACAGTGTTGTCTGTCTTTCTCTTTTTAATCCTTGTTCCACCCCCTCCCCTGGAGAGCCCCTTGACTGACTGAGCTGGCTTGGTAACTTGGTAACTTGGGCAGCACCACCACTTGGGCTGCCGGCTTGAATATGGATTATACATACCCCATTCCTCTATGCTTCTCTTTGGATTTCTGTCACTTTGGGTGATGGTTATTATCTCAGCAACAGAAAAACAAAACAAAACAAAACAAAACAAAATAAAATAAAATAAAATAAAATAAAATAAAAATAGCAAAATACCTAAAGCCAGTGCTCGCCATAAAGAAGTTAAGATCACAAAAAAAGAGCACTACATTCCTTTTTCTTTGGTCCTCTTTATATCTGGTCTACTGAGGGAAAAGCCCCCCCCACACACACACTATGGGGGACTCTTCTCCTTTCAGTTAATCATTTATGGAAATGTGCTCATCAATGCATCCAGTGGTGCATCCCTCAATTGAACTCAGGTTCAACGAAATGACAACTATGGGTGACACAGGTTTGAACACACTGTTCAGAAGCCACTCCATTTGACTCCATTTTCTTATCTTTTTGGTTCGTTTGTCAGATCTGATTGCTCAAGCTTGCCAATTGCCAAGAGTTTTCCAATTGATACAATCAATACTTTGATTAAAATTCTAAAGGCAACAAAGTCATCTAACTGAAACAATGAGGCCATAATTAGATTTGTGACACCACTGTTAGATTTATTTGATGCTCCACTATATTTCGTGTGAAAATTAGCACAAATATTTTCTTTAGCTGTTCTCACATGTATACACAATTACTCTAAGAACCACCCCACACACATGAAAGCAAGTAATGTTTCCTTGTCATTAAATTGTGCCTCTATTTACGTTCCCATGAAAAATCTCCAAGAGTTCTCAGAGGATAGACCGAATGGCTCACATAGTACTTCCACTTTATTTTTGGCAATTTCTATTACAGATAATGGCTCCCTTTAGTTTTTGCTCTGTCTTGAAGCTTTGTTCTGGTTTCCAAATGTCTTTGAAAAGTCTGAGAAGTTCAGAAACAGCGAAGGACCACAGGCTTTCATCTTGGCTGGCTCCTTTTATCTCAGTAATATCTCTTGTCTGGTCTCAAAGAAACTTTTGGCATATGGTTTTGTTCTCTAAAATGATAGCTGTAAGCCAGTGGGGACCATGAGCATAAGCATAGCATATCAGAAGTTTGTAGGTATTTCCTTTGACGGCCTCTGTACTATGTGACTATGTCTTCACTATTTTATTAACCTTTGAAAATTTGTATTTTGTAGCTTTATTCTGAACATTTCTACTTAATACCATTTGGAAATTGACTAGTTTTTCTAATTTGTATCTGGAATTATCTGTTCAATAAGCATAATACACTGAAGTTTGCTATGGTTTCTTATTTTCATGATGTTCATTGAAGTGTACAATGTCCAGTTTTAAGCACAAATAAAGTTATAGGATCTTTACTGTTCCTATGTATAGATGTTCCATTAGTCCCAGTGGAGAGCTCATTCCAGTTAGCGCTCCCTTCTTATGTCAATAGACCCTGGCCCATAATCAATCTCTCTACCTAGATTCACTATTCTGAATAATTAATGTTCATACAGGTTTAATATATATATGTATATATTTTAAATATATTTATATTATATGTTTTAAAGCCTGTTTTCACTTATTGTCTTTTTAAAGATTTATTTTACTTTTGTGAGTACACTNTCACTGAATTCAGACAAAACAGAAGAGGACACTGGATCCAATTCCAGGTGGTTGTGAGGCACCACATGGCTGCTGAGAATTGAACTGGGGACCTCTGGAAAAGCAGTCAGTGCTCTTAACCACTGAGCCATCTCTCCAGCCCCTCTTCACTCATTGTCTTAGTATTTTAAAGATTTTTGCCATCTCATAGTATTTATAATGACCTCCTTTTGTGTATGTGTGTGTGTGTGTGTGTGTGTGTGTGTGTGTGTGTTTGTGTGAGACCAAACAATACTCCTTTATAGGGATGTGTCATTATTTCAATTTAATGTTCAGTTGATGGGTATTTAGATTGTTTCCGGAGCCTTTGTTGTCACAAGCATGCTTCTATGACTATCCATGCATGAATTCTTCTGTGGATACATCTTTACTTCCCTTGACCATAAAACAGAGTGGCATTGCTGTGTGGTGACACAATTTGAGGAGTTACACCATTTCACTTCATAGCTCATCAACAACATGTGAAATCACAGTTTTTCACCTCCTAGCCAGCACTGGTGAGTGCTGTCTTCTACTTATTTTATGCACTTACTGGTGATGGGGTGGTACCACATAGCCCTTCCTATTTGTACTTTTTAGTAACAAGTGACGTTGAGCATCTTTTCATGTGTGTATTGCTCACTTGTGTATCTTCTTTGGATGTATGTCCATTCACTTCACCTTCTATAAATTTGAATCTCATCTTTTGTTGTTTATAAAAGTTTCTTTACATATCAAAATAGTTTTCTTACAGAATTTTCTAGTACTCCCCCCCACACTCAGGTGAATCTTCTTTTTATTTTCTTGGTGTCTGCTTTTGAAGCACATTTTTTTAAAAAAAAAATTGATGCAGTTCAATTTACTCTTTGTTTTCCAGAAGGGAGGACTCTTGTCAGCCTCAACATGGCAAAAATGGCCCTGGCAGGCCTTGCCTTTCTCCCCTGTTCCCTCTGCCTTGCTAAAAGCCTTTAGATTACATTCCTAGAGATAGCTACCAAGGTCTATTCCTCTATTTGGCTACTTCCTCTTCCTAAGATGGATTACCAAAGCCCAGCTATCGAAGTATTATAGTCCACTCATTGAAAGCCCCTTTGGCTCTCCTAATTAACACGCCTAGTTGAAATTAAATACCTCATCCTAACATGGGGCTTCCCTTTTTACTGTTATAAACCACCATTTTCCTTTGGGTTGAGTTTGTCTCCTCTTCTATCCAGAGGCAGTCTTTGACCCTCCGGGACAAATACCCCTGACCTCTCCCTCTCCTTGTTGCTTTCCCAGTCTCCCTTGTCCTGTATCTACTGTCTTTCTCTCTTATTCCCTGTTCTATATCCCTCTGGGACGGACAATATATCCTTTGTGCTAAGAATTTGTTCTTGGGGTGTTCTAAGCCCGTATGAATTCCTTTCATTTCTTTCTTTTCCTGTTTATGAATTTGATATTATGTCTAAGAGACTATTGTATAACTAAAGGTCACAAAGATTTACTCCTGAACATTCCTTTCAGAGATTTATAAGTTCCGTTGTCACATAGAGGACTATGGTTTAAGAACACTTACATGTGATACCGAGGTGACTGGAGGGGTTCTTTCCACATCATTTTTTCTGTATGACCTCTATGCCAAATACTTCGAAGCATTGAAGAACCGTTTCAAGGTGAGTTTAATTTCTCCCTCACAACATACAGGACTCCAATACCTGCACTTATTAATATACCTTTGCAGTTGTCACTGTGGTAGACAGAAAAGATTGGACACTGAGTTTTCAAGCACTATTTGTTCAAAAACAATTCCTTTGCATTGAATTGTCCAAGCAGTCTTGTTGAAAACAAACCAAATGAAATAAAATAAAATAAAATAAATCTAATGTAAATCCAAAGTTTCCTCTTTTTCCTGCTGGAATTTCTATTCCACTTACCTGTATTTTCTGCTTTACAAAAAAGCATCCCAGCATTTGATTACCACAGTTTTGTAGTAAATTTTGAAATCAGAAAGTACAATATGTTCAACTTCATTCTTTTTCAAGATTGTTTTCATTTTTCCATCCCCTCTATATTTCAGTAGGGATGTTAGGGTCCATTGTTAAATTCTTCAGATGAGGAGGCTCTGATAATGAGAGAACATTCAGTGACTATGTAGAGCACCTTAGGAGGCCATTGGTACTTAACAGTGAAGAGCTTCACAATTCATTACGATGTATCCTTGCATGTTTTTGCATTCCTGTCTCATAAGTAAAATTGCCTTTGTCGTACTAGGTTATGTCCACACTGTAGTCTATGGCAAGTCACAGGTGTCCCAGGACAGTTAGTTACCAAGTGTCACCTAGCACAGAGGTAGATGACAAACTCATGTTGTATGACGTTGGTTTTTTAACTGTCAATTTGACGTGGTCTAGAGTTCCCCTCTGATACGAGTCTTGATTAGGGATTGTCCAACTGGGCTATGGGAATGTCTGTGAGGAATTAGCTTTATGATGTTTATTGATATGGACAGCCTCAGCCTAAAGGTGAGCAGCACCTTTCCCCGAATGGGGAATGTCCTACAAGACTGGAGAAAGTGAGCTGACTGACTCATCCTCTCAGGGCTTTTGTGTGTGGATGTGACTGTCTGCTGAGGTTTCCTTCCCGATTCACCTTTAGTGATGGATGGACTATTACCTGAAGGTGTAAGATTATTAAACTCTGTCTTAAAGGGTTTTCCTCCAGGGTATTTTAGCACAGTAATATCAAAAAGGCTGAGACATGTTGTAATGTCAAGATGTTAGTTACACTTGATAATGTAAATGGTTACTTGTGCAAATGAATCTTATGGTTAATTCAGGGTTTTTTTGGGGGGTGGGTGGGCTTGCTACACGTCCATTCATATTTTCTATTTTTTATTTTCTATTTATTTTTAATCTTATAACATTTCTATTTTAATAATTTGTATATTCCTAGGATTTGTTGATTTCATGTATGTTATTTAATTTAATATCTCAATGCTTTTAGTATTCGTTATGTATCTATTTTTATTTTTCAGAGGTAAGTGGTAGAATGTTCCTTGTTAATTTTGACGTCAGTCATTTGACTCTTCTTCAGAATTCTAGTTCATCTGGCTAAAGTTGCATGTCTTGTTGATAGTTTCAAAGAACCAACTGTTTCATTTATTGCTTTGGCATACTGCTTTTCTCTTCTCTACCCAGTTTCCACTCTTAATTTCCTTTACCTAGAGTTTTTTTTCCTGGTTATTTTGGTTTTAACCTGCTACATTGTTTTCAAAAGTAAAAAGATCGGCTCCTCACTTGAGACCTTCATGCTTTTCTAATATGGATTTTACAATGCAAGTGTAGCACTGACCAACATTTTGTCTGAAGCTCATACATTTCCTTATGCTGTGTGTTTTTTGTTTCCTGGTGTCTCAAAATAATTTCCTATGGGATTTCTTTTGTGTGAACAGTTGCTGAGGAGTGTACCATTTAATATTTTTCTAATTGTAATCTCCTCATTTGCCTGGATTTTTCTCTTGCTTTTCAATTATGTTTAGGTAGATATGCAAAATCAGTATGATTTCAATCTGTAGATATCCAGAGATTATTTGATAGTATAACATACAATCTATACTGACGGAAACTTGCTTTTTACTTGAAATAAATGTATATTGTGCTATTACATGAAGTAGTCTGTGTGTGTCCATTAAGTCCAACATTTTATCATCATTTTTGAGTCTTCGGTTGTTTTGAGGTCTACATTTCTATCTTCTTTGTAAAAGTATTCCATTTAGTGTTAAATTTTGTTCCTTGCCTTCCACCTGTCTGGTTACTGTATCCATTGTTGAAAGTTAGATATTGAAAACACTGTATTTCCCAACTGTAGAATCTCATTCCTTTAAATATTTTCCACTTTTTGTTGATATACCATCCAATGAAGTGTCTTCATATTTTCATTTAGTTATTCAAACATAGTTTCCTTTGGCTCTTGGGATGTTATTATAATAATTTATTTAAGCACACTTTTCAAGGGACTGTGTTAATCCATTCTGTTACTGTAATAATGTGCCTGACATAAATCAATTTTAATAAGGAGATGCCCAGAATTTTCTGTAAATGTTTGTTAAATCCATTTGATATATGATGTCAGTTTATTCTGACATCTCTCTTTTAATCTAGTTGACATTTTATTAGATAAAATGGGGTATTGAAATCACCTAGTAATAATGAATAGATGTTAACTGATGTCTTTAAACCTGGTAGTAGCTTTTTGTTTTAAATGAAATTGCATACTCTGGAGTTTGTCACATAAATGTTAAGGATGCTAATGTGGTTTTGGTTAAGTGTTACCTGTTTTCTTGATTAAAATACCTCACGTTATCTCTTCTGATTAGTTTTAGTTTGAAATCCTTTAAATCATATATCAGGCTAGCAATGGCTGCTTGCAGGTGTGTGTGTGTGTGTGTGTGTGTGTGTGTGTGTGTGTGTGTGTGTCTGTGTCTGTGTCTGTGTGTGTGTGAATACAATTAATAAAAAGAGGACATATATATAAAAGAGAGAAAAGGGATTCTATAGAAGGGCTTGGCAGAAGGAAAGGGAAGAGAGAAATGTTGTGTCTTATGATCTTTAGAAAGGTAAAATGAAGAAGAAAATGCTTATTTTGGCTTCCACTTTCAGAAGTCTCCACTCATATTTAGCACAGCTGCTTGTGATGAGAAAAACTATTAGAGAACACTGCTCACCTTACAGAGTGCAGATGGAGAGAAAGGAAGGGAATCAATGTCGTACATAGAGTTAAGACAGCTCCTCACAGACCGTGCACCCTGCTAAAGCGTCCAACTGCCTCTCAAGAGTTGCATTTCCTGTGTACCAGTCCTTCAACACATGAGCTTTTGGAGACATTTAAATTTAAATCATCCATTATTGACCCCCAGAGGGTCATGTCTTTCTCAGTACAAAACTGCACCCAATCTAGCTTCAAGATCTATTGTGATGATATGTCTAGCCTTGGGCCAAAAATTCTAGTCAAACTCCGCTCTGAGACACAAGGCAAATTTATCTGTGAAATCGCAAGAAAACAAAGAATTCTACGATATAATTTTGCAAAGTAAATATCCCTATTTCAAGAAGGAAGGAAGAAAAACAAACAGCATGAAGGAATTTGATCAAACCAGGCAACAAATATATAGAAATATTAAATCTTCATGTCCCTTTCTGACACTAGGATTAATTACATAGTGATCACAGTATCATGGACATTCCAAAGCTGAGTCCATGCCGTATGAAAAGCTTTCACTTGTGTTCAAAGGAGCTTGAACTTTGGATGGAGCTCCCAGCTAGAGTAAATGACATAAACTGAGGTCACTTAAGATGGCAATCCTATCCTGTATTCAGCCTGTTTGTTTAACCTGCCTTTAAAAGAACAAATCTTACTTGTCTAGGATTTTTTATGTAATCAAACTTACAACCTATACTAATACATAAATGTAACCTTAAATTTTATATATAATATATGATTGATATATGACATATGATATATGATACGTGATACGTGATACACGATATACAATATACGATATATGATATGATATATGATATATATGATATATAATAATTATATATTATAACTAGATATATATTAATATATACATATAATAGTATATGACAATCATTAACAATATCAAATGTAGGTTAGCAAATATAAAATATAGGTTTAAAGCAATCTTATAAAGTAAATATCCACCATGATGGAAAATCTACCATAAATCCACCATATTGCTTGATAAACACTGATATTTGTAGTACTGTTGGTTATCTGTTCATTATCTGGAGTCAGTTGGGGTAAGTTGGGATCGGCTTAATCCTTGTAAAATTCTTTGAAACATCTCCCCCCTTCCTTCCCCATTTGCTGTTCTATGTGCTGTTTAATAGAAGAGAACATTGTCAGAGACAAGTATGTTCAGACAGAGGGTAACAGGCATAGACACAGTTAGAGGAACAGGGACATAATTGCATGGCAGCCTTCACGCAGGAGTAGATTTAGATTCATACAACAGGCAGACACGGATGGTGGAAAACAGAGGTAGTGCAAAGTAAAGAATTTAAATTTGGGCTCCATCTTTGTTAAACAACTCAAAGGGGAAGTACTTGGATTATTTTTCCCTTAATGTGACCCTAGTGCATTATTGGTAACTGAGCTTATTATTATGTTTAAAGTGCCACAGAAAGTATATAGTTATTCCCGCTTTTATGGCCTTACTGATGTACAATCACTGGTAGCTCTGGCAAGAATTCAATGTTACTGGCCTGCCCACTTTCCTGGAGTCTCCACTGCAATGTCAACTTCACTCATACAGCTTCACCCACCGCCCACTCAATGCAAGTGTCAGGGACTCTAACTCTGCTCCAACTGCTGCTTCTTCTTTGGCTGTGTTTGAAATATTAGAGGAAATGTGTGACACTGTAGTAATTCTTCCAGGCTTAGTGTTTGTAGAAGCAGTATCATACGAGCAATGCTGTTACTGGAGATGCTGGAGTCAAAGCTGGGTTTTGGCATCCCTATTCAGCTGGGCTCAGCCCTCCATCCTCAGTATGGCAGTTACAAAGGAAAGTATTGTTGAAAAGCAGAAAAAGGAGATTGATTCACTGTAGCCATAACAAGAAGAGAATGATTCTCCCCCACTGATCCCTCCCCTAATATCTTTGGTGTTACAAAATAAGGTTTAGGTTTAAATAGCTTTCAATAACTAAGCAGTTCTGTTTAAGGTGCAGTCCCAATCTTCATTGACCCATCATTGTCTCCTGTTCAAATCATCAGAACTTTGTAATGGCTTCTCCTGGGAGAGAATTTTCTCCTCTGCCTGGCACCAGGCTTCAGCCTTTTCCTTATTCTAGGGTAAGATTCTGGGGGAATTTTTAACTTTTTGTTATCTATTGTTTCAAAACTCTGAAAATGAGGTATGTGGGCACAAGCATCTCTTTAGAATCTCTTCACCCCTGGCCACGGTGGGTATTCAGCATGCTCAGAGTTACTCATGGCTGAGGACAGAGAAACAAATCTAGAGGAACGACTTCCCTGAGTGGTGCCACTGTAGCAGGGCATCCAGAAGTCCTTTTCTCAGATGGAAACTGAAATGTCTACATTTTTATAGCACTAAACCTATGATAGGTGGAGCCTTTCTGATTTAAAAGGTGTTCTCAAGATGAAAAATGCTTGAGTTTTTCTAAAATGAGGGCCCACTCTGAGTATTTTAGCCAAGCGTTCTGCTCTTGACCTACCGCCCCAGCCTCCTTTTGACTTTCTGTTTTGAAGCAAGAACCCATTATGTTGTTCTGGCTCTCTTCCTGTGTAGTCAAAGAAGGTCTCTAACTGGTAATCATCTTGCATCAGCCACGTAGTAGCTAAAGTTACAGAATTGGCTTCTTTCTAGTGACACTGATCTTTAGAAACCACATCTTCCTTGGCTCCAACTTTAAAAGAAATTCTCTTCTGTCCAGAGAAAGATTCTCAAAATTTTCCACTCATGGTTTTTTACTCTTGATTCTTACCCTAGGTCTAACTGAAAGGAGCCAGCCATTCCCATGGCAATTCTTGAGTACTGTGTGGCCCTGACATACCTTCCATCCTATTAACTAGCTGTCACCTTAAACTTAACCCTTTAAAGACTGAAGGCATGAACAGACTTAACTCATTCTACTTCAGAATGTAGCACAGATGACTTCTGTTCAAGGTGCCCAGTGCATGGTTTTATTTCAATCTGGAAGTTCATAAGCAGAGCCTTTATTGTCCACAGTCTTCATCATTCTGATTTGAACACAGACCATAACCACACATTAAACTGTCATATTCCTGACTGTAAACCTCTAAGCTTTGCCCAGTCTTCTTATCCAGGCTTCCCTAAACTCCTCCTGCAAATAAGTTGAAAAGGCCTTAGGTCATATGGCATGGTGTTATCATTATTATCATTATTATCATTATTAATTTTCTGCACTGATTGCCTTTTTGTTGCCATGACAAAATACTCCAACTAAATAAATTTCAAGATTTTTGGAGGAGGGCAGAAGGATAGATTAGTGGGGAACAGTACTCGTCATACACTCCTTGTGACCTGAGTTTGATTTGTGGAATCCACATAAAATTTCAGATGTGGTTGTGTACGCCTGTGGTCCCAGTTCTGCTACCTCTAGACAGGAGGCAGAGATAGAACTATTGCCTGAAGGCTTTCAAACCAGCTAGGGAAAAATAAGAGAGACAACCACAGAGACCTTCTCCGACCAAGGTAGAAATAAGAACCGACTTCTCAAAGTTGTCCTCTTATTTCCACATACATTCTATACCACACACACACACACACACACGCACACTCACACGTACAGGCGCACACATACACACACACACATGCCCACACATATGTATAACACAACAATAAGAAAGTAAATATAATTTAATAAAAATTTATTTTAGTTTACATTGTAAGTGGTTTAAGTCCAGGCATAATCCTAGTGCTTTATAGCCAATGGCACAGAAGAAAAAAACATGGCAGGGGAAGGATGTGGTAGAGTAGTCTGTTAGCAACCTAGTAACCTGCAACAGAAAGTGAGAGGAAAGAGTCCAGGTCCAACCAGACTTTTCGGGAAATATTATTCAGAATGACTTTGCTTCCTTTACTCAAGCTACTACAGCTTTTGCATTCTCCCAGAGCACCATCAATCCTGCAGTAGAGATAGTCTTGAGGGACATTTATGGGCTAGTGCATGATATGCAAGTTTCTATTGACTGTATTTTATGTGAACATCCTTTTTTATGGTTTTGGTTTTTTGAGACAGGGTTTCTCTGTATAGCCCTGGCTGTCCTGGAACTCACTCTGTAGACCTGGCTGGCCTCAAACTCAGAAATCTGCCTGCCTCTGCCTCCCGAGTGCTGGGATTAAAGGCGTGCACCACCACGCTGTGAACATCCTTTTTATTCCTCTTCTTCTTCCTCCTTCTCCTCCTCCTCCTCCTCCTCCTCCTCCTTTGGGTTCCATTTTTTCTGATAAAACTCCACATGTAAAATAATATAATGTAGTAGCACTTTAGATTTGAAAGAATACTTCGCAAGTTGGCTCTTACTTTTGCTATATGTGGACTTTTAAAAATCTTTGCTAAAATTGCTCTTTGCCTATTTAATACCTTTCTTACCTCATTTTTGTATGTTTGTGTTCTTGGTTCTATTCAGCTATGAAGTTTATTCTCTGTTAGCTTAGTAATTAACTAATAATTAAATGGGAGTTTCCTTACCAGCCTTAAAACAATAAGCCAAATCTTTGCTATATTTATATTTAGTGTATACTTTCAGGGTTCTAGCCCATTCAAAACATCCTTAGTCTTTATTTCCTGTTTGAGAAGAACAGGAGTATAGAGCAAAGGTGAGAGATTGTGGTCTTCTAAGGTCATTTCAGGCATGTGTATAACTCTTCACTAGACCATACTATAACGTTCAGTGATACATTCTATCTTTCTAATTCCCCTGAGGCCAACTCATTCCCATTTTCCCTTGTAATAGTTTTGGTAAATTTCCTGTTAGCTTTTAATCACTTTATTGTTTCAGCCACCTGCAATATAGTAGTGTTTCCACTTTTTTCTCCAAATACCCTAAGGTAAGAGCCATAGAGGAAGAATTCTGCGTTTGTATCAAATAAAGGCAAGCCCTGAGTTTAACCCTTAATTGGGAGCTGCTAGGAAGATAAAATTGAAATGCATTTCCTGGATGGAGCCTTTAGAGTCCTTCAAATGCACTTGCTGTCTTCCTTGTCTGCTGCTATGCTAGCTGTTCCTCTGCCATAATTGTGAACTTTATGACTGTCAGAGCAGTTATGGAATTCGGAAGACAATGATGGAGGGAGTGGAGTGTGAGGGAAAATGCCACAGTGCTCATTGTCTTTGCCAACTTTCATCCATCGTTCTTCTCCATGCAGTTTTAAGATTTGGGTTGATTTTCCAAGTTTTAAAGTAGCTAATTTAGGTAATTGTTTGTATTCTCATTATTTCCTGAGTGGATGATTTCAGAGTTTTTGGTTTCTGGTTTGGTTTTGTTTTGTTTTATTCTGACACCCGGATGTGCCTTCACTCTTGTTTCGGTGGTATCTTAACCTTCTAAAATAGATGTATTCTATTCTACCTTGTCAGAGTTTACATAATATTGATTTTTCTAGTCTACCTCAAAGGACAGCGACAATGTTTACGCTTCGGTAGCCAGGATTCCTGAGGCAACTTTTACATTTGTTTGTCTTTATTTCTCTTCCCTTTTGCTCAGTCTATCACTACGTACAAATTATTCTCTACACGATCCTCACATTTTCCCCTTTTTTGGTGTCCTCAGAGAAAACTGTCTCGCTGAAAATCTCATTATTTGACTCCCCAATTCTTTACTGACCTTGTAACCTGCCTGCACCCCTACCAGATATTCTACCATTTAGACACACTGTTGACCTTGGGAGTTTCATAAAACACAAAAATAATCCTTTGTGCTTTAGGTTTTCAATGCCTTTCCTATTTTCTTAAGAGAAAGGTAAGCATCCATTTGCCTCTTCTAGATTATTATTTAAGCAATTTCACCTTGGTTTGAATGAATACTTAATTAATACCAACATAGTATATCAGAATATTAGTTCTCTTATGATGCAGACTGATTTTCATGACCACTCTGGCCTCAAAGTATTTGAACAAAGCCTGGTGCAAATGCAGAGGTCATTGGGTATTTGCAGAGGAGGATATTTTTAATTGAACTGTGCCCAGGCTATCCTGAGACAAGCATATTAAATCAATGGAAACTCTCTGTTTGCTTAGTTCTCCATTGGCATTTCTCTCCCTATTGAGCAAAGTATCAGGGCCTGCTCCTTTCATTCTTCACTTCAAACAATGGCATCAGGCAGAGGCAGACAAGCTGAAGTTGTGTGCTCAATCCACATAATCTCATTTTGAAAATTATTTTGTCATATCATACTGACTTTCTGTTGAATGAATATTTTCTATTTAACATATATCTCAGGTCTAGTATTATAAAATATACAGGTGAAACCACTTTTTTTTTTTTTTCCAAATCCTGAGCCACATGAAGACTAACAGTGTTCTTTAAATATCCTTTTACATCACAGTCAGGGTGACTTTTGATGATGTTCTATTATGCTGGAGAAGGTTTGAAAGTATTGATCTTTGGTTAATAATATTCGTAACAGTGAGTCGCTTAGATTGCTTACTTATGCTTTTGTAGATTGAAAATGTGATTTCCTGAGGACTGAATGAGGATCCATCTCTTCGTATCTGACAGTAGAGGGCAGAGATGCCAATGATACTCTGTTCTGACAGACAGACAGAACTTGACCCACCCCTCAAACAGTATCAGTTTCCATTTCGGAAAGGCTAGCAGTATGCTTAACTGGTTCAGAATCAGTGCTTTATGTATGTTATAATACACAGCAGCTTGTATGCCTTTCCTTAAGTCTTGAAAGCTTTCAAACTTCACCAAAGCATAGGTTGAACTGTGTGTCAATTTTAGATCTATTCTTGGCATAGAAATGTCCTTGTTTTATGAGCCACACATTTTCTACCAGGCAGTAACTATTTCTTTGGAAATACACTGTGCTTTATATTGTTTTTTTCCCCCTCTTTAAATACAGGAATTTCTCTTTCTTATGCTGATTTCCCTCCAAAATACAAATGAGCTGTTGAATCGCTGTGTTGCTCACTGTAATGTCCCAGAGGTTGTACCAGCACTTTTGTTGCTTTTCAGTTATTTCCAAAACACAGTCCTTGAATTAACTGTGTCCCCAGTAGACTACGTCCTCTACCCACAGCCTCTCCTCTTTCTATATTGTTATTATGTGGAGCTTCTGAAGGACTCCAGTACAGCCAGAGCATGACTGTGACTTCCCACTCTTTTTGTCCTGTCTTGAAATAGACTACCTTATTTTTCTTGCACTTTTAGGATAGGAGCCCATGAGTAATAAATAGGAAGATGGCAAAAGGTTTCCATTGAAATATTTTCTAACTTTGCAGCCACCTCATCTTGATTTATTAAAGTAACGCCATTTATTACCTCGAAATATGAAAGACACAACCTTCTGGGAGAATACATTTCAGGTGTCTTCTGCTGAACTTAAAAATAATTTTTAATTAATTTAAATTTTTAATTTAATTTTTTATTAATTTAATTTAATTAATTTAAAATCTAAAGGTTTTAGACTTACTGACATATTTAGATTATAAAATTTAGATTATAAAAAATAATAGTTTAGATCTAACTAACAGCCACTTTTCCTTATTAGCATTTTATATTTTTATGATACATTTGTTACAATGAACAAGATAAAATATTGTCATTATTTCAGTATCTCAAATTTATCAAGATTCCTCTATTACTTTCAGATAATGACTCCTCAACGATTGCCATACAAGAAATCAGGCTGAGTTAGTGATCTCTTAGCTTGTCTTTGATGGCAATGGAATTTGACACAGCAATCAGGAAGTATCAGTTTCTACTTCAAAAAGATGACCTGACCAGGATGCTGCATTTTTGCTTCGAATTTTATGGAATCACCATCTGGCACTTTGGTTTTAGGCAAGTATAGCTATAGAATATACTCTCTCTAGAATAATAGTACAGTAACGAAAGCCACATTAATCAACAGCATTAAGTATTTGAATTAAAATTAAATGTACTATAAGTAAATATATATATATATATATATATATATATATATATATATATATATATCACATATATTAAATGGACACCCGAGAACCCAGGTGCCAGCGATATCCAGTTTTCACACTTACCCTAATAAAACTGTTCCATTCATGTATTCCCTAATGTTAGAGTTGAAATACCTTTCCTAGCTTTGAATGACTTTGACAGGTTCAAGGAGTGCTTGCATTGTTAGTTTCCCATTAAAAAAAAAATGCCAAAAAGGAAAAATCAAAGAAATAAATATTTGTTTTTCTGTGCTTCATCATTTCAGGGATTTTGTTCATTGTTATATAGTGCATAGGTATTAGTGTTACAAAAATGTCGAGAATAGGATTGTGAATCAGTTACTTCATGACAACCAAGAAGGATAAAGCAAGAGAATGGGGAAACTGCCCAGGGAGAAAATACGTTTTGGATGAATGTCACCAGTGACCTGTATCCTTCCTTGAGGTCCCGCCTTCTAATAGCACCACCTGTCAGAGGACAGTCATGTAGTAGATGAGTCACCGGGAGACCATGGATTCAAGCTATAATAATTGGCAGGTGTTCTGCCGAGTTTCTCAATTAGGATTTAACAAATATTTTTCTATTGAATTAAACTGGATTATGGTATAAATGGTTTTCTTTTTTTCTTTTCTTTTCTTTTCTTTTCTTTTCTTTTCTTTTTCTTTTTACTTTTTTTAGGGCCTTACTAGTATTTGAACCCAGGTCCTCTTGTATCCTAGGCAAATATTTTGCCATTGAGCTATATCCCCAGGGGAGGGATAAGGACTCCAATCCACCCAAATTGGACAGAGGTTGGGGAGGGACTCTTACGGAAGAGTTGGGAGAAGGGCCCTGAAGGGGATGGGAATCTCACAGGAGAATCAACAGAGCCAACTAACTTGGACTTTTGGAAGCTCTCAGAATCCGAGTCACAACCCGAAGAACACACACGGGCTTGAATGAGGACCTGGGCACATGTGTAGTAGACAGCTCAATCTCCATTTGGGCCCCCCAAAACTGGAGCAGAAGCCCTACCTAAAGCTGTAACCTGATTGTGGTATCCATTTTCCCAGCAGGGTTGCCTCGTCTGCCCTCAGTGAGAAATGAAATGCCTACCCTGGGAGAGACTTGATTGCCAGGTTGTGAGGATGGGAGGTTACATGGAGGTGGGGCACACTCTCAGATAAGAATGGGAGGGGGTAGAGGTAGAGTCTTGGTATGTGTGTGTGTGGGGACCAGGAAGAGGAGGCAATGTTTGATAGAAATAAAGAAACAAAAACATATAAAAACAAATAAACAAAACACCCGAGTTCTGTATGTTGTGGAGAAAGACCACAAAGTAAAGCAGCTATATCAATCATCACTTCGAGGGTAGGCACTGTCAGTCTATGGTTTGCCTTGTGTCAAATTACTCATTATTGTCAGCCTTGTGTTAGTCTTAATCACCTGGCTGAGGTAGTGTCTGCTGGATTCTTGAACTGCAAAGTTACTGGTTTTTTTCCACCCTGCTTTACTCGTTCTATGGAAATGACCGTGCACAGTTCAGACAGAAGTAGGCAGTGGTGATTCCCCTTCCAGAAGTTAGATGGGCTATGTAAAGATTCCCTCACCAGTGTGTCTGCTATCTCCATTATTTCTTTATTCACTCATTTCTTTATAGTCAGTCACTGTTCCAACTTGAACCCCATCCTGAGGGCAAACACCAACCTCTGACATTAGGAAGTTGTCTGTTATATTTGCAGAGAAGAATCTAACATAACTGTTCTCTGAGAGGCTTTACCCAGCAGCTGTGGATAACCACACCCAAATATTGGACAGAGGCTGGGGACTCTGATGGAAGAGTTTGGGGAAAGACCCTGAAGGAGATGGGAACCTCACAGGAGGATCATAAGGATGTATTTATATTTTGAGTTAGAACCCAATATCACTGGGCTTATGAATTTCTTACCTTTCTCAGCTTTGACCACCTTGAAAATCATAATCGGCCTCTTTTGTCTTCTTGATATGCCTATATTTATATTTGATATATATATTTCTCTTGTTTTATAGCATGCTCTTTACTTTTTCACAAGAGTCTTATAGGCAGATTGGAAAATGATGATTAATATTCTGTGCATATTAATGCTGGAAATTAATATGGTGACAGATATTACTTAACGATCTATTTCCTAAAAAAAAAAAACAAACAAACAAACAAAAAAAAAACACAATTTCACAGCTTAGGCCTTAGCTGGGCAGACTCTCAACTAGCTCATCTAACTTGAACACCTAACCTATCCAGCCACGTGGCTAGCTATACCTTCAGGTCCTTAGTCATGTCCAACATTCCTCATGTTTTCTGGTGAAAGAAGCTTTCCTCGTCTCTGACCTAGGCAGTTCCACCTTCCACTTACTGCCCAGCTAACCAGACATCTGATGCTTACTAAAGGAAACCTGAGAATGTCTTTGGTAGGTGAGAGACAAGGACAGAGAGACAACGTCACACAGAGTACCCCAACATTGGATCTCGTCTAGTTTTTATCCTGCTCCTGAAATCAGGTATTTCCTCACATCCCCACTCCACCCCAGCGATGTCCAGTTTCTTTCTTGTTCATGCTGCCAGCAAAATTTGATATTAGGTACTCCATTGTGTATTTCAAACCAAAAAAAAAATAGATAAATAAGTAAATAAAATCTAAAGATCTATAGTTTCTAGCATAATTTATATCAGAGGTCAGCCAATGTTTCCTGTAAAGTGCCAGACGGTAATTATCATAAAATATGTAGCCATGTGGTTTTTGTCTCCATGACTAAACAACTTTAGAAGCAGCAGAAACAGCCAGTTTAGTATGTAAGCAAATACATGTGCCTATGTTCTAATAGCATTTTTATTATAAAATCAATAGCAAGGTACATTTGATTCCCATTCCACATGTGCTTCCCTGATACTTTTCTGTGGCTTTTCTGTGTGTGTATGAGGGGATCTGTACTGGCTAGTTTTGTGTCAACTTGACACAGCTGGAGTTATCACAGAGAAAGGAGCTTCAGTTGGTGAAATGTCTCCATGAGATCCAGCTGTGGAGCATTTTCTCAATTAGTGATCAAGGGGGAGAGGCCCCTTGTGGGTGGGACCATCTCTGGGCTGGTAGTCTTGGATTCTATAAGAGAGTAGGCTGAGCAAACCAGGGGAGGCAAGCCAGTAAAGAACATCCCTCCATGGCTTCTGCATCAGCTTCTGCTTTCTGACCTGCTTGAGTTCCAGTCCTGCATCCTTTGGTGATCAACAGCAGTATGGAAATGTAAGCCGAATAAACCCTTTCCTCCCCAACTTGTTTCTTGGTCATGATGTTTGTGCAGGAATAGAAACCCTGACTAAGACAGGATCTATTAGAACAAAGATGAAGATGAGAATGAGGATAGAGGAAAATGAAGGGAGAAGAAGAGGACAGTGCAGGGGGGAGAGAAGAGATGGGGGTAATTAAGAGTTGCAGGTTGAATTCAAATGCTCTCATTTTAGGACTAGTCCTGTTATTTTGCTCTCTCTGTATCAATGACTCTTCAAATTACACCCCAAGAGCTAAATGTACCTTACTTTTTAAGTAATAGACTATCTCATGTCTACACTAATCTCATATTCCGAGAGGTAAAGTGGGGACAATGACTGTAATTCTACATGCAGTACTTTAATATCAAATCTTCTTTATTTATATTAATGCACTGTGCAGTTGTATGCTCTATTTCACTAGCAAAATGATAAACTTACCCAAAAGCGTATTTTCTAAAAATGTTTCTGAAAAAGAATTGTTCAGTACAGACATCTTCTAGCTAACAGGTTCAACGCCCAGCTATTTATAGGTCTAACTGCATAACAAGGAGCCTGTTGTCTGAAAGCACAAGCCAGCATTGAAGGTGACAAGTTCAGCAAATGTGCTCTTCAGAGCCTAACAGGGAAAGACAATGAGGACTGATGGATATGACAATTTAAAGACACAATTAAACCCCTCAAGAAAGAGGAGAATGGGAATCAAGAAGATTTAACAAATAGACTGGTCACCACAATCACAAATGTTCACTAAATTATTCATTATGGCATATATACTCCCTCTTCTCAACACTGACTTTTCTGGAACACTCTTTGAACTATTCTTTAGTTCTAAGTCCTCACAATGACAAAATCCTGCATGAATGTATAGTTTTGGATATTTAATGCACTGACCCATGTGCTTTTTACCCAGGCAGACCAGCTGTTAGAAACAAATTACCTTTGCTTTGCTGTGAGACAGTGTTATCTGTGGAGTATATAGTTCCTCCCGTCAAATGGTTATAAGTCATGTCTAATCAATAAAGAGCTGAAAAGATAACGTTGTAAAGGTAAATCACACAATATTTCTAGACAAACTTGCCTTGCAGCACGGAAGGACTCTTCTTTTATTGATTATACATTTTTCTAATTGTCCAAAAATCTGTACTCCAAAATGCCAGTGACCCAGTGATCGTAGACTTATTTTAAATAAACTAAATCTCTCCTTGCGTTAGACCATTGATGAAAGATGAAAATAAACCTAGAGGAGAGTTCAATGAAGCATCAGTTCATATAACCATTAATTACCCAATGGACACATTTCTAAGTTAAGGACAGTTTCTGTGGAACAGCATGGTAGAAATAGATTCCAAAAGCCACGTGGGAAGGTTATGCTGAGAGATGTTTCCATCCCTAGAAAGTATTTCTGTGGGATATAACAATGCTGCTGCAATAGATATTAGCGACAGTGGAAGCTGCTGTGTATAATCTGAACAACAGAAACGAGTTATTTCAACTGTAGGGTGATTTGCTGCAAGGAATTAGTTACAAAAGAGAAATAGAATCAACTGTTGGTCCAGAACTGATATTATCAAGGCTCAGACCTGTTTTGCCACTACTTGCCTGACGACTCTGTCCATGTGATAGTAGCATCTCAAAAGCACGTGGGAACCAGTACATCCATCCCAACACTACATCTGCCAAATGACTTGGCAAGGGAAGTGGGTAATAGTACTATTTTTCCTTCTTCTTTCCAATCTCAGAGCAAATCATAGATGCCATGCAGTCTGCAAACCATCGTGCCCATAACTTAAAGGTGATAATAAGAAGGAAGACACGGAACTTATAACTAAAGAAAAACTGATAAAATGTGCTCAGGTACTTGAAGTATTTGTCTTTTAAGTATTCAAAGACATGTGGCAGATATAAACTGATAGCCCACTAGGAAGATAGACAATATTCATACAATTTTCTCCACAATCTTTGTGGCAGAAATGCTTTAGTCCATATTTTTAATCATTGGGAAACTGAAGCATAAATAGTTTTGTCATTTGGCTAAGTTCCCATAGCTACTAGGATTTAGATCTAGGACTTAAATACAGGATAAAGTGAACACAGTGTTCATCTTTCAAAAAATATTCTACAATTCAGCATGCACTTACATTCTGTGTTGTAATTGCTCAACTGCAGAAAAAATTCCAAGCTTTTTCAGGTCTTCACCCAATATATTTTTGATATGCATCTCCCTGGCTATCTCACAGAATTTATGACCTTCATTTGCATCTTCATGGCCAAGCTGTGTGGGAACTAAAAGGAGGGAAGGAGGGGGGAAGGAGGGGGAGTTTCTCCTATGCTCTGGGCAGGCAGACATGAGAGGGCTGCCAGATGTTTTCCACTTGGCCCGGGGTGGGCATCTAAACCACTGACCCCAATCGACAGGGGGTGGACAAGGGGCAGCCCCCCAACTGGGGGTCCCGGGACAACACCCTGTAGCCCCAGGGTTATGGGAGAGAGGGCTGAGGGAGAGAGGTTCCCATGCAGGTGAGAGTAAGTGCAGCGGGCCTTGATGAACAGAGACAGTCTGTGGTTTTAGAGCTTTATTATAGAAAGGCAGGGAGAAAGGAGACATGGTAAAGAGAGACAGAACAGCCACGGCAAAGAGGAGAGAGGGGGGAAAGGAGAGAAGAGGAAAGGCTAGAGAGTAAGAGGGAGAGAGAGGAAGAGAGGGAGAGGAGAGGAGAGGAGAGGAGAGGAGAGGAGAGGCGAGAGTAAGAGTAAGGGGAGTAAGAGGGATAAGAGCAAGAGAGTGAGGAGGGACCAAACAGCCCTTCTTATGGCATGCTGTTATCTTTACTGTTGCTAGGTAACTGGGAAGGAGTTTAGCCTGAAGGTCAGAAGCTTGAGACAGTGCCTACATGACTACTAGCTATGCTTCTCCTGTGGGAGCTATAGGGGTGGTAACTTCAACAGGAGCCAGGGTCCAGGAGACATGAGAGGACTCATTCTGTTCCATGTAGGTGAATTATCAACACTGGGTCCCGGGGTTCAACATTTCAGCTTGACTGGAGACCAGACTGTCTTTGTATAGCCCAATGTCTAATAAAGCTGGATCCAGGTGGTGTTTCTGCTTTGGGTTCTCAACAGTGAAGTTAAATAATTCCACATTTGTTTCACTCTTCCAGGCACCTTCCCTTAAGGTATTCCTGTTTCCATTATAGGGAGCTACATTCTAAAACAATCACTAACCCACTCTTTTTATGCTCATGATGAATTCAAATGCCTCACCCCCAAATGGAGCATCCCTAGCTTTTATTTCATAAAGCACCAATAAAGAAGAGAATATGAATACCTGACCATAATTTAGTCAGACTCAGGGAAAACCAAAGTGCATTCATCAACAAAAGTGCTCAGTCAGACTTAATTTCTGGCCTTCCCCTAAATAACTGGGGTCAGGTGATGGCTACCTACATGGAATGACTCTGAGTCTGTACTTGTCACCATCCTTGCTGGCAATGCTTGCTCTAGTCAGCAAGAGCATCTTTTCATTCAAGACTGAGACAGGATTTCCTCCGATCTTATTTTATTCCTTTTATAGTGAAAAAGTATCCAAACTTTGGAGGTGAGAGAAGATGGTGGCCATACTCTCACCCTCCTCTAACCTTATCAAATTCTCTAAGAAGCTCCTGTTTGGTTTGATTTATATTACTACTGATAGCATTGCAGACTGTATAATTAAGTTTAACCTTTAGAAACCTGTTAGACTGCAAATGATTTTTATCCAGTTGAGATGCAAATGGTTCTTTCTGAGAGAGAGGGAAAAAAAAATAACACCAAAGGTCACTCTTTATGGTCTTGGTACTACAGGACATTTAAGGGTTTGGTATTTAATTTAGCAATGTTTTCAGTACTTTTATCTTCCTTTGAGTATACATATTTTTGTCCTCTTTATAATGTGTTGAACTAGTTTGACCTTTGGTGTAATCTCTTATTAAAGTGTTAACACGCACACAGGACCTTTCTTTGTTTGGCTGAGTTGTAGTCCTTCCTTTTAGGAGAGTGTGTTTTGCCTATCTAACTTGATAAAATTTGAAACTTCAAAGTCCCAATGCAGTGATAAGACCATTTTTTATCTAATTTCAAAAGTGCAATTCTATACTTGAACACATCCCATAAGATTCTCAGATCTGTCACAGAACTGGTCAAAGGAGAAATGTGCCCTTATGACAGAGACACGGTGATTTAGGATTTCTCCAGGAAAACATATGGAAACTGTTTAGCATGAAAATAGTTTGGTTCATTTTTTAACACAGAATTCAGAGACTCCACAAATCCTTCATAAAACAGATTAAATGGTTCAAGTTTCAGCTCCCTCGGTATCTTTTGAGTTCAGAGTATGGATTGACCTTCATCCTTGAGAAACTTCTGTTATTTTCTTAACCCCCTTTGTGTGTCTAATTTTTGTAGCACTCAATTGACACTTCTATAATTTGTCCGAGAATGGCTAGAGGATGACATTTGATATTTGTTTTGATATTTCAAAAACCATTTTTAGGACTGGGAAGATGTCTCTGTGGATAAAACCCTCACTATGCAGATCTGAGTCAGGCTCTAGAGCATTCACACAAAATCTGGCTAATCACATCAAATCAGCACACAGGTGGCGCTGCAGGGCTGGGTGGGGTTGGGATGTCAGGCAGATCTCGGCAGCTTACTGGAGAGCTGGTGTAACTGAAAGCCTTAGGTTCAGCGGGATCACCTGTCTCAAAATATAGCATGGAGAACATTATAGGAAGGCACTGATCATTAACTGCTGGCCTCCACACTTCAGGATGTACACCCATATACACATCTACACAGACGTGCATGTAGGACACAGACAGACAGACAGACAGACAGACAGACACACACACACACACACACAAACTCTTCACTGTTGCATAGTGAAGCCATATGTTTTTGTCTTTATTTTCTTTGTAGCAGTTCAATATAACCTATATATAGCATACGAATGTACTTTTTGTAGTAGTTCTGCATATATATATATATATATATATATATATATATATATATGCCACACACTGATATTTTATTTTATAAGCTTGTTCTTGAGAATCTTTTTATTTATTTTATCTTTGAATTAAATCACACATCTGTTATTTGCTGTCCAGCAATGTTCTTCTGTGAACATTTGGCATCACCCTTGTGTTAAGCATAGAAAGGACCGTCTAGTAGAAATTTGTGACATATACTGCACTGGGAAGGTTTTTAATGTTTTACAATACAAAGCAGCAAAATAAAAGTTAAAGTTAGTCTTAACGTACTTTATTCTATCCAATGTACCTAAGATGTCATATAAACAAGTAATCAAGAGAAAACATTGATATATGCTGTATTTTCAAACCAAGTCTATGTAATTCTGTTCATTTTGCAAGTCTTGTGCTTTTGGTAATGAGTAGCATGTTAGATAGTATCTAATCTATACTGAGGAACAAATTTAATATTTTATGTTTCCAACTTTCACTTGTACAACATTTTAAAAGTGTCTGAAATAATCGAAATCAAGACAATATTCAGTGTTCTTATTATTAGCAAAAAAAAAAAACAAAAAACAAAAAAAACAAAAAAAAACCAGTCTCATCAAAACTTTATTGCATATCTGAGGGAAGAGATCTGGGAGGTTTGCTTATCAAACATCTCACCTTTAACTGCACAGTCTGCACCTTTTTATTTTTTAATTTTTATTTTTTATTCTTTTCTTTCTTCTCTTATATAGTACATCCCAATCTCAGTTTCCCCTTGCTGGACTCCCTGCAATCTCTCCCCACTACCTCTCCTCTCCCCTAGGTACCCCTTCCCCCCCTCCCCCCAAACATCAACCAAACACAACATAATAATGCCACAGTAGAACCAGGCACACACTATGGCATCCAAGATAGATAAGGCAACCCTCTACCTTTTAAAGCCGGGCATCCCTCAACCTTCTGCAGAAGCTTAATGCCAGCTTTCTTCCAATGAAGGACAGGGCTGAAAGGAGCCCTCCCCGAGCTTTGATCCGTGATTATGAAATGCAGAGGACCCACAAGTGGATTCCCAAGTAGAGCTCAGAGGATGCTTCCAAAAGTGTCTGTAACTCAGGCCAGATCCTTTATCTCACACGCCACTGATGAAGCAGGAATACTTGCTCCACCTTAGAAAAGTATTGCATAGCACGCTGGAGAGAAAGATGGGTAGGGGAGATGGATTTGGACCGAAGGGA
The DNA here is from genome assembly GCF_900095145.1 of Mus pahari. Lineage (NCBI taxonomy): Eukaryota > Metazoa > Chordata > Mammalia > Rodentia > Muridae > Mus > Mus pahari. Next base: position 68,807,006 of record NC_034598.1, read on the forward strand.
AGTATGCAGAAATAAAGTTCTTAATCAAAAGGCACACACGATTTCCCTCAAGAGCAAAGAGGAGGCTGGATTCTTGCTTTATTTGTGTGTAAGCAAATACCTATAAAATCTCATTGTCCAGCCAAACAAGCTTTGACCTGTGGTTTCCATTACACCATTTTATCTCCGTTTCTTTCCAAGCTCCAACCTCTAATTCTATCTGATTTCTTTCTAAAACCGACCATTTGAAAGGGTTAATGTAAGGTGTTTTTCTAGGCCACTCATTTGTAGATTTTAAACCACATATGTTCCATCCCAGCTATTATTCTAGTCACTGGCGGTAAAAGTGCACAATCTACGCTGTGGTCTTTTACAATGACATGTCGTTTTCTGGATTATTTACTTGCCTTGGTGAAAATATTACTGTAGATAAGGTGCACGAGGAGCACAGAAGGGACTGTTAGACAAATGGGCACAGCATCCATTCAGAGAGATTTCTCCAGGGTAATGAGAATTAAATTCAATTCCCTACATTAATCTGCATTCGCTCTCTGACTACTGATGACCTTGGAACCATGAATAGACACAATTCAACTTGGGAGCTGATCTCAGCTGGAACTCCCCTTCAATAATGTGCTAAAGCCACAAGGGGAGAAAAACCCAACTCAGTTACAGCTACCAAGGGTCTGCAATCCTCACATCTGTCCAGACAGCACTCAACTGTTTATTTTAATGGAGGGATCAACGGGTTGTCGGCGGCTTCTGAAAACTTCCATCATCGCTCCTTTTTGTTTAGGGATGAAATAGGGAATTGAATAACACCGTTAAGATAGAGAAAAACAGAATGGCTTTTAGAAATTAATGCTAAGAATGTAGTTTGTTAGCTCAGGACAGCTGTTGACTTAAGTGGAATAAGACATTGTGTTTCTTAGCTTAGGCCCAGCATGTTCCTGCACGTGCCAGTGAATCATGGTTCTTGATGACGTAATGAAGTAACTTAAAAAACAAAACAAAACAAAACAAGTTGGGAGGAAAAAAAATTCAGTAGTATTCCCAAATTACCTGAATCATAAGGTATAATAATTCACTGATTTCTTTATTGGAAACATTTATGGCATTCTATTTAAATAAGAGGGAAACATCTTATTAAATGTTCATATTGTAGTTCCTCAAAGCCATAATGTCACTACAACTTACATGACTATATAAACACAGACACAGATACACACACACATACACACACACACACACACACACACACACACACACACACACACACACTTCCAAATACTTCAAAGTATCCTCATGTATATTATCACACTACCTTCACAATGGGCATAGAAGGTACAGTGAGATTTTATGTATCATTTCCTTAGAAACATAGGATATGAAAGACAATAGCTTACAGGAAGAGAGCCAACCATAAGTTGATTCGTAGCTTTAAAGCCCTGCAAAATGAAATCATGCTTAGTTTACAGTTTATTTTCTAGAAATAATGGCTTCCCAGATGTTGTAAAGGTTGTATTTATTGCCCTACGCCTTATCTGATAATTGTAAAATGTAGTATTTTGGTTTTTTTGTTGTTTTTTTTCAGTTACTCTAGAGACTCATTTTATTTTACATGATACATAGTCACCTAAGAAAATAATGCCCAGATGATACACACCTAAATTCTAATAAAGTTTTAATCAACAATTAACTAACGGAGAAATTTCAGTCATTTCTGCATATGCATGAGCCTGTGAGTAATTAATTTATGGGTAAATGTCAGCAATGCAATTCACATTTCCTGGTAAGGCTTTACTATTCTGAACATCCCTCTCATAATCATTCACTTTCAAATGTGTCATATTGAAAGGCTTCATGAGGATGTAAAACGGCTCATATACAATTCAAATTACTTTTATAACCTTGGCTCAAATCAAAAGGTGTGAGAGAGGACAGTCCAATATATTTTAGTAACAACAACATCAACAACAAGAGACCCAGGAAAAAAACCTAGACAATAAATAAAGAACCTCAAAAAATCCTTTGTTAAGAGAATGACTGGTCTCTGAATGCTGGCCTTGGGGAACAGTTTAATTTATGTCCTTGCCTAAGGGTGTCCCTAGGATGCTTTCAACTCATGGCCATTACCTCTGCTCTTCATCCCTTCTCAGCACTAATACTCCAGTTTCTTTACTGACATATTGGTTTTCTTGTTGTTTCGTTTTGTTTTTGCTCTGTTTTCTTGAATCTAAGGGAAGGTGACAAAGTCCTTTGTTTATTTGCTCCTTCAGCTCCTCTAAAGAAGAGTACATATATGTATGATTCACACATAGTTAACACATTGGCTGTCCCTCTCCATACAGCACCAGTGTGGTGTGTGGTGCGTTGTGACTAGTTAAATAAGCACCACGAGAGGCACTCTCTCTCTTGGGGGATTCTGCAGTCTGCTTTCCTGTACTGATTAACTGCACAGATTTGTTGGGGGAGCCTCCAGGTCTGCGTCCAGACAAACACTGCAGAATGACTAAGAACATGACCCGAGGCTGCTTGGGAGGACAGAGAGCAGTGCTCCAATAACTATGTCTTTCTGACACGGAAGGGTACAGAAACGGGAAGTATGCTCCATCTTGTCTGAGGAACACATCGACGGTTCTAAAGTAACCTGGCCACCTTCCCTCTACTCCTTTGGACTGTACACGTCAGCATGGGATCCTTCGTTTGCCTTAACGTGTAGGAAAGAGGAAGAGGGAACATATTTAGTGTCCTGTGCATAGTGGCTCAAGAACAGCCCGCCCTTGCACAGACAGGAAGTTCAAACTCACTGTGTGTGAGGATTGTTGCATAATTTGCCTTGCACTTAGCTTCTCCAGATACCTGCCCCATTGGTCACTAGCGTTATCTTTGATGTCACAAAGCATTGGAGCTTTTATCTGGCTGACACTTTAAATTTGGTTTTAATAAGAATAATTCCCCTTTGATCAGTCAGCAGCAAAAAACGCTGTGGTAAGAAGGAGGGTGTTTGGCGAATGTCAGACGGATGACATTTTCAAGCTGAAGTGAATTGACTTTGCACATCTCTGTGCCTGGAACACTGCTAAGAGCCGAAAGCAGAGAATCAGAGGGCAGTGTGATGCTCATCAACCCTAAAACCCTGTTGCTCTTCTCATGGAAATTATTATAATTGGACTTGCAGCAAGACTGAATACTGGAGAAGGTTCAGGTTAGTGGTTGGTAGAACCACTAGAGGGGCCAAACGACCCTCTGTCTAGAGTCAAATTGGCTTACTATGTTCCCCCAACCCCACCTCAAACTACTAATATCTTCTTTAAAGCACGTTTCTGTCCTTTGCTACTGTTGTTTATTTAGTTTCCTTATTCTGTGTAGCACGGATGTAGTTCAGAGGTGGTTAAATTGTAATAGGTGTACCTATCTCATGCTAATGACAGAAGTTGATTGTCCTGCCAACTTGTCAATCTAAAATGAACCACTTCCCCCAAGCCCTGTTCAACCCTTCAGTTTATCTGATCACCTTTTGAAAAGTTCAAGTTTACCTGGCTTTCCTTTGATTTCCTGTCTCGTATCTGTGGTTCCTATGAGTTCAGATCCCTTAATATATAGAAAACTGGCCCCACCCCAGCACACATATAATTGTGTGTGTGTGTGTGTGTGTGTGTGTGTGTGTGTGCTGTGGATACTTGTACCTGTGTGTATGTGTATTTGTGTGTGTATGTGTGTGTGTGTGTGTGTGTGTGAGCGCGTGCGCATATGTACACATGAGCACATGCATTGGTACCAAGGTATGCATGTGAAGGTCAGGGACAAAAATTGGTACAGTCACTTCTCATTCCATCTTTTATTATCTTTGAGAATTTCATACATGTATACAGCATGGAACAACCCCAACTCCTCACTCCATCCTCTCCAACTCCTCCCACAATCTAACCACCACTCTTCCCTACCGACTTTTTAAAGAAACAACCCAACCAACGAACATTAAGACCCCTTAGTGCTGTTACTGTGTATGTGGGTGTGGGCCTCTCCACGGAGGCATCAGTAACCATTCAGGTGCTACATCCCTGAAGAAATCTGACTCTCCTTCCTTCACCAACAGCTAACTTCCCAAAGCTCTTCAGGTATAGGTAGGACTCTGTGAGGCCCTCTCCAATCCATGCTGCACATTTGGCTGGTTTGATCTTGTATAAGTCTTGTGCACTATAGTCACAGCCATTGTGACCTGTGTATGCAATGGTCCTGTCATGACTGGAAAACACTGGTTCAAGGCAGCCCTCCACTACAGCTGGGTCTTTCAGTATTTTCATTTCTTCATCCATGAGCATCCCTGAGCTTTGAGAGAAGGGTTGACACAGTTCGTTTCCTCTTTACCTGAGTCCTGTTAATCACACTCTTGTGTGACACAGTGCTCTTCGATGCTGAGCATCACTGTTCCTGATAACACCATCACAATTCTCATGGCCATAAAACAAATTGTTTGAATAAATGAACAAGAAAGAATAAAGTTTTAAAGAATTTTTTTTCTTTAAGAAATTGTTATTCCAAGGCCGATGGTTTTAATTTAACTTTGAATTTTAGACACATCTCAGGTAAATTAAAATAAAAATAATCCTACTTTCTTAACAACATTGATTTTTTTCTTACAAAGAGACCATTTTTTAAAAATTAATATTCTCATATTTCTTAAGACCTATGAGAAGACCCAATCTTCAGTACTATGAAATAGAAACCAAAGAAAAACTGGAGTTATTAGATCATAGGAGTGTAGCTGTTACTAAGTCAAATAAGAAAAAATGTGAAAAATTTAACTTTTTATGTGAAGAATGAAATATTTTTAGAAGGGTGCTGAACTCTACAAGAAGGTCTGAGTCATTTGAATCTATTATTCATCAGGTGAACAGTTAAAATAGGGACAGAGACTGTTCTAGTTGTATTGTCTATCCACCAACATAAACTTTCCTAGATGGGTTTACATAACCTTTTGGGGTATATAACCTAGAAGTTCTTGCATTTGGCTCATAAATGTAAGCAACAATTAATGATATCTGCTGTCTTAGTTTGGATCTTATTGCTGTAATGAGACACCATGACCAAGACGACCATTATAAAGGACAACATTTACTTGAGGATGGTTTACAGTTTCAGAGGCTTAATCCATGATCATCACAGCAGAAAGCAGGGATGCTCCAGGAAGACTTGATACTGGAGAAAGAACTGAGAGTTCTACGTCTTGATCCAAAGGGCACCAGTAGAAAACTTTCTCCTTTAGGCAGTAAGTGGGGAGGTCTCTTCTGCACTGGGTGAAACCTGACCATAGGAGGAGACCTGCAAAGCCCATCCTTTCAGTAACATACTTCCTCCAATAAGGCCACACCACCTAACTGAGTCACTCCCCACTTCAAACCACCACATCTGCTAAGATACTAAGATTGAACAATGATGCTATGATGTTAAACTGAAATTCACTTTAGCCAGTAATCTGTACAGCTATCCACCTTAGTGAGAAATATATGTCTAGGAAGTTGTTCTCATCTGTAATCAAGTTGATATAATGAGATCTTTTCTGGCACTGAAAGAATTAATATTGGTTTTATGACTTGTGCTAAAAAATGTATATAATTCAGATAATAGATATTTACTATTATTCAGAAAGTTGTGCTACAGTGGAAGATGCCAAAATCTTAATTATATAAAAAAAAGTCTCCTTCTTCCTTATGTTTGTGTCCAAATTTTGAATAATATAACAACATAAAGATCTAAATGGAAAATTTGTGTAATTAACCAGTAATGTCAGATTCAAGTTGAGGCTTGTGTGTGTGCCTTGGCAGTAAAGGAGAACAAAGATATTGGCTGTCCATTCTGAAATTCTCCTACCAAACTGAGGCAAAGACACATTCAGCTGGTACTCACATTTAATGAAATCAAGCAGGTCAGACTGACATCGCAGCCTTAAAAGAAAATACTTTTCTTCTCTTCACATTCACTATCAATTTCGGTTAAAAATCTGTGGCTCCTTAATTGTCGACTACTACTATGTGAAGAGCATCCACTCTCTGAACTCTTGTACTGTGAACTAGAAGTGAATTTCCACAGCCTGTAAGTCTGCTTCAAATCCTTGAGGTTTTTGTTTGTTTGTTTTAGTTTTGGTTTGTTTTTGTTTTTGTTTTGGGTTTTGTGTTTTTTGAGGGCAAAGATATAATAGCAACATTAACACATTATGGTAGGCAACAGCAACCAAAGAGCTTATATGCTACAAACAAACCACCTCCAAGTCGAAGCTAAATGCTTCTAACTTCAAAGCAACCAAACAGTTGAAAGTAGAGCTCTCTGTGATCATGTGCAGCGGTGCATGGATAATGACTTCATTTCTTCCCAATCAATCACAATTATGTAAGTACAAGTGCATATGCTCATTAGTGTGGCAAACTGTTTGAATATTAAAGACTAAATTATTTTTCAAATTTGGTTTGGTGACCTCATAAACAGTTTTAACATATGGTGAATATTAGTTAATAAGTCCTGCAAGGAATATCTCTAGGGTTTTCTGTGGTCATAAACATAAATATAATGTAAAAGAGTTTGAAAGTATAAAATCCAGAGGCATATAAATAAAAGCCTATAAGACACTAAAAAATAAAAACATTAAAATGTGATATATAAAATACATCAATTGATGAGTTTAGGAGCATTCCCTGTGTGACAGCCTTTTGGTTAGAGAGTCTTACTTAATCTTCATGAGAATCTTGATGCATATATTCTGTCATCATTGCTAAAGTAACACATGAGGAAGCAAGATAGAGAATAACTTTTGTTAGAGCTCATGGCAGGACCATGCTCTTTTATCTTAGTCATAGAACTTGTTTTTGATAATAAATGCTCAAGAAGCAATTATAACAGAGATATATTTCTGCACAACTCTTCCTGAAGAAATCAAATTATAAAATGTTCATTGAGAAAGGCAAGCTTTGAATAAGAATGCCCTGTGGTATTTTGACGTTTCCAGTCATAAACTCTAGATAGAACAAAAATGCAGATAAACATTAGAGGCAGCATAGAAATCTGACTTAGTCACAAGAAATGAGTCCCGAAGCACTCTATTAGAACTTTCCTTTTTGAGTCCCAGTTTGCAAAGTGGGTTTTGGAAAACTGTAGCACAATTCTGAGCAAAATGTAGCTGACTAATATTTGCTTGTGAAACATACTCATGACAATAAAATATTGATATCATACAGAAGGAAAGTAAAGTTCTAAACACATTGTATGAAGGTAGGTTAGAGAATCAACTAATGTGAAAACCATGGGACTGCCTTACAATTTTAGAGGTTCAGTCCACTATCATCATGATAGGAAGCATGGTAGGGTTCAGGCAGACATGGTGTTTGAGAAGAAGCTGAGAGTTCTACATCTTGATCTTAAGGCAACAGAAGGAGACTGGATTCTACACTAGGTAGAACTTGAACATATTCAACATCTGCCCCCATAGTGATACACTTCCTCCAACAAGGCAGCACTTCCTAATAATGACACTCCTCGGGGACAAAGCATTCAAACCGATCAGTCTATAGAGGTCATACCTATTCGAACTATCATATCCCTATCCCAGGCCCACACAGACTTAGAGTTATAGCATAATGCACAATACATTTAGTCCAACTTCAGAGGTCCCCATAGTCTACCACACTCTCAACAATGTTTAATACTCCAAAGTTCAAAGTCTCCTCTGAGACTCATGCCACCTCTTAACTGTAAACCTTATAAAATGAAAATCATTAATCAGATCACATAATTCCAATATATCATGGCACAGGATATACATTACAGTTCCAAAATGTAGGGAAGGGAACATAGTGAGAAAATACTGGACTGAAGCAAGACCCAAAACTATGTTGGCAAACTCTCAACTCTGTATGTCCATGTCTGATGTCAAAATGCCTTTCAGATCTCCAACTCCTTTTGGCACTGTTGATAGCAGCACACTTCTTTCTCCTCGGGTGATTCCACTCCCTGTTTTCAGCTTTTCTTAGCAGGTATCCCATGGTTCTGGCATCTCCAACTGCTTTGGGTCTCTGGAGACAATCCAGGCTTCACTGTCACAGCCTCACATAATGGTCTTTCAAATCTTCACACAATGACCTCTCTGAACCTCCATGCAGAGACACCCTTGCCATGTACCTGGCCTCAAAGACTTTCCTCTGTCAAGGAGGGAGATTCTATAACCCCTATCTTCTATTCTTGCCTCCAAAGTCAGAGTCACGTGACTGAAACGGCCAAGTTCTGCTGCTTTCTACATAGCCTACTTGTTCTATTATATCTCCACCAGCTTTCTGGTTTTGATGATTTTCTTCATCAAGAATGCTAAGTTTGGCTGTCCTAGAACTTGCTCTGTAGGCTGATCTTACACTCAGAGATCTGCCTGTCTCTGCCTCCTGAGTATTAAGATTGAAGGCTTGTACCACAGTTCTTAGGCCTAAATGTTTCTTTAATTCCTGTTCACAAGATAGAACCTTGGTTAGGTGGGATCTTGTATAGAAATAGAGGTCACTACTCCATTTATAACATTTAATATATTTAATCTGTTTATCTCCTTGACTCAGGATAGCTCTGTTCAACTTCCTGGTGCTCCTTTAATCCTTGAACCATACATTTTGTATTTTTCCTTGCTGAGTTTGCAAAAATCTCTCATCCTAAGAGTACAAGGGCAAAAAGTCCCTCATTTTCACCAAAGTATCACAAGTATCACTTTTAATCAATGTAATTACTCCTCTCTGAAACCTCCTGAGCAAGGCTCCCATAGTTCAAATTATCCTCAGCATGATTGTCTTCCATGTCCCTACTAGTACACCCTTTGAACCCTGCTTAAATATTCCACAGTTTTCTTAAATCAAAGTCCATATAACTATATTCCTCTAAATAAAGGCATAGTCAAGCCTATCACAGCAACAGCCCACTTATCGTACCAACTTCTGCCTTAGGCTTTATTGCTGTCAAGAGACACCATGACCAAGGCAACTCTCATAAAACATTTAATTGTGGCTTGCTTACAGTTTCACAGGTTCAGCTCATTATCATCATGGTGGAAAGCATGGGAGGTTTCAGGCAGACATGGTGCTAGAGAAGGAGTTGGCAGTTCTACATCTTGACCTGAAGGCAGCAGAACCTGGACTCCAAACTGGGCAGAGCTTGAGCATAGGATAGCTTAAGGCTCATCCCCACAGTGACATACTTCCCCCAGCAAGGCAACACGTCCTAACAGTGGAACTCTTCATGGGGCAAACATTAAAATACATGAGTCTATAGGGACCATAACTATTCAAAAGACCAGTGTGCCTGCAGAAAAATGATAGCTTTTTCTTACACAGACTTCAACAACTTTTATCAATCCGATTAAATTTTTTATGTTCAGTCACAGCAGCAGAGTGTATTGTAAAGAAAGTATTCAAATACCAGACTGAAAACAATTTGAATATTAAATAACCCTTGCAAATTATTTTTTCACCCATAAAAAAATCAATGAAATTATCATTCATTATCAATAAAGAACAATCAGTTGAAAGCAAGAGGAATATTGTGTGAACCATGGATTTGGAGTCCAGCTTGACATGTTGCTGGTCTTGTAAGCATCTCCAATGAACAGTTCTCCCACATTAAAGATGGCACAGGAAGCAATAACAATGTCAAAGCATGGAAGACGGTGTCATGACATAGTCACATCCTCCTATAAAAGTTAACTTTCAAAATATAACATGTGCAAATAATATTCTAATGTCATAATGCACAAAATAAAAATGGCATATACTCCAACATACACATATCAATTGGGCTTCAGTAATAAGCAATAGAAAGAATGGCAAAGGAAAAAAAATATTTACCAAAAAGTCAGGTGGAGTAAAGAAGAGGAAAGCATCTATGCACGAGACCACGTCCCTGAGTTAGAAACCAGCCTGGGCTAGAAAGTAAGACTCTTGCAAATAGACAACAACAAGAAACAAAACAAAACAAAAGGAAACAAGACCCAGACAATGCCTCCATAATTGGCACGTTCCCCTCCAGCTTTCTCAACAGTCATAAAGCATACAGGAATCCACTGTCTCTACTTAGAGCTGCATGGCTTAGAGCTGCATGGCTTAGAGCTTCATGGAGATCCAGGGCAGGTATTTTCTGGAGTATTCCCAGAAGCAGTTGCAAAACTTCACATCAGCTTTAACTCACACTATTCCACTGTTGCCCCAAGAGCTAGAGACATTTTTAGCCTCATCTCTGCTTCTCATTTCTCACATGAGTGACTCTTATTGGTGAATCTGGGGCAATATCATCTAGACAAGGGGAAAAAGACAGAAAATAGAAATCAAGAATGCTACTGAGTTCTAAGTAATCTGATACAATGGAATTTTTATTTTATGATATAATACATACATATTTGCTAATCCAGGCTACTGCTGTCTTACAACAATCATAAAAATTTTATCCAGGGACTTTAAAACAATCTATAGTTCAATATTTTATATTGATTTGTGTGCTTAAAGGACTTTTACTGGCATTAAATGTATGTGATAAGTTATTTCTCCACAAGTGAAATGAGCCAATTCAAGCCAGATTAAAATATATAAAGACAGGTTTATTGCCATGGGGAGGGAGGAACAGGGGAGAGGAAAGAGAAAGAGAGAAAACATGAACACAGAGAGAAGGAGAGATAAAAGGAAAAGAGGAGAGATGTCTGGGTTATATAGGGAAGAGCCTCTGTAGGGAAAGGGCAGCCTAGTCCCTGGGCTAGAAATTTCAGAGTTGTGGGCAGGGTATTCCAGATAGGAAATAAGGAATGCTGGGAGAACCTGGAGGCGAGGTCTGCTTTGGTATATAAAACATGCACTTCAGTCTCTTGTTCCAGGTCTGAAACCAAACATCATGCATGTTCCATAGATGAGCAATAAACAGAAATGCTTCTCATTGATATTAATAGCTAGTACAATCTCTTCCACAAATGTTGGGAAACAGGTGGACCGTCACATACAGATGAATAGTGCTGAACAAAAAAATTACATCATAACAGATGAAATGGTGAGACATCAATGTAGATCAAACTCTGACAGCTGTCAGAACATTTTTTATGGGTTTGGATTAATCCATGTCTTCTTAAACATGAGAAAAGAGATACAAGCTTCATAAGTCAACATAAGTCAATGAGAAGGAAAAAATGATATCTTCAAATGACAATATTCAAAAAGTAAAATCCTTACAACAGAGACAAGTTACTTATAGGTCATATCGAATAAAGGACTGGCAATGTGTACCTAGAACATATAAAACACTTAGCAAGTCAGCATTAAATTGCCATTGATCTAAATGCAAAGTAGGCAAGGGATTTGAATGAACACATCTCCAAAGAAAATGATAGCATATGCATATGTATGTGAAAATAGGTTTAACCTTTGTCCATCATGAGGGAAATATAAACTCAAATCATAAAAAAATTACTGGTTCACACATCCTAGCATGACTGAAAGGAACAGGAGAGAATGCCAAATGTTCCTTAGAGTATAGAGAAACAAATCCTCACACATTGCTGGTGTTGCTGTGAAAAGCCTTAACTGCTTTCAGAAGGATATTAGCATTTTTCCAAATGCCAAATATAGAATTATTGTATGAAACAGCAGCTCTTTGCCTTTTTGAATATATATGAATGACAGAAAACATTTATTTATAAGATGTATATGTAGATGATTGTTACAGTTCTGTTCATTATTCAACCCCAATATCAACCAATTGATGATTGTCAAATAAAATAATGTTTATCTATATGGTATTATTTGTTCATTAAAAAGAATTCAAGTTTAAAACATGCTTTGGCATAAGCAAATCTTGAACATTATCTTATTTGAGTGAAATCATATACAAGTCTGAATGGTATGTGAGTCCATTTTTATGACTAGGTAAAAACAGAGAGAGGAATTGCATAGTGGTTTCTAGTAGAGGGAGCTGGAAGGACCATAAGTGATGTGGGATTTCTTTGGGGAGTACAGTAGATTGATAGAAATGGCCCCCATAGACTCACGTGCTTGAATGTTTGAACATAGGGAATGGCACTGTTAGGAGGTATGTCTTTTTGGAGTAGATGTGGCCTTGTTCGAGGAAGTGTGTCACTGTGGAGGTGGAATTTGAGGTCATATGTTCAAACTATGCCATTGGGATATACAGTTTTCTTCTGCTGCCTGTAGGGCAAGGCATAGAAATCTTGTCTCTATCTTCAGGTCCGCGTCTGCCTGCACAAGTCTATACTTCCATCCATGATGATAATAAACTGAATCTCTGAAACTGTAAGCCAGCCCCAATTAAATATTTTCATTTATAAAAGTTGTCATGGTTATGGTATCTCTTCATAGCAATAAAAACATAACTAAGATAGGAAGAATTTTTTCTAAAATTACACAGCAGTGAATATATTGAAACCCATGAATTACACCCTTTAATTGATTGAATTTTAAGCTACATAAACAATATTTCAGTGAAGATTGTCTTTAAAAAAATGGTATACTGAGAAGTAGAAAGGTTTTCAGAATAGAATTCTAGTGATTTAACTTATGTTAGCAAATTAACATTAAATATCTATGTTGAGAAATAAAGAAAATATTACAACTGATGAAAAGAGATTAAAATAATTTATTCATAGGTGTGTAATATGAGGAAGATTTAGACTGATTTATATATTAAATTTTAAATCACACACACACGCATATATATATATATATATATATATATATATATATATATATATATATAATGCATAGTGCCAGATTTCCACAGAACAGTGATAGTGTATTCTTTGTACTGTAATAAATGTGGCATCAATACTCTGAGGATGCCTGACACATATTTTTAACGATTCTTCTTTCATCTGCTGTGTTGTTGTTCTAAGAACACAAAATGCTAATACTTAGACCTAGTGAAATTAAGGCCCTGGAAGAGGATTCTAAATTTTAAAAATCCACCACATTTACATAAGATATGCACCATAAACATGTACTATAAAAGAGATATCATAAAAAAGAGCTGTAAAATAAACACAGGTAAAATATCATAAAATAAAGTTGTAAAATGCAAATTTTAAGATGCAAAAAGAATTAGCAAGAAGGGTGACTTGTAGAGAATTTAGAGAAAAACATTTTTCTTCTATATTTTGTTTCAGTTGAAGCAAAGAGTGTTGCTTCTAAAAACAAGTAATAGTTTTCCAACTACAAACAGTAGTGTGGATGTGAATAACCACACAAGCAGAGAATAATAAGAATTATTCCACAGAATGATTTTGGTGTCCCATGACAATGGTTACACTTAGTGAAAATGAACCTGTGTATTTGGGTGTTAAATATATAGGTATCTTGCATACTTATATTTCAAACTAAATGTCTGCATTTCTCACCAACAACATTGTAAAAAATATTATTTTCTTATTCACCAATAATTAATAAATAAACATTTGGATATTTTTCTTCTACACGTTTGCTATTTTAAAAAGTGAAGGCAATTTTGATAGGAATAATGACTCCATTAATTTTTTATTCATGAAATATATATATATATATATATATATATATATATATATATATATATGCATGCTTCCTTGTCTTCCAAGAATACTTCACAGAAGTTTTGATCATTTTACCATTCTATAAGCCTTTGGGTTCACTTCTTTGATGAGAATCTTTGGATCTGGTAAGGAATATCCTAGTTCTCTTGGAATATCATCAGTTACCAGAAGGTTGGTGTGGGGATACTATATCAGGTTAAATGGAGCTCTCCGAGCTCTTGGTGGAAGACCCTGAACATTTTTCTCTTCTCAGTTCTTTAATCTGTCAGGAGACTTGTCATTGAGCTAGTTAGAAGACCAATCACTGTGTAGAACCCTGCTTGTCCAAGAATTCCATAGATTCCGAGGCAAACGAGAGGCTAAACTCAGGTCCATGAGCTTTACTTCCTAGGACTTCTCCTACCTAGAAGAACAATGGAAACATAAGGGATTGGATTTGAGAAAATGAGCAGAATAGCCCACCTTCATACTGTTCTCCAATGCCTGCTGGTTTCTAAGTGAGGATAATGCAACATTCTTATGAAGCTAGAAATTAAGTTTGCATCCTTAATGCCTCATGGTAATGAGCCCACAGCCTAAGAAAGGTCTTACTAAATAGTTTGGGTTGAATGATTCTGATTATTAAGAGAAAATGAGGTTGCTGCTATGCAATTGTAAGGGATATAAAATAAGGGAAAAAAAAATCTCTTGAAAACCTTTCCTTCCTCTTCCTGCCGTGGGAGATGCTAATAGGAGACTATAGCATTATGATGTAGATATAGCTCTAGGGTATGGACACCACCACCCGCTAAAGTCCCACAGCAGTGAAGATACCTGCTGAGCACGTGTGAGACAACACACAGCCTTCAGAAACAAAAACGTATTTAGTCAATCGTTGGTGCTTAATCCAGTTCAGGAATAACTGTAATGCCCAGCTATAACTTAATTTGGATATGCTAGCATATATAACTTCATATGCAGTAATTTGATAGGAAACAGCCTAATACCTTGTATGAAGGTTTGTGAAAATGTATTATTACTGAGTATCACCTAGATTTAAGTAGCTGATAGAGTTTAAGTTCTTTTCTTTGTAGACAGACTCCCTCTCCACTTTAATAATAGTTGCAATAGGCTAGATTTGAGGGTGCCGTTTTATTGCTATGCATAGGTTCTGAATAGCCACAGTAGTGAATACGTTACACAATATTTTCCAGAGAGTAATTAGCGTGTACTGTGGTTTCCTTTTCTGGCTGTCTCCATTTCACAGTGACTGGAGGCCTAAGAAACACATTATCCAGAATGCTTGCCAGCAGCTTTCTGGTTTAGAATCTACCAGGCAGAGGCCAAAAGCTTTGAAAGGTCAAAGACAAAAAGAAACGGTTATTCTCTGTCCAGGGAATGAATCCTTGTGGGTTTCAGCAGATTGTGACTCGTTTGTAACCAAAAACCGTGGGAATTATTCTCTTGCTGCTTTGGTGATCAAAAAACACGGAGGGAAGATTTCCTGGATGCTGGGACAATCCTAGGCTTCTCACAGCGGCCCATGAAGCTAAGACAGAGTGAGCGCTGTGTTCAGCTCCCTCAGGTTCCAGCCCTTGGCTCAGTTAGCTTCTTTCTGTTTAAAATATCAAATGCTCAGTTACTATTCTTTTTTAGTAAAAATTTTCTTTCCTTTCAAAAATAATAGGTTTGACTTCTTCTTTGAAAGTTTTTATGTGTGTATGCTGCATGTCCTTCTCATGTATTGATGTGCACAGCGGTATAGTAGTAGCAGGGGTGAAGGGGGTAACCAGCTGTTTTGTGCTTGGATGTGCAGTCAGTCTGTTCCACATCCATGGCTATTGAGGACGTAAGCCCTTAGGTGGATTTAATGGCTCTTGTTTTGCTAAATAAATGTGTTTGTCAAAATTTCTTCTAAATATATGGTTATTTCCATAGACTGGAGCTCCTTTTAACCTTGATCAGGGAAGCTTCTCAGGTAATGGATATTAGAATAGTTTTCTTCTTAATCTACAAGTAATATCACAATATATATTACAAACAATTCTGAAAATTTGAAATTTGTCAACAGCACTACATTTAGCTGTGTATTTTAAATAAAAATTGATAGACCAGATTTTGAAACAAAAAAAATGGGCAAATTTGCTTTTTTTTTTTTTTTTTTAAATAAAAATCGATAGATCAGCTCTTCACACTGAGAAACTCCTTTATCCAGGCATTACAGGATGAGAATTGAGATAGCAGATTCACGGGATATATCATCAGAATCCTATATTCTAGGTTGGGGAGATGGCTCTGGCAGTAAAGTGCTTGGTATATGAATATGAAGACCTAATTTCAACCCCCTAGAAAGCAGGCATAGTGGCTTACTTTTAAAACCTTTGTCCTCAGGGAGGTGGGAGGGGGATGTACCCAGGGAGGTGGGAGGGGATGATTCCTGGGACTCAACAGTTAGCCAGCACAGCCTAATGGGAAATTCACAAAGCAAAAAGTGGATAGTCACCTGGAATGAAATCTAAAACTAAGGTTGATCTCTGTCCTTCTCTCTCTCTCTCTCTCTCTCTCTCTCTCTCTCTCTCTCTCTCTCTCTCTCTCTCTCTCCTGATATCTCAGAGGCAGCCTATACCCCCACCCCCTCCATAATTCCCTTGTGAGGTCTGTCGTATGCTGTCATCTTTGTGGCATTCCTTGGCCTTCTGATCANCACACACACACACACACACGCGCACACACACACACACACACACACACAAATACACATATATGTATAAACCTGTACTTTGCAACATAATTGCATGGAATTAATATTTCTAAAGCATGTACACAGTGCTAGACTGTTCTGGAAAATTCAAATGTGCTGTAATTTAATTTACACGTCTCCTCAGAAAAAGTACTGTAATAAATATATGACCACAAAGGCCTAAGGAAAGAAACTTGTGTATATCGCATAATTTGAATGTGGTGAAAACGTATTTGTATTCAGGCATTCTGGTTTTAATTACGGAAGACAGGTTCTGTGTCCACTCAAACAGTGCAGCTGGGATCGAGCAGAGGCAGAATGCATGTCAAAGGAGAATCTTCCAGAAAGGTTTTTCAGTTCCTGCCCCCCCCTGCAATGCCCCACCTTGTTTCCCTGAAAGATTTAACTCCTGTTCACTTCTGTTCTTTGAAATGAACTAAAGGTCAGCCCAATGAGATGCAATCAATAAAAAAGTGGTTGGACTACAGCTCTTTAACTCAATGTAAAACCCACTCAACAAGAAGAAAAACACTTGGGAGAAAGGGGAGACGTATTGTAAGCACCAGAGGAACGAGGATTTTGCTAGGACCTCCTGTCTCCTAGTAACGTCAGAAGCTACACCCAGGAAGTCTCACAAACACTGCCTGAACAAGAGCTGAGCCGGGGTCACACCAGTCACTGATAGAAATGCTAATCCCAGGGGGAGAAATCACAGGAAGCATCAGCGCTACACAAGAACCACAGGCAGCTAAGCCACGCTGAGAACAGGAGAGAGAGTCTTCCCCCAAGAAGAGCTCACTGATTGGTTATCCAATACCAAATGGTCAGCCCCTAAACATTATACAGCTAAAGGTTATATTTAGGTGTGTGTGTGTGTGTGTGTGTGTGTGTGTGTGTGTGTGTTTGTGTGTGTGGTGTAAAACAAGGAAAATGAGCATGAAAGTGAGTGGAGGAGGGGTATATGGGATGGTTTAGGCAGAGGAAATGTATGGGGAAAATGATGTAATTATAATCTCAAAACAATAAAAAGAATTAAATGGGTAAAGTGGATTGTATAGGTATGTATAAGTTTTATGTGGAGTGGAACATGAATACACCAACTTGCCCTGGACATTCATAAACACATTATTCTTCTCTAAGGCACTGGCATTGGCTAAGTTGACAGCTAAGATTGATGGAGCATGTATTGGCCAGGCATTATATTGCATCAAGCATTTCATGTATGTATTTTGTATGACTCATTTGCACTTAACTGTTGCTCGCATTTTACTGACTGACAGGTTGAGGCTTAGGAAATTTATTTACCCATTCAAAGGGACACAAAATGATACAAAACAGTGCTCCTGCCCAGTCATCAGAAACAGGGGACCTACTCGCAAGTTCTGCAACCTCGGGAATCTTATACCATGAAGGGATTGCACTCTGCTCCTTAGAGAAAGGTCTAATCCCTTCAAGGCATTGAGAAAAATTCAAATTTAAGGTTCTCTCTCTTCTCCTCTCTATAAATACCTTTGTGAAAATAAACTCATACCCAGGACCTAAATTAAACTAAAGTGGCAAAGAAAACGAGGACAGTACCCTAAAATAAGATACACTTTCAGCTTTGTTGATAGTAGATTTCTGGGAATCTTCTGGTTCTCAGAAACTCTAGATTTATTTCCTACAGAAAGAAACCTTTATTCTCTTCATTTAGGAGAAGATGGAGTCAACTCGGAGAATAAAAATACTCTATACTTCTAAGGCAGGGTATTACATCTGTCTTGGTGTTTGAAGCATCCTGAAGGCATTTATTTGTCTCCTCATTAGTGTCTTCCTCAAGTGATATGAACACTTATTTGACAGTGTTGCAGGGTGAGGCAGAAGGCTTTTCAACTTCACAACCTTGAGAGGGAAATATTAAGGAATGTCAGCAGATGAACGTGTTGCAGATTGCCTTGCACTTCATTCTGACCTTCATTACACAGACTAACTGGACTTCTGTTCTGTACCCATGGCTACCAGTCTCAGTATGGTTGGATTTCCATCTTTCACTACCTCTTAAAAATTACTGTTTCCTTCCAAGGCAGTCTTCCTCCAAGCGTCTCATTAGCCTTCTCCACTTTCTATCACAATTTGTGGCACTTAGCACAGTCACTATACATTTACGCAACTATTCATTTCATGGTAACCGTCTTCTTTGGCCTGGTAGTTGTGTTATATTATAGAGCAGAGAAGTTGTCTTATTCATAATTCCTGAAAATTAACAATGGGAGATTATGGCCATCAAGAAGATAGTAAAGCAGCAATTTTTTTTTTTTTTCAGAAGCAATATTGGAGAATGACATCTTTCTGTTTCAGAATCTTGATGGACCAGGAGAATAAAAGTCATCAGGCTTAGAGCAGGATTTAAGTTAAGCGTTTTCAAACAATGAAGTGATAAATCAAATTGACTTGGAGTTATTTATTATGTACACACTAATTTTGAAGTAAAGCATCCAGAACTTTTAAGTTGTGTTTGTCTGAAGATGGCTTAGACAGTAAAGGCACTTGTAACAAAGCCGGAGGAAGTTCTCTTCCCAGAACCCAGATCGTAGAGAGTCTCATTCCAAAAGTTGGACTCTCCCTTCCATATTTGCTTTGTGATATCTGCACACACATAATAAATTCACATAAAATTTAAAAACCGCACAATATGTAAAAATAATCTGGAAGGGATCTAAATGATAGCCAGATAACCAACTTTACATGTAAACAGACAACTTTTAAAAGTCACAATTATGAACTTCCAAATCGATATGGAAGATGGTGGATTTTTTCCCTGCATTAATTACCCTTTCCGATAAGTAAAAGGCATTACTATGGATCATACATTTGTGTCAGCTGGATTATAGAAAGTACCTTCTGTTGCAAAAGGAAGAAATGGACTCTGGCTTGCTTTAGTACAGAAGAAATTGGTAGAAGCATTCTAGAAACATGTGAAATAACATTCCTGTGAACTGGCATCCTTTGGGTCAATCAAAAGGCAGGCTTGAGTTCAAACCTACTAACTTGTAATCAACTTACCAAACTGCAGTCACTTTTCATTTCAGATTGATAGAACTTTGAGAAACGAGGAATCCACAGTGGTTTAGCATAGCGGTGCCCTGAAGTTCTGCCCAAATCTTTCTCGAAGGTGAAGTTATGTGGAGGAATGGTAACAAGGGCATACTGGGAAGCAAGTAATTAAGGCCAGTGTTTGAGCTAATGTATTGGATTGTGAATCTCTGGGACGTGTGCTTATAGTGATATCATTTTTAGCCACGTTGTTCAATACGCCTGGCATCTGTTTTCATTTATATTCATTCCTTCACATTTGCAGATACATTTGTTAAAGTTCTGAAATTCCTCATACGAGTTTCTGCTCTAGTCAGAATTTCAACTCTGTCACAACAACAAAGTCTATATTTCTTAAGGCAAAATGGGTTTATTTCAGCTTATGATTTTAGCCCATAGTCCTTGACTCTATAGTGAAGAAGGTCATTCTGACAAGAATAGAATTATTCTGCTCATGGTATATAGAAAGGAGAGAGAGAGAGAGAGAGAGAGAGAGAGAGAGAGAGAGAGAGAGAGAGAGAGAAAGAGAGAGAGAGAGAGAGTCTCCAAGGCCAAGATATATCATTCAAGGTCAGTGCTGTCAATGAGCTTTTATCCCCTGATAAGATCCTATTCCTAAAAGTGGTTTTCCAGAACCTCTAAGGAGCTACTCAATTTGGAGACTGGGCTTTTTGACACCCAAGGCTTTGTGAGTCTAACATACTATGCTGCACTAAGACAATGAATGAGATTGTGAGGAACACATTATAGCCAAATCATAACATATATCTTGGGCCCTTAAAATGTCACTCATATTTCATAATAAACAATGTACTTTGTCTTCTTCTATAACGCAATTAGTATTTATCATTCTAATAGTACTCAAAAGTTTGGCCCCAGGACTCTTTTAAGTTTCAAGGCAAATTTTATTCTGAGTTACTTTAAAGTATAAAATGCTCATTACTAGACAGTAACATATATTATATGTATTATACAAATATATATTAATATATTGTCTATTTTCCGATTTGGGAAAAAAAGCAACTTGGAATACACAAAAGCCCAGAATATGCACTACCCTTTCCAACTAAAGCATAGAAAAGAGGGATAATACACAAGCAAGATTGAAAGACAGAAAAACCTTCAAATCTGGAGATTTATGTACAGTGTTCAGAGCACATGATGGCATGATACAAACCCTGAATATCATGGACAGCTCATCCTATGGATTTTCTATTTATAGCCCATAAGGTCTCCTTCTCTAGTTGGGTCTACTTGTCTGTCTCTTTCTTTGGTAGATAGTCCCACATTTGTGTCATCTCCTCTAGTTTCTTAGGGTCTTTGGTGTATTTTTCGCTTCACTATCACAGATTAGTTAGTTAGTCAGCATCTCAAAGACTGTGTGAGATGGCGACTAACTAAACAAACACACGTCCTGGCACCACAGCCTTCCTTTCGGAGTCTAAGTGAAGTGTCTATAAATGTACAACTTTTACAATTTGCATTCCTGATCAACAAGAGTTATTTGGGTCATGTCAATGTCTGCTCATAGGACGGAATATGTCACAGGGTCTCCTGAGACCTTAAGCAAATGAAGCTGTAGGCACACTCCTTAGAAAAAGGTTCTCAAGTAGAGCTCTCCTCTCAAGGGAGAACCTCTCAAGCGAATTTATTCTTACATACCCCTGAACTTGCAATGGGTGCAATCTGACCCATCTTCTGAAACCGACAAGGCATTCTTTACTCTTTCTGATGCAAAGTACTAGTTTGCTTTTTGTGAATGAGAATATGTTTTAGAACCATTGGTTCTGTAACCTCAATTTTACATAGACATTTTTGACATGGGATTCACGTTTGTCAGAGTGTTTCTTCTCTGCTTTCCTCCCTAGTTCTCAAGATTACTGCAATGCCATTGTGTAAATGCTAGGTTGCTTTAAAAGGGCATCCAGTAGATTAATTAGTTTCTTGGATAAATCCAGCACGAACACGGTGGGATCATTTGATATATGTTTATATTTGGCTTGTAAGTATTTTATTGAGAATTTTTGAGTCTGTGTTCGTCTGGGATAATGGCTTGTAGGCTTATTTTTTAATGTTGTATCTTTGCCTGATTTGACCATTGAAGTAATACTATCTTTGTAGAAAAATGTTGAAAGTGCTCATCTTTCTTTCATTAATTCTTTCTGTTTCTTTTAAAAATAAAGTATTGATTGTGAACTAGGTATAGTGGCACATGTCTTTAATCCTACCACTCTAAAGGAAGAGGCAGGTGGGGCTCTGTGAGTTCCAGACCAGTCTGGTTTACTTGGCGTGTTCAAGAACACAGCTAGAGCCTCAAAGTTAGAACCTGTCTCAAAATAAAAACAAACAGATAAAACAACAACAGCAGCAACAATAAAACAGACACGGAAAGTGTTGATTATAGATCTTCTTTGAAAGACTGGTGGAATTCTACTATAACTCTATATGTGGGTTTCTTTCAGTTGGAAGGTTATCTATTACTGCTTTCATATCCTTAATTGTTACAGGTCTATATAAGCTGTGGATTTCTTCTTGGTTTATCTTTGGTGGTTTGGATGAATTTAGATATTAATTTCTCCTAGGCTTTCTAACTTAGTAGAATAAAGGTTTTCATAGTATTCCACTGTGTTCGAATTTACATGTTGTGACACAGTGTGGAGTTTCCTTATTTGTCTCTGCTTCTGCTAATTTGAGGTTCCTTTTTTTTTTTTTTTTTTTTTTTTTTTTTTTTTTTTTTTTTTTTGGTTAATTGGACTAAAGGTCTGTAGGTCTTTTTTTTATCTTTTCAAAGAACTAGATCTCAGATTAATTATTTTGTATTTGTTTTTGTTTCTGTTTCATTTAAGGTTGACTTTAATAAATCATATAAAGAAAAAGTACCATTAAACATGGTGATATGGGTCCAGGAGTAAAGGGCTCAAGTATGTGAGACTGACTTCAGATTCCCAGCACCCACACAAAAAGCTTGGCTTGGCAATACACTTTTTGTAATCCCAGTGCTGGAAAACAAGATAAGAGGATCATGGAAGACCATGGGAGTATTAGTCTAGTAAAAGACACCAACTCGATAAATAAGATGAAAAGTGATCATGGAAGATGTCTCATATTGACCTCTAACCCCTACATACATACACAAAAAAACATTTGTACACACATAGTCATTCAACACCTCTCTCTCTCTCTCTCTCTCTCTCTCTCTCTCTCTCTCTCTCTCTCCTCTCTCTCTCTCTCTCTCTCTCTCTCTCTCACACACACACACACACACACACACACACACACACACACACACACACAGGGAAATGTGTTGTTAATATTTTGATGTGTTTCTCTGTCCTGGAAGTGATATTTTTCAAGCTGACCTGGCCAACTTTGACCTTGTAAAGAAAACACCTTGTCAGTTGTTATATAAACAGAGATTAATTTTTAAAAGATTACCGTGTGTGTGTGTATGTGTGTGTGTGTGTGTGTGTGTGTGTGTGTGCCTATGAGAGAGACAGAGAGAGACAGAGAGACAGAAGAGACACAGAGAGAGAGACACAGAGAGAGAGGGAGGGAGAAAGAGAGGGAGGGGAGGGGCAGGGGGAGGGGGAGAGGGAGGGGGAGGGAGAGGGGGAGAGATTGAGAGATTTATGTGCTGGTACCCACAGAGAAGATAATACTAGATTCATTGGAACCATAGTTATGGTTATAACCAAGAGACTTGGGTGCTGGGAATTGAACTAAGGTCCTTTAGAAGAACAGCAAGTACTCTTAATTACTAATTCATCTTTCTAAGCCATATATAGCTATGAGTTTTATTTCATAGAGTTCAAAAGAAATACAATTCTATAAATGTAAGGGAAATATCTGAAGAAAAGAAGATGACATTTTTGTTTGTTTTAATTTTGGTTAGAACACTTAACATAAAATTAACCATCTTGACAATTTGTCTTTTAGGGCACACCACAGAATCGTTAACAATAGGCACCATGATATGCAGAAACTCTAATTTTGGTATTTCCAGAGCCTGAAAGTTCTTAAGAAAAGGAATCAATTAGTTCATAGAATAACTTAAACAAACAGCAGACATCATCTTTCTTACAGTACATAGGCACGATCAGTCAACATTTGTCTTTTTTCTTTTCTTCTTTTAATCGAAGAGGAAGACAGTCACAGAACGCCACCATTTATGTTCATTTCACTGCAACTATGTGAAGATATAAAGCCTATTTTTTTATTGCCATTTGTCATGTTCTCGGTTCGAAAGATCGGGAAAATTATGTACACTATCCTGCTCTCCTGATTGCCTTTCGTTCTCTCTATGTAATTAAATGTGAAAATAGCAGGCTAGTATAAATAAACTCTGTAGGACCAAGGGACCATGTTAAAACCTCATCACACCAACCAACAGAGTCTCTCAATCAAGTAGAATGTATGACTGACACAACACAGCTGAATTCTGACACTGGGGCTGACAAACACAGCAATGGAGAACCAGGGAAATAAAACAAACAAACAAACAAACAAACAAAAATGGCTTTTAATCTAATTCTGATCGACTCACAATGGAAAAATGGTACAAAGCAAATCAGGTGTGAAACACTCCACATTCTAGTCTAACTTTCTATGTTTTTCTCATCTGATCTATCAGTATAAATTTTACCCTATTTAAGAATTCATAGGTAAGTAAAATAGTATTTGATTGAATCAAAGTTCAATTCGAAAAGTATAGATAAATCTAACATTACAAAAATCAGCTGCGATTTAGTCGGTTAATTTTACTGTATATTATAATGAGCTTTTATTAAGTGACTTCTAAGAGAACATTCTGAACACATAATATTAACTCATATACCTGGGTGATTAATTCAACTTCTGTACAATGATTTGAAATGCCAGTTTGGTAAATGTGTCCCAGATGATTAGATTGCAAGCAGTTTGATGTAATCAGCTGGCTAAGTGACTTCTCTCCACCTGGCACATAGCTACTTTCTTTATCTGCATCAGTCATAAGTGCCAAAATGAGATATGACTCCAGCTGCTTTGGTATTGATGCCCCCGCCTATTAAGTTATAGAGTGCTTTGCTTCATCAGACACCAAGATGGGCCTTCGCTGGAAGAACCCTGGTTGTACGTGCAGCCTTTATTTCTCCTGTACTCCATGTATCAGACCATCGGAAAATCAATAGGAGCAAATGTGTCATATTGGTTTTTTGTAGGATACTCATGGTGCTGAGAAATGAGTC
Organism: Mus pahari; assembly: GCF_900095145.1. Classification (NCBI taxonomy): domain Eukaryota; kingdom Metazoa; phylum Chordata; class Mammalia; order Rodentia; family Muridae; genus Mus; species Mus pahari. The sequence continues at coordinate 68,831,580 of NC_034598.1, forward strand.
ACAGTGAGGGTGACTGAATTGGGGGTGGTGGTGTATCTGAGAGAAACTAGCAGCTTATTGCTAGCACATCTAATTCACCATTCTAACTTCTTCAGACTCTCATAGATCATAGCTAATGCTCATCTCATCATTAAACTAACAAAATCTGCACTTTATATATGAATCCAGAGTACTAAGGTCTGCATCGTTCTTCTGTTTCAATTTTTTTTCAAACCCAGCTTGATAAAACTGTATATATTGACGAGGACTATAAAACTTTGCAATAAAATTAAACAAAATTACCACCCCAAACCCTCCTTCTGTTATTAAATTAATTTGAATCTTATGTTACTTAACACAATAAAAATATTTTACCAGGAACATACTTCATTACAATTTGATCTCTCCTGATATTTTGTGCATATTTTATTCTTCAATGTCCATCTCATTCTAGGTTTTGTTTCCTGTTTATCCCATAAACTTTTAACGAGAATCAAATGTATTCAAGGAAATCTCCTAGTATCAGTTGCTAGAGCATCAGCAAAGACAGATGACATCCATGAGGTCATGAAGCTTCGTGATGCTTCTCTCACCTCCCAGGATGAGAGGCAGCTAATAGTCACGCACCAGAATGATATATAAAAGGCACTAAGTGCAATAGAACAAAATAATCTAGGTTAGATACGCTACCTATGTTGTTTGAAATAGAACAACAGTGGAAAGGATTTATTGGAAACCAGCACATGATAAAGTCTAAGAAAAAGAAAATGATCACAACTCATTACGAGTTTCAACAGAGAAATGAGCAACTGTGGAGCGGCAGTTGAATTACATCAAAATGAGGAATGCTCAGCATTATACAAATGTTAGTATGATAATTAGAATATTATTTTAACACCTTGTCAAAAATATTGTTAATTCTCCTGAGTAAATTTCACGTGACAATTGCTTGGGAACTGCTAAGCAAATAAAAATAGGATGTGGTCATGAAAACCACTAAAGAAGGACGCAGAGCAACATATGGTAAACACATGGTATGGTAAAAATGTACCCTATACATGCCACTCAAATCAAAGCAAGGAAATGACTTTTCAGGGTAATGGCGTGTGATCATTTGAAATGTGGGTGAAGCATAAGACAATCTTTATTCATATAAGTGTATCACCTGGAATCTTCTAGAATTTATTAAGAGTTAACTGGGACAGAGACCACATAGCAGCGGTGAATCAAGATTCCAACTATAAAAGAACGTAAGTTGAAGAAATATGTGTGTGTGTGTGTGTGTGTGTGTGTGTGTGTGTGTGTATGTGTGTGTGTGTGTGTATGTGTGTGTGTGTGTAGGTGAGGTGGGTAGGTGGGTGGTGGTGGTGGTGGTGGTGGTGTGTGTGTGTGTATACACAGGGCACTTTATTTAAAGTTAAAATCACAAAAATATGAACTTTGATCAGGTTTCTTTCCTTAAGATTTATAATAAAGTAGGACACTCAGGCATCTCTCTGTGATCCCAGCACTTAGGGCATGGAAGTGAGGGAGTTGTAAGTTGAGTCCCGCCTAATGCTGCAGAACAGACATTGTTTAAAGATAGAAATCGTAAAACATTCATTTCCTTGCTAGATTTTTTGCTGTCTGGAGGATTTTCCTATTTGAAGCTTAATAGAGTCCAAGATTAAAATTTTGACCTGACTACATGCATAAATTAACTCTATTAGACTTAAAAAGAACCCCAAAGTGGTTCTGGATGGCATATGAGTGAAAAAGTAGAAACTGGTAGAATTTCAGCTCATTACAATGATTTCCTTAGGATTCTAAAAATTGAAAACCTTTAAATAACTCATTGTGAATTTTTTCAGACTCACTTTATTTTTATCATTATTCTATAAACCATCATGCAATCCACCTACCCTTGACAGTGAAATTCCCTCGGCATAACTCCATTTAATTTCTAATCATACATTAAATAGACTCAGGATACCTAAACATTAATTAACCTAAAATAGAATGCCTGATGAGTAAGTTTAAATTGACATTAACTTCAGTATTAAGAAGATGCTATAAAAAGTATATTAATATATTTTTTGAAAGTGATAAAGTTCATGGTGCAGCCAGGCCATTAGTCAAAGCTAATGACTCAGAGTGTAATCTTAAAGATCATAAGAATAATAACCTTACAATTTATTCTACAAGCTACATATCTATAGTTATTCACAGTTAAGGGTAGACTGGTACCATGATAAATATTGATATCAATGTATCATAGGAAAGCTACTTCAATGCACTCATATTTACATTTTATTTATAGTGTTATTAAGTGCCTGGAAACTAATGAACTAGGAGGAAAATGAAGCAAGCGAGTTATCATGGAGACTTAGAATATATTGTGTTGACTTGGGAGGTGTGTGATATTAATTCGAAATCTGGTACACACAGAATGCAAGCCACTCCACTGCATAAGATGCACACGCTGTCAACAGTGAAATGGAGACCATTACAAGTCAATAGTTTCAGCAGAATCCAGGAAGAAGAGAGAATGAGCAGAAAGTACTCAAAGCTTGTGTGCTTATTTATGTGTTTAACAGGGCATAACTGTCATAGATGGCTGTAATCCTGTTTTATTCCCAATATATACCAATGTTAATATACTTTGGTGAATATTAACTCTACAAAATAACAGGATTCATAAGGATCTATGGTTATACTTTTTTATTAGATATTTTTTTCATTTACATTTCAAATGCTATCCCCTTTCCTAGTTTCCTCCCTGAAAGTCCCCTATACCCTCCCCGTGCCCTGCTCCCAACACAGCCACTCTCACTTCCTGGCCCTGGCATTCCCCTATACTGGGGCATATAATCTTTGCAAGACCAAGGGCCTCTCCTCCCATTGATGGCCAACTAGGCCATCCTCTGCTACATATGCAACTAGAGACACGAGCTCTGGGGTTACTGGTTAGTTCATACTATTGTTCCTCCTGTAGGGTTGGAGACCCCTTTAGCTCCTTGGGTACTTTCTCTAGCTCCTTCATTGGGGGCCCTGTGTTCCATCCAAGATGACTGTGAACATCCACTTCTGTATTTGCCAGGCACTGGCCTAGCCTCACAAGAGATAGCTATATCAGGGTCCTGTCAGCAAAATCTTGCTGGCATATGCAATAGTGTCTGGGTTTGGTGGTTGTTTATGGGATGGATCCCCAGGTGGGGCAATCTCTGGATGGTCCTTCCTTCTGTCTCAGCTCCAAACTTTGTCTCTGTATGGTTCTATTATCAGCCTCCTCCTCCCTCTGTCTCTACTATTCCGTGATTCTCCTTCCATGACATGTTAACGCCATACATGAAAGACATCTTCATACTGGTCTTTCTATGCCTTCTTACTTCACTTAACACAATAGTCTCCAATTTAAGACCTTCCCATCTTAATTTCACAGTTGCTTTCTTTTAATGGTGGAGTAGTACCTCATCATTTATGTGTGCTGTATTTGATTTGTCCTTTCATTTGTTGGTGGATATCCAGGTCGATTTCATGGCTCGTCTACTGTAAATAGTATAATAATGAACTTAGGAGCGCAGGGACTACATATGCTGGCTTTGCTGTCCTTAATTGCATACCAGGATTGGTATGGAGGAATTAAGTGAATATAGTAATATTTAAAATTAATATTTCAAATTATAATATTTTAAAATCAAGTGAATATAGTAAATAGTGATATTTTTCAGTTTTTTATGAGAATAAAAAGTATTATTTTCATAGTGGTTGTTTTAATTCATCAAAAACAAAACAAAAGCCTTAACAAACTCACTTTGCTTTGTTCCTCTGTGTTCCTTTCCTGGTGAACACTTGCCAACTTTTGTTGTTGATCTCTTCTCCTTGATGATTGCTGCTGTCTCAGGGATGTGGTAAAATCTCACTCTACTTTTGATTTGCATTTTCCAAGTGGCTTAAATTATTGAATACCTTTATAAATTTAATGATCTTTAATATTTTTTCATTTGAAAAACGTTTAATTTGTAGTTTTATTGATTTATTTATTCCCTTAGTAGTTAATTATTTAGTTCCCATATATTCTTTTGTATATTGAACATAATATTATTTTTAGTCATTTATTACATCAGGTATATTATTCCACTTTTCTCCATATTCCAATTTCATGTTGCTATTATGTGTTTATTTATTTGTAATTATTTACATCATAAATGCTGACTCCTCCTGTTCACTCATCACAGAGACCTTCCCCCATCCTCTCCTTCTCCTTTGAGAGGGCAGAGCCTCTGACTATCACCCCACCCTGAGTTACTATTACTTTAAATGTAATGTATCTTCTCACTTCTAAAACAATGCACTTAGTTGCCTTTCAAAATCATTGGTGATTTAATTATGCTGCTATTGACTGCATCATCTTTAAATAAATGTGTGGTGAGTTACTCTTCGTTTTTGCACCAAATTTATCACATGGCTTTCAAAGTTTGTCTGGGTTATTCTTCCGATCGCCTTTTCTAGAATTCTAGCTCCATGTATGTCTGATTTAGTATTTATTGTAACTCACCGAGACCTCATTTATTTCCATTTTCCATTAGTTTATTTATTTATTAATTTATTCCAACTTTCCCTAAGCATATTTCCTACCTACAGACAGCATAATTTCAGTTGTTATGTGTTACTCTCTTCTGTTCTATCCAGTCTGTTATTAGTTGCATTGAAACTATGCCTAGTAACTTCTGTGGATCCCCTGTCTGCTGTTTCTAGCACCGTGGCCACCTTGGAGCTTTGGAAATTACCTTGACTGACAATGAGTCATATTTTCTTCCTTCTTTGAAAAGTGAACTTTTCACTGTATGTTCCGCTGTGAAGAAAGGCATACTCTGCTTTGAATTTTTGACCTCTGAAAGTATTATTGATTTTTTTCTAATAAATAGTTATGTTTGTGGTCATTTTCTTGGCTATGTGGAGATTTGATTAATATCTTCTTACGCCATTTTAACATCTGAAATGTAGAGGTTTAATGATGATCTTAGTTAGGGTTTCTATTACAGCAACAAAGCACTGCAACTTGGGGAAGAACAGTTTTATTAGGCTTATACTTTCACATCGCTGTACATATATGTACATGTACCCACCAACGGAAATGAGAACAGGAACTCAAGCAGGACAAGAACTGGGAGGCAGGAGCTGATCCAGAGGCCATGAAGTGAAGCTGCTTACTGACTTGCTTCCCATGGCATGCTCAGCCTGTTTTCTTATACAATCCAGAACCACTGTCCAGGGATGGAATCACCCAACATGCTCTGGGCTTTCCTCCATCTATCACTAACAAGATGCCTTAGAGCCAGATTTTATGACGGCACTTTTTTTTTTTTTTTCAACTGAGGCTCCTTCCTCTCTGATCACTCTAGATTGTGTCGTTGACAAAAAAAAACAAAAAACAAACAAACAAACAAACAAAAACAGCCAGTACAATGATGATGATGACATGCTAAGACCAGCCGAGAGAAACTTGGGAGAAGCTGTAAGAATAAATAGGCACTTCCTATAAACTCATTTACTTGAAAGCTCTTCGATGACCTTCCCTGAGGCTTTGCTTTTGCATTCCAGAGTTTGAGCTACCTGGGCCAATTATGTGTACATTTTAAAGAACATTCATTCTAATATACTATTAGAATTAATTCCTCTATTTTATTTTATTATTAATGTTTTGATCACTTACTGTTCCCCTGTATATAAATTAAACAGAACCATAGGTATTCATATGCAAGAAATAATGCAGTATAAATAGGATTTATTAATAGCTAAATATTATGTCTCTATGGGAGGGATTTGAATTGTCTCCTGTGGGAAAGGAGAGCCTTCTGTTCAGTGAGACAGGTAAGGAAGTGAGGAAATCAAAGCTCCTCCCCTTACTGCAGCATTAAATGCAGTCTCTGGTGATTAACATATACCACCCCCATTGCCCTACCCAGACGGTCTGTATATTTTTCTCATTCCCTCTTTATTCTACTAATATCTAGCAGTAGAATCTCATTCATGTCAAGGCTCTGAGCTTTAGCAAGTGCCATTCTGCACAGTGGGGATCCTCTTACAGTGAATATCTCTTAATGTCACTCACATGTGACTCCTTCAAAAACCTGGCCTGATTCTTTCAGGCAAAGTTAAATCCATCACCCTGAGATTTCCCACAATACTTTAGAAGAATGTGTATTATAGATCTTGTTCAACATATTATGTGTTTAGAGGAAGGCCTCTAATTCATTTATTTAATAGCTACTCTGCATATGTAATGAACAAGACCATGGTCCGGATTCTGAGGATGTAATGATGAAGGCTTCAGATATATCTTCTCCCCCCCGCAGTCTTGTGCACCTTGCATCCAGATTTCATGGTGAGAAGCACTATCAACTGAGAACTCAGGGAATAGACCTAGAAGTATCTTCCCTGGTTTAGAGCTCATCTCTATTTATTGAGCCACGTTTCTGTTCATGCTGGAAGAAATTAAATTCCCTGTGGATATAAGTAAGCCCTAAATGGGAAATTTATGTCACCCCCTCAGAGTCCTAAGGATCATCTAGAAAGAGAAAGTAGGCAGAGAGTGGGAACCAGAGACTGGGGAAGAGTGAAGTGAAGAGGAATCTTCTGGAAATGGCATGGCTAGAGTAACCATGAACGTGTGGTGTTTATGGCCACCAGCACAAGGTACACAACACACAACAAACACACACAAAACCTATGCACACTGATCTACCTACACACACATTATCTACCTACACACACACACACACCTACAGAGGATACATGGCAGAAAGGAGGGAGGAAAACTAAAGGAAAGGAAAGGAGGTATGTAGGCATAGGAGAGGGAATGCTGTGAAGGTTATAAGTAGGAAGGAAAAGCAGAGGAAGTGAATTAGTACTGGGAAGGTGGACACCATCAGAGTGCATTGTTTACAAGCAAGGAATTGTCAACAAATACATAAACAAATAAAATAATTTATTATTAATTATTATTAAATTATTTATCAAATCTATTAAAATATGTTTATTAAAACATGGTAAGCACTTTAAGGGTCCTTGGCACATAAGAATGGAAAAAATTTGAAGGGCAGCTTTTCTGTCTCTCCAATGGTGTCTAAAATATGACAACTACATTTGTTTTTGTTTTTGTTTTTGGTTTTTGACACAGGGTTTCTCTATGTAGCCCTGGCTGTCCTGGAACTCACTCTGTAAACGAGGCTGGCCTCTTACTCAGAAATCTACCTGCCTCTGCCTCCTACATTTAATGACTGAATGGATGGGTTTTTATGCTCCTACACTAAAAATGTCAAACTTCATGTTTAGCCCTTTCTAAAACAAGACTAGATAAAAGAAACCCTGTTTAGATAATATTCTGAACACACAATGACTGTATTGATTTTATTTGTTTAGTGATACCTGAATTAACCTCTTCTGACATGTTTCTCTGCACATCAAGTCTCTGAATGCTGCATATATGTGTGTGTTTATCTCCATTATAAACAAAACAGTGTGGCAGTATTTCTCCTCAAGAGTCTAAAATATATGAGACCATTGGCATGCTTTTAAGTGTACACAACAACACGGTATGAAAAGACTAGGATGGAATCAAGTAATCTTACCTCCAAAAATCACACATAAAATACTTAAGCATCTATTAGTTCTGATAATATGAAATTGCTAACACTTTAAGGATTTCTGCCTACTCACATGGACGTTTCACATGGACTGAGAGAGTTTCAGGTAATAAAAATATTACATGCCTGAGAATACTGTCAGTTTTAAGAGAAGGAAACATTCAAATAAGATGAACAAGTAATATTTTACAAAGGCAATTAGAGTAAATCAGAAAAGGTTAAAGGCCAGAGAGTGATTTAAAGAAGCATGGTATGATATGAGCAGAACAATTAATGATCAGAGAGAACCTAGCACAGAGGCCATTGTTCCTGTGTTTATAAAAATTGTCACTTCATGACACCGATTTAATTTCTTATGATATACAACTCCCTGAGGCCGCGGAGGTCAGAAAGAAACTGACAAATAACGGGAGTGGTACAAGAGACAAATTAGCTTAAAACTAAGAATTTCCAAATAAGCAACTAAATATTTCTGTAACTGGCAAAACTTTATAGGCATGATAGTAATTTCAAATATCCAAGAGTGTCTTCTATGTTGATACTTCCCTTTATCTTTATTCTTAAATTATTTTATTTATTTATATCCCATATGTTGCCCCCCTTCCCAGAGTTCATCATCCCCTTCCCCCTCCTCTTTGCCTCTGAGAGGGTGCTCCCTCACCCACCTAACCATCCTCCCCCTTCACACACACCCACCTCACTCCCCCACCTCATACCCCCTTTCTCCCACAAGATCAATTGTCAAATTGCACCTCATGAAAGTGAAAAGCTTCTGTAAGGCAAAAGACATTGTCAATAGGATAAAATGACCACCTGCAGATTGGGAAATGATCTTTACTAACCTGACATCTGATAGAGAGCTAATATCTAATATATATAAAGAGCTCAAAAAGTTAGACTCAAAAAAAAAAAAACCAGACAATATTTCATTTAGGCACTTTTTACAAACTCTATATGCAAAAGTTAAAGTAAGTAAGGTATATTTTTAAAGTTCTAAAAATTGTCTAACACTAAAATATACTCTACTCAGTCAAGAAAAAAGAAAATACAGTTCCATACTTCCTTGACTTACTTAAACACTATTTACTGCAGTGAAGGTACATCTCCTGTAAGGAGTTGGCTCTTTTATCCAAATAATTTATTTAATGAATAAGAAAAATGTGGAGCTTCAGGGCATCCACATGTAAGAGCTGCAGGACATCTGTATGTAAGAACTGCAGAAAACTAAAATCACTGAATTTATCAAAAGCATTTTCCCTAAAATGTCAGGTTTTAAAGTGCAAGCGATTTGAACTCTGATTAAATATAGACTGTTGATGTTTTGCACAGTAGGCCTGAATTTATGCTTTTTTATGTGTAAATAATGTGTGTGTGTGTGTGTGTGTGTGTGTGTGTGTGTGTCTTGGGATAACCCTAATTAGCTATGGGAGAATTTTGATTAAATTTCACAATAATTGCTATTCTTCAATATTTTAATATTATTTTTATATCTCCACATTAAGTAGGTGTAGCTACTTGTTTTTTTTTTTTAAACATGCCACACGACTATTAAAATCATGTGCAGATTCAGAAACTGACAAGATAATTACACAGACTGACCAGTACCTTACTCTTTGGTATATCACTACAGGAAAAATTGAAAAAACGATATACGAGAAAGTGAATGTTCCTTACTAGTTACTTGAGAACAAACTAGAGATTTAGAAGTATTTGCATATCATGAGGTAACCTCTGATCTGGGATGTAGAAACCTTTAATCACTTCCTGGAAATGAGGCATTATGCTTAACCTGCCTTTAGAAGGTTTAAAGTATGTGCTATAATACTGGATTCACAGAGAATCAGAGAATTGTGAGCTATGTAGCAATGTTGAGTGGAAAATGCAAAGCTTGTCTTTGCAGGAACATTAGCTATTGTAATGGTTTGTATATTCTTGGACCAGGGAGTGGCACCATCTGGAGGTGTGGCCTGGTTGGAATAGGTGTGACCTGGTTGGAGTAGGTGTGTCACTGTGGGTGTGGGCTAAAGACTCTCACCCCCATTGCCTGGAAGTCAGTCTTCCAGTAGCAGCCTTTGGATGAAGANGTAGAANTCTCAGCTCCTCCTGCACCATGCCTGCCTGGATACTGCCATGCTCCTGCCTTGATGATAATGGACTGAACCTCTGAACCTGTAAGCCAGCCCCAATTAAATGTTGTTTTTATAAGACTTGCCTTGGTCATGGTGTCTGTTCACAGCAGTAAAACCCTAACTAATACAGCTATGTTCTGTCCTGTCTGCTTCTTTTACTTGCCGAGTTTTAGCTTTATTTTGCACAGGTACTCTATTTGGAGAGGTCTTTATACTCATAAAAAAAAAAAAGATTCCTCTTTAAGTGAAAAAATTTAAAAACATAGTAGAAATGAGCATTCTTTTCTACAATTCAACAATTCACAAGAATGATTAAAAAGCCATTTATCGGCTTGATAATAGTTTTCAGTGGATTTCATAAAACCTATATGACTGCACGGAATAAATTGAAAGCAGATTCGTGAAGAATCTACAGGAGATGCCTTCTTGAGCCAAATGTTCGTTCCTAGGACCCTCCTTCCACTTTTCCCACAGCTTCTTTAACTGAGGCACTGTGATCTTTCCCTGCTATACCTGGAATAATTTCCCAACTGGCCCTCTCCTGTAGAGCAGCAGACAGCAGTTTATGATCTAATTAGCTAGTGATGGATGCATAGATCTTCTGGGAACTGAAACAATTTGATTCCAACGTGACAACATTTCAATATTATAGTATCTTTTAGTAAGTCTTCCTATCATCAGACAAGCAAAATGTTAGCTACCAGGAAAACTGCTCACATGTTTGTAGCTTTGTGTTAAATTTATGTGATTCTTCTCTGTTGAATTTTGAGGGAAAAACCCATTCACATAGGTATTAAAAATGAAAGACTTACAGGTATAAAATAGTATGTAATAAAGGATTAGAAGAATGTACGAAGTGGCCAATTTGACGATACAAAGAATAAACGTTATTGCAACTACCATAAGCATTGACAGACATTTATCTAACAGAGAAAGGAAAGAACCAAGCTGATTTACATATGATGGGGGAACTGGTGTTTAACACATAGTAGAGAGCACTAACACAGTTGAAGAAGACTAGTCTTGTTTGTGCATACTCACCTTCTGAATGCTCATTAATTTGTCCAATAACTTCCCACCTCCATCAAGAGTGCCCAAAATAAATTAAAATTTCTACTATTTCTACTTGCCTGTTTTTGCCGTCACTCTATGAATTAAAGTGAAAATAATTTTCCTTTACTTTTGAAGAAAAAAGGATAATTTTCCTTAATTAGATGAGGAGAGAATAGAGTTTTTGCAAAGCTAGTTTCAAATACATCAAGAGTTAATAGAAATATAAACACTGGCAGTGCATTAAAAACAAGTATGAGACATCTGAATTGGTGAGGTGGATCCATGAGTAATAGTGCTTTTTGCAAACACATAGACCTGTGATCATATACTTGAACCGATGTAATATGAGGAGCACCAAGCACAAGGTCTTGTCTCAGGAGGATAAAACAAAAATAGAGCAGGCTAACCAATGTTCTTCTTCTGTTCCCTGTACTTACACATGGCATGGGCATCAGCACATAAACCTACAAGTACCACATAGATGCACACGCAATATAACCTGGAATACTAAATGCACGAACTCAACCTTTTTGTCTCTGTTTCTCTCTCTATGCAGCATATTTTCAAGAGACCACAGAGCCACCTGCCATTCTATTCTCTATGCATTTGTTTATGAGAAAAAGGATTGTTGGGATACAAATACAAGGATAAGAAGAGACAATATCTTTGGAGTGAACACATCAAAAAAATTGACGATGGGCACCACAAAACCAAGATGAATTTGATAGGGAATTATGTGAATATAGCAAAGAGATACAAAGAATATGCAAGATGCTGGGATATATTGCTAATTTGACTATATCTTTCACAAAGGAAGTTTGTATTTCCAATCATTCTTCACTTAAATATGCCACTTGGTTTTGTTAATTGGACAGAAGCATTTAACAATAGCCAGATGACCACTCTGGTATTTGAAAAATAAATGCTAAACATCAGTCTGAATTCTCCAGCTGCTATACCATATACTCTTCCTTACCGTCTGTTCTGCCTTCGTCTTTTTATTCTATCACTTAAAGAGAAAGACAAAGGACAGCAACAAAACAAACAAACAAAAATGCAAGCAAAACAAGAATACTTGTCATTTTCTCTAAAAATATACATTTACAAGAAACACTCAACTCAATATCACATGTGTATTCGCATATATGTATTCTCCCACAATGGACAATTGCTACAAATTGGAACAAGCATCACTGAACACCTGATAAATAAAGGAAGTGGGGTACAAATATACAACAGGACATCATATAAAGGACAAAATCATGCCAGTCTTGGGAAAAGGGATGGGACTAGTGGTCATTGTAAAATGTGAAATTAGCCACACTCAGAAAGAAAAACGACCCATGGGGAATTCAGATACAAAGATTTTTGAGTTTGTGTGACAGGAATATTGAAGAGGTTCTATGAGAGCAAAGGACACAGTTTTAAGGGAAGGGGGAAGGGGAGAGTTAGAGCATGAGTATGGTGTAAACACAGAAGAGGGATCTACTTTGAGAGGAAGGGAACCATCCAGAGGACAGGGAGAAGGTCAAATAAGTAAAAAGAGTACAATAAGATGTCATTATGAAAACCAACACAGTAATACATTACGTTTTATACTTTAAAAACTTTTTAAAGTATTTGAAAGTAAGTCTTAGACTAAAAAATATTGCAGGGTGATAATTTTATTTTTATCTCTCTCAGTGTCAACCTCAAGTTTTTCAAAACAATAATTTCATGATGTGATTTCTGCATTCAGTGTCGAATGCATATAATTGCAAACTCCTTTCTCCAATTTGCATATTGTTGACCTATTCAACTGTGCAACCAATTAAGAAAGTAACACATGGGTGGGAGGTTGAGGTGGGTGATACACTTTCCACATCACCATATTTATGAGTTATGAAAACTGTTACTGTGGTAACTTTAGAATCTAGAAATGTGAGAAGGACTCCTGCCAGTGTGAGCATTGTGGAGGAAAAGCAATAAATAGGGGAATAGCAAGGTACACAGCATCTGTTGAGGGAAATTAGAATAATGGAGGGGCTCTAATTAATGAGGTAGAGAGTGACAAACACAGAAAGAGTAGCAAAATTAATGGTAAAAAAGAAAAGCTTGGAAAGGGCATGAGGGATCATACTAATATCTTTTTAGTTTAAAAAACCCAAAGACACATAAGTCTGTGTATAAATTATACATATAGTTTAAGTAAAAATTTTCTAGTCAAAGACCACCTAACAAAAACTCCATCACCAACATGAGAAGCCTTATTTTTTATTTTATTTTTTTGAGGTGTACATCAGGTTGACCAAGATATTCCCCAAACTAATGCTATTAGTCGCCCTTAGTTGTCCCCAAAGAGATGGAAGGTAAGCCTATTTGCTCAACATGCTATGTACTTCAGACACAGGGCCAGAAGCTCCTGAGCTAAGACTGATTTTGAAAGCCTCCTCCATGAAATTACCTTTCATGATACCAGAAGGCACCAAACAGGTTTCCAAAGGAAAGGAGAAACCAACAGTCCTACACAACTATGATGCCTATTAACCATATCAAAAATTAGCATGGGACATTAAAGGTATGCTAGGTGCATGCATACGTGGGCAATGACCAGAAGATCTTGAACTTCATGTAAGGTCTACTCAACCAGAGGAAGGTTATTCCTGGTACTGGAAACCTAGCCGACAGCTCTGGTCTAGAGAAGTTATGTGTTTTGAAGGAGAATCTACAACCTATTCCTTATGAAACCAACATAATCCCTAACTTTTGTTTCTAACCATTTGTCCTTATATCCACAGATCAACATAGGCCCGCCCACCCTCAGCAAGGAAATGGCAGCAGATAGAGAGCATTGCAAAAAACCTACAACCAGTCAAAATGCAGAGTGGTGGAGCTTAGCGAGTTTGCTGTGAGGTTACATCCCTAGGAGTGTCAGAGCTGGATCCATAAAGTGTCACCAACATCATTGCCTAAACCTGAAGAGAACAAAAACCATCACTAACAGACATACTAAGATGAACAGGGGAAAGCATAGGAAGCCCCAGCCCTACAGGCAAGTCGGGATTGCTGAGCATGAGGGAGCTAGTCTTCCTTGAGAAAGAACAGTCCAGTTCGTTACCCAGCACCAAATGATCAGCTCTGAAACCATAGAAGTACCATTACACAGACCGAGCAGGTTGTGACTATGTGTTTAGGAATATGTATATGTAAGTATACAGATGTGACAACAATTGATGAAAAAAAGTCACTGAATTGGAAGAGGGCCAGGAGAGGCCTATGGGAAGGTTATGAATGGGAAGTGGGAGAAATGATGTAATTACTATAATCCTCCCCAACAATAATTATAAAAGATTAATTAATAATAAAGACATAGTTGCTTTAGAATATTGTGACACCGAATGCTTTAAAAGCCTATTGAAGTCATTAGAAGGCATTCTGCTATTATCCTTAGGAATTAAGGCTTTGTGTTAAATAAGCTTTGAGTCAATTATCTATCAGTTTTGCATTTACTGAAAAAAAGACCTTCAATTAATAACTACATAATTGCTTAGCCTCACAATTTGTGTTTATAAAGCTCTTGGGTGGCTTACGTTTTGTTTATTAAAGAAACTGACATATTGCAATATGTCTCAGTTACTTTTCTGTTCCTGTGGTCTGATAGTTTAGAAAATGGCCCTTTTAAAAACCACACCAAATAATGAGCTACAAACAACAGGAAGTGAGATCTGAGTGGTTCACATTCAAAGTTAATGCACGATGGATTTAGACATCACATGTTTATTTGTGAAATATTTGAATTTGCAAATTAGAAAAAATATATACTCTTAAGTGTTCAAACTGATCAAATGACATTACAATTTCATATTATGTTGGTTATTCCTTTGAAAAATTCATTTTAATAATTTTGTGCCTTTCATTATCCCTCATATCAACAATTGAAAAAATATATATTTCCCACTCATCAGGCATAATTTTAGATTTTTGATTATCCAATTCTGGTATTGGAACTATCATTTATTTTCATAAACATACCCTAGAGGTGTACTGATACTAACTCATAACCTATGTATATTAAATTGATTTATCTCATCTATGGCTCCACAGTGCAGACAAGGAAACTGAGGCTTATCTGTCATAAATTACTTACTCCTACAGAGTACACTAGGTACCTTGATGTCCAGTCTAGTACTTCATTTAACCAATTCATGGACTAATATCAATATGGGCCATACTGTTCAGATGCAGTGCAGAGAGTAATATGAGAAAACACTATCGACCATTAGTTGTAGATCTATTATTTGGATTGTTTAATGCAATCAAAGCAAATTAATAAGGACTTCTCAATACTAGTGCCCACCTTCAACAAGAACAAAAAGTTAGTGATTGGCATAAAATTTCTTGTTATAAACAGTAAGATATAACTAATAATCAAATTATTAAGTCTAAACGTTTTCTAATTCTGAATGGCAGTAGCTGAGACTTTATTAGTAAAATGTACAGTAAATAAAAGTGTTTAAGTGGATAAATTACAAATCAGATATGGGTTCGTGGTATACTGTTTGTCAAGCATACAAAAGGCTCTGAATTCTATCTCCAAATTTGGAAGAATGAAATAAAACAATAAATGTAAATGAAAATAAGTTTAAATGAAAAATTAAATGTAAATGAAAAATTAAATATAAATAATTTGAGTCTTGTTTATCTCTTATTGATTATAACAATGAGATCTATGCCAAACACTAACTTATTGTTTGTATTTGGAAGTGGGTAGGAGAATTGCGAAGTCATTAATAGTTTGATTTGATTGCACTGATTAATGCAAATAATAGATTCACAACTATTGAAGATAGGCAAATTCACTAGGAAAATTCTGTAGGAGAGCAGAACTTATCAAAAGCAACACAAACACTGTTTAAAAGTTCTTCGTCTATTGAAGAATTTGAGTTTTAAGTTAAACTCTTCAGTGTTAAGAGAGCACTTCTTACTCTAAGTGTTCTAAGCAAAAAGAGAAACACATACAGGAATCTGAAGTGGCTTGTGGAAGTGATAGTTGTTTCTATAACCTTGAATGTGGGATGATTTTACAGTAGAGTCAAAAATTTGCATACAGAAAATATGCATAGTTAGTTGCATGTAAAATTTAGCCCAATTAAATTTCTTAAAACAAATGCAGCCTTTACAAAAGCAAACTTCAGGCTTTATTGATCAACTCATTTAAATGTATAAGAAAAATAATGCCAAGGTGCAAGCAAACATATTTTCAGGGAGGATGGAGGACTTTGAGATGCATTTTATGAAGTTAAAATAAATCTGGTACTAAAGCTTGACAAGAGCCATAAAAGGAAGAAAAATCACAGGCCACTCTTTCCCTTGACGTGAAGAAGAAAATACTGCCATGTCAATAAAATAATATATGAAATATACACTGTATTGCATAAAAAGGATTTATTTAGTAAAGGAAGTTTTATTTAGTATCAGAAATTTTAACATTATGATTATTTACATAAGAGAATGATGGATAAAAGTTACAAAATAGTCTCCATGTAATTTATTGATGATAAAATAAAAACTTTCCAAACTCAATAATAAAAGTAAGTGTCAAAAGTATGTCTGTGTGTGTATATATATATATATATATATATATATATATATATATATATTCATTCAAACTTACCAAAATCAACAATAAAGTGTCAAAAGTATGTATACATATCCTATATTTGTATACATACACACTATATATGCAAATATGCATATATAATGCTGAGGTGAGCTCAGTGGTTTGAGAGCTCACTAGCATTTTCCTAGTGTGAGCAATGTCCTAGGTGCTTTTTCAGTACCTGAGTCCTCTCCAGAAATTTCAACATTAGCATCATATTTAGTGGTAAACCATTAAATGCTCTCCAGTTGAGGTAAGAGCAAGGCAGGGATTCTGCTGGGTCACTTTTCTTAAGTCTTAAACTGTAGGTCCTATCCAGTGGGAAAGTCCATCCCTCAGACTATATGATGAAGTGATAACATGCCCCTATACATATAAACACTTCTAATTTCCCCTGCTAAACTACTACAATTATTTTTGGCAATGTTGCTAAGTTCCAATTTTCACATTAATGGGTTTCTCCATTTTAAATTTGAATCAGAAAATAATTGTAACATCATCAACTTGTGAAGTTCAAAAAATTAACTTTCTAAAAACAAGTATTACCAAAGATGTGCATGAGACCTCTACAAATGTAACTCCAAGATGAAGTAGAGGGAACTCCCAAGTGGCACAGGTAAGATGTGGTGTTTCTACATTGGGAGAATACTACTTAGTACTGTAGACAGAATCTCCATATAAGACAAAGGATCTTTGACTTTACCATGGATAGGACATTTAAATTGCCTCTAATTATAAGAATTTGGCTATGGTGAGGGACATATGACACATGATTAAATTATGATATATGGTAAATGTGGATGGATCCTGCAAACATAGTTATAGAGCCAACAAGTTGAAGTGAAACAAATAATTTTCTGACTGTGAGTCCTTTCAAGACTGTTTTGATACCAGAGGACAAAGTCAGACATGTCTGTCTTATCACCCTGAAATTGCTATGAATTCCATACATTTAATGTAAAAATGTATGGCAGTGGTATCCATCCAAGTGTTAGCTAGGGTAATCCTAATTCTAACGTTTATAAGAAAAGGCAAGAGATGGCTGCGACCCAAAGAATTTTTGAACAATAAAGTTGATTTATTTATACTATCAAACATGAAAGCATATTATGAAAACTGCCCTCATTGTATTAGGTATCAGTGTGAGTCCAGGCAGAAATTCATGACATAGATGATACTGTTTGACCCACCATATATGTTCATCTCCTTTGTGATATGCTTCAAAACTTTGTGGTGAAAGGATGTTTTTTTAATAATGATGGAAGCTCAAATGGATATTCAAAAGCAATAACTGACTTTGACACATAAAAAGTAATTTAAATGGATCATTGCCCTACATATAAAAGAATAAAGCTTCAAGAATAAAACTGTAGACTGTTTTCATGTGCTTGGGGGCTATACATGTATCTGAAATAATTTCACATAGGGTATAAGAGAAAGGATTGACTCATCCTCCTTAATTAAGAACATATGCTCTATAAAGAAGATGTGGGAGTGGGAAATTCCAGGCCAATCTGTTGCCTGGGAAAAGATGGACACTTCACATAATGAAATGCAAAACTCAATTGCAGAATACTCATGCTACTCAACTGACAGTGAATTTAAGACTATTGACAAATAAAAATGACCAACCTCAAGTATATAAGACAACAGTTGAAGAAATTGGATGATTTGGGTAGCCAAGTGACATGAAAACATGCTCTGCATCACTAACTCTGAGGGAAATGCAGTTTGGAACCATAATGAGATTTCAGTGCACAGATGCTGCAGTAATTGACTAATGATATCAAATAAAATATTCTTACAATTTTAAGATTTCTCTTTCTTTCTGTCTGTCTGTCTGTATCTGTCTCTCTGTTTCTCATCTCTCTCTCTCTCTCTCTCTCTCTCTCTCTCTCTCTCTCTCTGTGTGTGTGTGTGTGTGTGTGTGTGTGTGTGTATACCTTCTTCAGATGTTTCTGAGTAGCTAGGGTACCTCCCTGTAATTAATCCTAAACAGGTCCGGTTCAGTCCGGCAGTCTTCACTGAGTAAACATA
>NC_034598.1:68850598-68852961 GCF_900095145.1 Mus pahari
AATCTGCCATTCTTTATCTTCACAAGAGACACTGTGGTGCTGTTCAACATAGTAAATAGCCAAGAAAAGCAGATATTTCCCGGCAGGCACTGGTTACACCCCCCCCCCAAAAGGCAAAAAGCCAAAGCCAAAGCCAAAACCCAAAACTCAAACACTAAAACAAAACAAAAGACTCCTAGTCTAAGCCTTTATGAAATGGTACGAAAGAACTTTTATGAACATTATGTCCTAAGAGCTATTGTACTTCTGAATAAAAGTCACTGCTCTATAGGTTGTTTATATTTATTCCCTTTCATGCATTTGTGCGTTTTAAACAAGTGGGTATAATGGCAATGCTTCCAGATGTCCACACTATGCCATCTTACTGTGGTTCTGTATAAAAGTGGCTACTTTTATGATCTTCATTCTGAGCACAAGAGTCCCAACTCCTCCTTCCCATGAAAGTCCCCTATCCTGATCTAATGTAATAATAACCTTCGACAGATTCCTTTCATTCAACGGATAAGAAACTGAATGAGAATGATTTGATTGGTACCACAGCAAAATTAATTAATGAACTATAAGTAATTCACTGATTTCCCATGCTCATTACTGAATCATTTGCTAAGGTCCCCAGACATTAGCTAAGAAACTGTAAAATAGCTTACTTCCTCTGTGTTCGACAGCTGCTGATCTCAGCATGTCCCCGTTTCCTGCCATTCCCCTAAGCTCTGAGAAGATATCACTTCTTTTTATCATATCCCTTGTAACAGTAAAACTAACCAGACTGTAATAAGCTTCATTCTGGGTTTTTAAAGTATGAGATTCATTTTCTTGAACATAGATGAGTGAATTGCTCATGAACACTTAACCTCATCTGATGTAATCAAATTTTCTTTTCCAGGAATGTGAAATTATGATTCATAGAGATTGGCAGTCTATGTGTAAGTGAGTCTGAAATTCGAAGCCCAGGAGATGTGGGGTTCCTGTGCATGGGCAATCATAATCATGCTAATTGAAGAGCTCCAGATCTCCAGATAGAGAACATAGTGGTGTGTGTGTGTGTGTGTGTGTGTGTGTGTGTGTGTGTGTGCATTCTGCCTTGTGGCAAGTTGTTTAAACTGAAAAGAAAAGTAACTTTCAAAGTTAACTCGCCGTAAAAGGCATTGCTCAATGTTTCACAATGATGGATGAACATCACTGTGCACATATAAGGTCATTAAAATCTTTCACAATAAATGCCACCATCAGATGAACATAGCTAATACACATGAAATACTTCACATGGTCTTTGACAAAGAACAAATGCTATAGAAAGTAGGGTTTGGTGAAAGGAAACAGAAATTCCTGCAATGAGAAAAGAAGAGAGAGGGGAAGTAAAGGGAAAGAAAGGATAAAAGATATGTTCATTAGAACATTCTCGAGAATGTTCTCAGAATAGGAAACACAAACATTGAGTAGCCTAGTTCTTAAGTAAGAGGTTGAATAACAGTTCACTAAGGAGTGATCTTCCTTTCAAAATTTTAAACTGTGCTTCTATTTTTCTTTGTAAAAAGATGCCCATTTTCTTTTAAGTATGTACATCAAAATTGTTGCACTGAAGGCAACTGTGAACACTTACTACTTGGGAGTGAATTCACAAGCTTAGGCAGCAACTATAGTCAATATTCACAAACCAACTGCTGTTGATTGATTAATTTTCTTTTCTTTTTTATTAGATATTTTCTTTACTTGCATTTCAAATGTTATCCCCTTTCCTAGTTTCCCCTCCAAAATCCCCTATCCCCTTCCTCTCCCCTCTCCCCCTGCTTCCCAACCCACACACTCCCATTCCTGGTCCTGGCATTCCCCTATACTTGGGCATAAAGCTTTCACTGGACCAAGGGCCTCTCCTCCCATTTATGACCGACTAGGACATCCTCTGCTACATATGCAGCTAGAGCCACAAGTTCTACCATGTGGTTTCTTTGATTGGTGGTATAGTTCCAAGGAGCTCTGGGGGTACAGGTTAGTTCATATTGATGTTCCTTCTATGGGGCTTTAGTCTTCTCCAGCTCCCTGGGTACTTTCTCTAGCTCCTTCATTGGGGACCTTGTGCTTTGTCCAATGAATGATTGTGAACATCCACTTCTGTATTTGCCAGGCACTGGCAGAGCCTCATAAAGGACAGTTATATCAGGCTCCTGTCAGCAGGCTCTTGTTGGCACCTGTCTAGTGTCTGGGTTTGGTGGTTGTTTAATGGGGTGAATCGCCAAGTGGGGTAGTCTCTGGATGGTCGTTCATTCAGGCTCTGTTCTGATCTTTGTGTCTGTAACTCCTTCCGTAGGTATTTGTTACCCATTCCAAGAAGGAACGAAGTATCCACATTTCAGTATTCCTTCTTG
>NC_034598.1:68853571-68856523 GCF_900095145.1 Mus pahari
TACCAGCAATGGAGGAGTGTTCCTCTTTCTCCACATCCTTGTCAGCATCTGCTGTCACCTGAATTTTTGATCTTAGCCATTCTGACTGGTATAACATGGAATCTCAGGGTGTTTTTTGATTTGCATTTCTCTAGTGATTAAAGATGTTGAACATTTTTTCAGGTGCTTCTCTGCCATTTGGTATTCCTCAGTTGAGAATTCTTTGCTACCCCATTTTTAAATAGGTTTATTTGATTTTCTGGAGTCCAGCTTCTTGAGTTCTTTTGCATATATTTGATATTAGTCCCCTATCAGATTTAGGACTGGTAAAGATCCTTTCCCAATCTGTTGGTNGACTTTTTGTCTTATTGACAGTGTCTTTTCCCTTACAGAAGCTTTGCAATTTTATAAGGTCGCATTTGTTGATTCTCCATCCTACAGCACAAGCCATTGCTGTTCTGCTCAGAAATTTTTCCCCTGTGCCCATATCTTCGAGACTTTCCCCCACTTTCTCCTCTATAATTTTCAGAGTCTCTGGTTTTATGTGGAGTTCCTGTATCTACTTAGACTTGAGCTTTGTACAAGGAAATAAGAATGGATCAGTTCGCCTTCTTCTGCATGATAACTGCCAGTTAAGCCAGCACCATTGCTGAAAATGCTGTCTTTTTTTTCCACTGGATGGTTTTAGCTCCCTTGTCAAAGACCAAGTGACCATAGGTGTATGGGTTCATTTGTGGGTCTTCAGTTCTATTCCATTGATCTGTCAGTCGCTGTACCAGTTCCATGCAGTTTTTAATCACACTTGCTCTGTAGTATAGCTTGAGGTCAGGCATGGTGATTCCAACAGAGGTTCTTTTATTGTTGAGAAGAGTTTTTGCTATCCTAGGTTTTTTGTTTTTCCAGATGAATTTGTAAATTGCTCTTTCTAACTCGTTGAAGAATTGAGTTGTAATTTTGATGGGGATTGCATTGAATCTGTAGATTACTTTTGGCAAGATAGCCACTTTTAATATATTAATCCTTCCAATCCATGAGCATGGGAGAGCTTTCCATCTTCTGAGATCTTCGATTTCTTTCTTCAGAGACTTCAAGTTCTTGTCATACAGATCTTTCACTTTCTTAGTTAGAGTCACACCCAGGTACTTTGTATTATTTGTGACTATTGTGAAGGGTGTTGTTTCCCTAATTACTTTCTCAGCCTGTTTATCCTTTGTGCAGAGAAAGGCCACTGATTTGTTTGAGTTAATTTTATATCTAATTACTGCACTGAAGCTGGTTATCAGGTTTAGGAGTTCTCTGGTGGAATTGTTAGGGTCACTAATATATACTATCATATCATCTGCCAAGAGTGATATTTTGACTTCTTCCTTTCCAATTTGTATCTGCCTGATCTCCTTTTATTGTTGAATTTCTCTGGCTAGGACCTCAAGTACTATATTGAATAGGTAGGAAAAAGTGGGCAGCCTTGTCTAGTCCCTGATTTTAGTGGGATTGGTTCAAGTTTTTCTCCATTTAATTTAATGTTGGCTAGTGGTTTGCAAAATATTGCTTTTATTATGTTTAGGTATGGGCCTTGAATTCCTGATCTTTCCAAGACTTTTATCATGAATGGGTGTTGGATTTTGTGAAATGCTTTCTCAGCATCTAATGAGATGATCATGTGGGTTTTGTCTTTGAGTTTGTTTATATAGTGTATTACGTTGATGGATTTCTGTATATTAAGCCATCCCTGCATCCCTGGGATAAAGCTTACTTGATCACGATGGATGATCATTTTGATGTGTTCTTGGATTCAGTTTGTGAAGATTTTATTGAGTATTTTTGCATCGATATTCATAAGGGAGATTGGTCTGANGTNCTCTTTCTTTGTTGGGTCTTTATGTGGTTTAGGTATCAGAGTAATTCTGGCTTCATAGAATGAATTGGGTTGAGTACCTTCTGTTTCTATTTTGTGGAATAATTTGAGGAGAATTTTAATCCTGTCTTCTTTGAAGGTCTGATAGAACTCTGCACTAATCCCATCTGGTCCTGTGCTCTTTTGGTCGGGAGACTATTAATTACTGCTTCTATTACTTTAGGGGGACTGGGACTTTTTAGATTGTTAATCTGATCCTGATTTAACTTTGGCATGGTGTTTGTCAAGAAATTGTCCATTTCATCCAGGTTTTCCAGTTTTGTTAAGTATAGCCTTTTGTAGTAGGATGCGATGATGTTATGGATTTCCTCAGGTTCTGTTGTTATGTCTCCCTTTCCATTTCTGATTTTGTTAATCAGTATACTGTCCCTGTGCCCTCTAGTAGTCTGGCTAAGAGTTTATCTATCTTGTTGATTTTGTCAAAAAACAAACAAAACAAAACAAAAAAATAAAACAAAAACAGCTCCTGATTTGGTTGATTCTTTGTATAATTCTTTTTGTTTCCACTTAGTTGATTTCCGCCCTGAGTTTGAGTATTTCCTGCCATCTACTCTTGTGTGAATTTGCTTCTTTTTGTACTAGAGCTGTTAGATATGCTGTCAAGCTGCTAGTGTGTGCTCTCTCTAATTTCTTTTTCATGGCACTCAGAGCTGTCCTCTTAGAACAACTTTTATTGTATCCAATAAGTTTGGGTATGTTCTGGCTTCATTTTCATTAAACTCTAACAAGTCTCTAATTTCTTTCTTTATTCCTTCCTTGGCCAAGGTATCACTGAGTAGAGTGTTGTTCTGCTTCCATGTGAATGTTTGCTTTCTATCATTTATGCTGTTATTAAAGATCAGCCTTAGTCCGTGGTGATCTGCTAGGATGCATGGGATAATTTCAATATTTTTGTATCTGTTGAGGCCTGTTTTGTGACCAACTATATAGTCAGTTTTGGAGAAGGTACCATGAGGTGCTGAGAAGAAGGTGTATCCTTTGGTTTTAGGATAAAATGTTCTGTAGATAACTGTTAAATCCTTTTGTTTCATAACTTTTGTTAGTTTCACTGTGTCTTT
>NC_034598.1:68857013-68858409 GCF_900095145.1 Mus pahari
ATCCCTCCATGGCTTCTGCATCAGCTCCTGCTTTCTGACCTGCTTGAGTTCCAGTCCTGCATCCTTTGGTGATCAACAGCAGTATGGAAATGTAAGCTGAATAATCCCTTTCCTCCCCAACTTGCTTCTTGGTCATGATGTTTGTACAGGAATAGAAACCCTGACTAAGACACCAGCACTGATCAGAAGGAACCCAAGCTGCTGGTCAGACAGGGCTCTGGTGTCCTTGCTCCTGCTATCACAGACCAGTCACAGTTGGTTTGGAACAGATGTTGTGTTCCACTCACCAGTGATCCTAAGATCGTGGGGAGCGTCCTCTGGTGACTGTGGGACTGTCCACAAAGTTCGTGTCCAAGGTGACCTGGAGCTAGTGCCGACTGGAAGTGCTTCTTTTATTTTTTAATTCTTATTGAAAATAGATTCTCCTTTCACCCAATGCATCCTGACTTCAGTTTCTCTCCCCTCTATTCCTCTCACCTCTCCCTGCCACCTACCCATTTTCTTCAGATCAACTGATTATCCATTCTCTTTCTGAAAAGTTCTGAACTCCAAGAGGTGACAGCCAAAATATTTAAAACAAGATACAATAAGTTCCAGGTAAGGCCTGAGGAAATGAGTTGATAGTGAAGTAAAGTTTACTGATCATCATAACCTGTCTCTTCATGGAAACTGAAGCCTGGACATAAAGTAACCCCAATCAAATTTAGTTATACTGAATAAATATTCTTCAAAAATTATTAGTCACATAGAGCATAAAATATTGCTTTGGGATTTTTTTTATTGTCACTCATAAAATGAAATCTAAGCAAAGTCTTAGAAGTCTATTTAATTGTTATACATTTTTATTTATCACAGAGTCTCTGCTAAACATTATTTGTTTTTGTTTGTTTTACTGCACCATCCTCTGAGATGACCTGAAGAGGACATTGATTTCTGTGTGCCCTGTGACATTCTGTCTCTTCCACCATCCTTAAGGCTTTATTCAGTTCAATGTGTGCCTACCCATGCCCAACACTTTTTAGGGACAGTTGGCATTAGGCAATTGTATCTTTATCCTTTTATTTAAAGGTAAGCAAAAGCCAGTCTTCTTATTCTACAAGGAGGATCATGAGAGTCAATACTGTTGGTTGTCGTTTTGTCCTATTAACAGTATCCTTTTCCTTGCAGAAGATTTGCAATTTTATGAGGTCCCATTTGTTTAATGTTGATCTTAGAGCATAAGCCATTGGTGTTCTGTTCAGGGAATTTTCCTGTGTGCCTATGTGTTCCAGGTTCTTCCCCACCTTCTCTTCTATTAGCTTCAGTGTATCTGGTTTTATGTGGAGGTCCTTGATACAGTGTATCTGGTTTTATGTGGAGGTCCTTGATACAGTGTATCTGGTTTTATGTGGAGGTC
>NC_034598.1:68858784-68901299 GCF_900095145.1 Mus pahari
AATGGCTGAGAAGCACCTAAAGAAATGTTCAACATCCTTAGTAAGCAGGGAAATGCAAATCAAAACAACCCTGAGATTCCACCTCACACCAGTCAGAATGGCTAAGATCAAAACCTCAGATCTGACAGCAGATGTGAAAAAGGATGAACAAGAGGATGTGGAAAAAGGGGAACACTCCTTCATTACTGGTGGGATTGCAAGCTGGTACAAACACTTTGGAAATCTGTCTGGCAGTTCCTCAGAAAATTTGACATAGACCTGAAACCCCGCTATACCACTCCTGGGCATATATTCAAAAGATTCTCCACCATATAACAAGGACACATGCTCCACTATGTTCATAGTAGCTTTATTTATAATAGCCAGAAGCTGGAAAGAACCCAGATGTCTTTCAACAGAGAAATTAATACAGAAAATGTGGTATATTTACACAGTGGAGTACTACTCAGCTATCAAAAACAATGAATTCATGAAATTCTTATGCAAATGGATAGATCTGGAAAATATCATTCTTTGTGAGGTAACCCAATCACAAAAAAATAACCCCACATGGTATGCACTCAATAAGTGGGTGTTAGCATAAAAGCCCAAGATACAATTCACAGACCACATGAAGCTCAAGAAAAGGGAAGACCAAAGTGTGGGTGCTTCAATCCTTTGAAATGTAAATGAAGAAAATATCTAATAAAAATATATATTAAAAAAAAAGAAAGGGTAGCAGAATACTCATGGGAGGAAATACAGAGACAAAGTGTGGAGCAGAAACTGAAGGAAAGGCTATCCAGAGACTGCCCCACCTGAGCATCCATCCCATATACAGCTGCCAGAATAGGACACTATTGTGGATGCCATGAAGGGCTTGCTGACAGGAGCTTGATATAGCTGTCTCCTGAGAGGCTCTGCCGGAGCCTGCCAAATACAGAGGCAGATGCCAGCCTTTGGACTGAACACGGGGTCCCCAATGGACTGAAGAAGCTGAAAGGGTTTGCAATAGGAAGAAAAACGATATCAACCAACCAGACTACCACCCCCCCCACACACACACCCAGAGTTCCTAGGGACTAAACCACCAACCAAGGAGAACACATGGAGGAACCCGTGGCTTCAGCCGCATATGTAGCAGAGGATGGCCTTGTCCGGCATCAGTGGGAGAAGAGGCCCTTGGTCCTTTGAAAGTTCAATGCCCCAGTGTAGGGGAATATGAGGGTAGGAAGGCAGGAGTGAGTGGCTGGATCGGGAAACCCCTTCATAGAGGCAGGGTCGGGGGAATGTGATAGGGTGTTTCTGGGGGTGGGGGAAACCAGGAAAGAAGATAACATTAGATATGTAAATGAATTATCTCCACCCCTCCCCCCCAAAAAAAGAGTTAATACTATTGCTGCTATTTGACTACCACGGCATAAAAATCTAAGGATATGGAGCAAGACCTGAGATTCAAACAACAACTGAAATTTCTGAAGATTTTACTTACATGGGCCGGTGTATTTTCGTTAAGGCTGATTTATGTTTTGTGGCATGAACGAGAATTTAAAATTACATATAACTCTCAGTATACAAACGAAGAAGGGCACACTCAGAGTTGTTATGTATCATCTGAGAAAGTAGTCATAATCCCTAGAGTTATTGGAAATCGGCAGGTCCGTGGAGTATGGTTAGAAAGATGGTCTTCCTGAAGCACAGGGCGCATCGTGATATGTACTATTAACGCATTTAAAGAACTTGCTGTTATCTTCCAATCTGGTTGAAATAAAATGTATGTTTTTAAATGTAACATACAAAATAATAGATTCCATTATAACATTTTCACACATGGATAAGTAGTGTACTTTATCCCCATTTTCTGATTTTATGTTTTATGTTTGGGGTGTATTGTGTGTGTGTGTTTATGTGTGTGTGTGTGTGTGTGTGTGTGTGTGTGTGTGTCTATGTGGTTTTGTGTGTGTGTGAATCTAGAGTCTGCAGATGAGACTAAATGTGATATACATTTTGTTTTTTTACCCCAGTGCCGTATATTTTCCTCCTTCTTAGTTTCTTTCATTCCCAAATAGTTCCCCTTCCACTTTTGTGTCTTGTATTTGTATATATATACTTAATATTATTACCCCCAGTTCCATTAATTCTCCTGTAAATGACATAATTTGTTCTGTGACCGAACTAAATTCTATTGCACACATTGACCAGTTTGTTGGTAAGGCAGTTTTTAATTTGTTGTAAAGTGAAAAAAATGGTTCAAAAATACATAGGATGTTTGGAAATTTAAAAATGTGGATAACTCTGTTTATAAAAGAAAAATCATGTGAAAGATGAAAAATCAAAATCAATTGTCAATTTTTCTAACTGGAAATCACTGGTGTCCTTGGAGTGACCTATACCTTCAATGTGTTGAACAGTCTGTGTAGAGAAAAGCTCTTGTGTACTGTATGGATGTAACAACTGTCAATTAATGCTGATTAGTCTATAACTGGGGCAGGAAATAGGAAATGGGCAGGTCATCTGATAGGAAAAGGTATTCTGGGATAGAGCCAGGCCTGGAAGGATTGGGCCTCTATATGCATGGAACCTGATCAGGGGTAACTTGCCATGTGGCAGAACTTAGATCAGAACAACGGAATATTAACCTATGAAATAGCTAAAGTTTATGGCCTAGGTATATTCAAGAGCTCATCTTAAACATAATTTGAGTCTCAGAGTCATTATTCCAGGAACTTGTCTCCTGGAAGAAAATAGCTTGTTACAATCTGCTTAAAGAAATCTGGAAGGTGCTTTCGAGTTCCAGTTCTTCTAAGCTCGGATACCTCTTACTGAAGGATCAGTTCTGAAGTATTTTGTGATAACTCCAGCCTTTGAAGTTCAGAATTTTCTTCTATTATAATTAATAATTTTCACCTGCTTGTTGAACAACTGAGACATGATAACACAACTCTGAGAAGCTAAAAATAATTCTTCAACAAATAGTATCAAAATTTTGAAATCTCTTATAAGTTCTAGGTAATACAGACTCTACTGAGAGTGCAGGATTTTTAAATTCCTAAGCAATTATGTTTGTCAGACAACTATTGCTGGCAGAATATGTATGATTTCTCAATAAAATAGAGGAGTATTCAGAGCAAACTCATATTGAACATATTTGGACATTTCCATCCATTTTCTGTTGCATAGGATATTGTAAAGAATTTTTGCCTGTTTACTACAGAATTCCACTCTTATTTCTCAAAACTACTGAGTGTACAAACTGGACCAGTTGGTCTTTTCTCTCGTGTTGTTTACCAAAAGCAAAAGTTATGGTTTTATGGACTAAATGAATGGATTAGAGCAGCCAAACAGCTTTGACTACAACCCTGGCATAAGTGATGCATGCATAGAGCCCTGCATGAATTAGCAATTGCTTTGATGTTCATTCAGTCCTCCCCTCCTGTCTCCTCACCACCATTACTGGAGCATAACATCAGAACTTTCCTTTACCTAGAGAAAATCAGCACTTTCTAGTGGTGAAAATGTACTTTCTTTGAAATAAGAGGAAAACCAGGAAATCTAAAACATCCATCTGGAAACGCTGAATATAGCTCAAAGAGAACTTTAAAAATTAAGCCAAGAGCTGTGTCTCTTGTGCTTCTGACACACCAATGAACATCTACCTATTACCAGAAAATGTTAGTTTGGAACTTCACCCAACACAGAAATTTAGGGCAGTTTGGAAGCCTTTGCAGACTTCTTTTTTCTCTGAAAATTTAAAGCCAACTAGTGTGATCAGTAAAATGCATAAAGGATCTTATCACACAATTTTGCTGCCCATGCATGTTTGCAGGGACATCCACATAGAGACATTCCACAACATAGCAAAGCAAAAATCACAGAGAGCTTAAATAATCTTTGCATTTACATATACTGGAAGATCTCATGTTAGAAACATAAATAATTGCTTCAACACTCTGTTTTTCATGGGCTTCCACCTTAACTTTTACTCTTTACTCTTTTATATTAGCTCAGCTGGTTCTCCCAGTAGGTTAGAATGCAAGATGTATTAAACATGTTAAAAAAAAAAAAAAAAACCGATGCTTTACAATGCATTGTCCTCACTACAGTGAATTAAAACTCTCTCAAAGAAACAGAAGGTGTGGGCGGAATGCTAAGAAGTTGCACATTTGTTGTCACAGCTCTGTATTTCCAGGACAAACAGCAGTGATTCTTTAAAAATCAATAAAGGGAAAAGAAAGAGAGCAAAGCCATAACTGGGACTACAATGAAGGCAGGTGCAGAGGACCACAGTATGCAGGACAGAGTAATGGCATGCTTTCCCTTTGGGCATTTGTGCTTTACATATTTAGTATTAGCTCAGTGACTTCTGTGGAAGACCTACTTAAAAAGATATGTAACTAAGCTGGTGGTAAAGGCCCTTTTAAAACAGAGGAGTATCATGTGGGGACTGTCTATCATCCAGCACTCCCAAGATCAGTTCTAACAGGGGACCATATTAGGATGCAGACCCTTGTGTTTTCTTCCTTTTCCAGTTTTTGTTCTTGGAATGAGATATCCCCATGAAACTCATTAAATCTCCTATCCTTGCAGCTGACACTCCACTCAGGCATGAATAATCAAAAGGGGTAAACAGAATGTTGATATAAATATTCAAGTGTCTCTTGATGAACCATGATATAATAGGTAGCTTAGAAAATGAAATCTACACTCACAAAATGAACTTTGTGCTGTTACTACGTGTAGTTATGAGAAACTATATTCGGAGGCTTAAATGCTTGCTGAATTGCATGTCAGGGCTCATAAACTGTCAGTTCATCATAGAGGTGTCAGATATTAAGATTGTGAATCTTGACGGGAGAGAACTGAGAAGATTCAAATAAATAGATGTAAGTTTCATTCCCTTAATTATTGTCTGTCATAATTCTTGGAAGATATTTATATATTATCAAGAAAGAAATAGGCTTGAGTTCACAAATTCATGTGTGCTCAGAACAGCAACCATTCATTTTGACAAAAAATTTTGCAATATATCTCAAGGAAACAAGTCAAAGAAAAAGGATCTCCTGCAACAATTGACACATTAAACCTGGCCAACATTTAACATTTGATTACACTTGTAGTTGAGTAAAATCATTCTGCAGGGAAAAATATCAATGGAGACTTTCCTCAGAAAAACTGCTCAGTACTTAATGAATTCCAAAGTAAGTAATCTCTTTAATTCAATAGATCCATTCATAGGTGTGACCATAGAAAATTCGTGTTTGTGTGTATAAGGGGACAAACTGTAGACTTTCTTGTACCAGAGAAAACTTTCTTATGATGTGTGCATTAATACAACAAAAATCATCATTCACATTATGTTTAAAATGTATTCCTCATGAAGAATCATTTGTAAAAGCAGTCTTTGATAAATTGTTACATATTAGATACATGAAATCATTTTTTTTAATTGAGCAGTAAAGAAAAAGTACAAAATACATAGAAAGCATGAAAACTTTCTAAAACATACATTAATTTTAAAGGATCTTTTTAAAAAGAGACAGTAAAAGGAAAATCATATCTGTCACCCCATACCACCCTACCAAAGCTCTGGAAATATCCTGGAGAAAGAAAGAATGCAAGAGCCTGAGGATTCCAAGCGTGCTGACATGACATAACATGGCACTCATGAGTTCATAGCAGCTGTGGTTCCGTGGACAAGGACCTGCACACGATCAAGCCAGTCAAGTTTGGAGCATGTGTTTGTGTTCCAAGATACAGGAACAAAACAGAGTTAGCAATTGAAATCTCATTAGGTTTGAAGTGTTGGTACCTTTCTCTAAAACATTTCTCTAAAACAAATCTCATGTCGTAATTGCATGCATTTCTTCCTTTATTACTTGATGATGACATGCTGCTGTGAAGTGGTAGGTACAGGGTTGAGATTAGTTTTCTATGAATGGGTGTGTAAATGTGACCATGTAAGTATCTGTCTGAAAGATATCTTTTCTGAGTTTCTTCATTGCATTGATGTTGCATTGCTCCTTCTAGTTGTCATTTAGAGTTTAATGTGAAATCACCGCCTTTCTTGAAATCTAGTCAGTCTGCAACATACGGTATTTTCATTTCTCAGAACTCCCTTTGCTCCTCCCTGTAACAGCTTGCTTCCTGGGAATACTGCTTCTAGGACTTCCCAAAGTGCACCTGGACACCCTCTTCTCTTTCCATCCTTGACTTAAGTCATAACTTCCTGTCCCAGTCCTGGAATTACCATCAGCAGATCATTATCAAACCATGGTAAAGACTACCACATTGTCATCACTGGACATGTTTCCTACTGGCTCCTGTGCCCATCTACGTTTGGGCATACCAAACTCTTCCCACATTCAGTTCTGACGGGTACTTGTCTGTCAGTTCTTTCAAATATTGGGTCTGAGGATGTTTTCTTTATCTGTATCCTGCCTGTGCACATATTGTGTTGCTCTCTTTCTTTCTGTCCGGTGCTTCTCTTGATTTTATCTGAAAACATAAATACATACAAATTACATGTATTCGACTATAATATACCTCAGAAAATACTTGAAAGACTCTAACTCAGCATACCACAGAGATATTTGTATGCTGTATGTCTATTGCTTCAACATTCACAATAACCAGCCTATCTTTTTGTCAACAGTTAAAGAAAACATGGAGTATGTATACAATGGAATTTTATGCAGTTTTAAAGCAGAATGAAATTATGACCCAGGTAACAAATGAGTGAAAATGTAGGTGCTCATGATAATCAAAAAAGTCACATTTCAAAAGACAAAGATTGCTTATTTTCTCTTGTATGCAGGATCTAGATTTAAATATATGTGCGTGCATGTGTATAGATAGGTCATGAAATTTGACTAAGGAGATGAGAGAGAAGCAAGGGATCTAAGGTAAGGACCAAGGGGAAAGAAGAGAGGATACTTGAATGTAAGATACATGGAAGCAGAAGAAAGAGGAACAGTAAAATGCAGAGAAATAAGGGTAAAGAAGACCAGCAGCGGAATGAATTATATACATGAAAGGCTACTCTGAAACCCATTACTTTGCATGCTAACTTTAACAGGCAGTAAAAATGTATGCACAGATCTTGCAGGTGTGTCTGCTTTACCTCCTACTCATCAGTATTGGGAGTATTTGATATACCTTTTCGGATTTGTTTTTCTTTAAAAAAGTTGTTTATAGTTTGCCAGCACACACTTTTCCTGGTTTTATGCAAGAATTTGGGAAGACTGATAAACAAAGCCAGTATTGTAACTGCTAAATTCTTACAGACCTTTAAAATAGTAAAATTTTAAAACAATGAAAATGTTCAGTTAAAAGGAGGGTGGGTAAATGGTTTACAAGATGCAGTGAATACTGCTAAACTTTTAAAAATGGAATCACCAAAGTGTTCCTTCTCCAATCCAGAAACATCATTTTTAAATGTTGGTCTTTAAATATCGATGCGACTGAGCAGATTGTCATCTTTTCCCATTTCTTCTAGGAATGATTTAAAAGCAAAAAGAGAAATCGGAACTAACACGTGCATACGTTACGTACATGACAACACAGGACTCAGTGGCTTAAAATGGCAGCCAGTAATTATTGCTCCCACACCTGCCTGTTGGCTGGGCTCATCTGCGCAAGTCTGCGTCTTACTCCATGACTGTGAAGCCTGGGTTTCCAACTGCAGGTCGGTGCGCCCCAAAAGGCTAGTCAACTTCATCTGACCTTTATCATTGTTTTCTTTTTCCATTTTTATGGTTCTTAAATAGCTATCAGGTCAGGATGCAGCAGTGACTGGCTTACATAGTAGAGCTGGGGACACCACTGTGAAGATCTCGTTTTTGGAATTAGCAGACCATTTCTTTTGTTCTTATACAGGTAGTGTAATCAGATTTCATAGCCTTACTCTGGGTAAGAGATGCCAATAATAAAAAGAGGGTGAATGCGGGAGACGAGAGTTAGTACCACCAAACACGAACTAAAGCAAAGATATATACTCTATTTTTGATAAATCTGTGATATAAAAATAACCCATTTATTCAGCACTTCCAGTAAATCTTCCCTCAGGAATGGGGCTCAAATAGTAGCCTCATGCAATAGTCTAGATAAAAATTAATGTTGAGGAATCACAGTAGGTGTTGTGCTACTAGATGTGTGTGTGTGTGTGTGTGTGTGTGTGTGTGTGTGTGTGTGTGATATCTAAAACTGAGGTCTATTCCCAACTTTAAGAGTCAGATCCTTTATTGTCCACCACATGTGGAAACAGATGTCTCTAAGGACTCTGAATTTTAAAAAGTTGAGGCATAGCTTCAAAACGAATGACAGAAAGTTCCCACACCCGCAGAAAGTATGTTCTCTCTGCAGCTATGGGAGTGAACCACTCTGCCACGGTGGGAAGTAAAAAGTCGACAACTCTAATGAGTGGCAAACATTTTAACAGAAGGTGAAAAATTACTACAAAAATCACTCAAAGTCATGAGTTTACAGTTTATTCATTTTGTATTTTTAAAAAATGAAAAAAAACAGTCATTTTCTAAAAGATTGCTCAAAAGTATACATTGAGAAACATTAAATGATGAAATATAGAAAAGACTAATGACATAGACTAGCTGAACATCAAAGTAGGGAAAGAGAATGACAACTATCAAGGAAATGAAAGCAAACCAAGAGGAGTAAAAGGAGGAGAGAAATTCTGGAAAATTCATGGAATATAGATGAGAAAGATAAACATGACAGAAACTGATTGATTAAAAAGATTAAAATGCAAAAAAATAGTTCCAGAGTTTAAATCAAGGTCAGAGAATGTACAGTTCAGAAGACATCCCTGACAAACTATCAAAATAATGCCAATGATTACTGAGTAACAGTAAGATACAATAAGGCAAGGCGAAGCCTTCATATTGAGATGGACAAGGTAACCCAACTGGTAAAAAGGAGTCCCCAAAGCAGGCAAAAGAATCAGAGGCAACCCCCCCTTTCATTATTAGGATTCCCACAAAACCATCAAGCTAATAGCCACATTGTATACACAGAGGACCCAGTACAGAGTAAAATGCCTTAAGTAGTAATAGATATTTGATGGATAAATCAGCCTAGCAGAGATCACAGTGAACTGCATCGCTGACAGCTGCCAGGTTATATTAACTCCAATAACAAACAACCCCCAAGGCTATTAATTTAATAAAAAGAATGTTTTACAATGCAGTCTACAAACAGGAATAACATGAGAAAGGCACTACAGGAGTGGGAAAAGCCATTATGTAGGAGGACATAGTAGAACATGCAGAAAAGGACGGTAAAGAAATGAATACTGAAGTAAAAAAAAAAAAAAATCAGGCTGGAGAGATGGCTTAGCGGGTTAGAGCACTGACTGCTCTTCCAGAGGTCCCGAGAGTTCAATCCCCAGCAACCACATGGTGGCTCACAACCACCCGTAATGAGATCTGACGCCCTACAGTGTACTCATATAAATAAAATAAATAAATAAATCTTTAAAAAAAAATCATCAACTGGGAAAGCAGGTAGAGGCAAAATACGTGGGAAAGAGAAGGAAATACATAGAGGGATAACCCAAGCTAATGACGTATGAAAAAGCCGCATGGAAGTATGCTACACTGTGATCTAATGTAAAACTTACTACAGAAGGAGGAGGGGCTGGAGAGATGGCTCAGTGGTTGAGTGCCTACTGATCTTCCACAGGATCTGAGTTCAGCTACCAACACTCACTTCAGGAGACTCACGGATCCCTGCAGCTCCAGCTCCAAGGGATCCAAAGGTCTCGCTTCTAAGGTACCTATAATTAAGGGCTCATACCCTGTTGCAGACATGCACATATACACAGTTAGAAATAAAATAAACCTCCTTTTTAAGAGAGTTTAAAAAGAGGTAACCTGAATAGGTGAATCATGTTGGTCACAGAAGCTAAAGGTTATCAATTGAGAATCCTAGTTCCCTTGGAGTTGTTGGTCAACATGGCCCCTGAGGCAGGCAAAGCCCATTTTCACTACTCAGAACTAGATACAAGACCCACTGCTGAAGACATCTCATGCTGCAGTGGCAGGATACAGAAAATATATACTAGCACTGGAGCAGAAGCTCCCTGCCCGCTGGCTGGCATCGATGGCGTCAGAAGACATGCTTTAAGTTGTTTGGAGAGAAAAGGCATCAATGCTATTACTCAGCTGTAGAACCCTCATGTACACAAGTCAATTGTCAGGGAATAGGTGCACATTGGTACAATAGTCCATGAATATTGATTGTAATCACCTATTTTATTTATGTTTTACTGAATTTGAGAACTGGGAGAGAATTTCTGCTTGGTACTACGTACCTGGTCAAAAGACTTTGACCAGAGAGGTCCAAAGCCTTGAGAGATAATCTACTTCCAATGCTATGATAAATGGTCATGTTGAGCTCAGAAAACTGCCTTATAAGGCTTCCTGTTTATGCCCATAGACTAGTGATATGCTCAGTTTGGGTCAGAGAAGCCTCATTTTCAATGGACACTGTCATGGTTAAGATTTACAGCTCGTCAAAGTGTTCAGAATAAAGTGACTGCTAAGTTTGCAGCCTAATACAGAACATCTGTATCTCTCCATCGAAGGCTCAAGGAAGGTCATAGAAGAAGGATCAGAAAGCAGAGAAGAATGTCACAGAAAGCTCTCTTCCAGGTATGCAGTGGCTATGAAAACATTGACTTACAATGCTTCCACGTAGATGTCAACATTCAGTCATGATTGGGGTTGGGGATCACGACACCCCTCCCTCCATGAAGTATTGTACATAACCAATGATTGCTGAATAACAGGGAGACATTTTCTCCAGTGGTGTTGCCACTGTTAACTTGTCCATGCCCCAGCAAATAAGCCTTCACCTCATGGTCATGAGAGCATACCTAATTAAACCTAATGGGTCATAAATGAATAAATTACATGAAAGCAGAAAGAAGTCTAGTTGAGAAGAACAGAGAGTTCTGGAGGAGAAGGTAGAGGATAAGAGGAAGTAATGGGGTGAATATGATGAAAGTCCACTATGGCCACATATAGCACTGTAAAAATAAACCAATAAAAGGTTTATTTAAAATGCAAAGAAAGAAGTATGTTCACACAGTAAGTAGAAACATTGTTAATGAGAGGACTGGCAGGGATTCAGAAAGCTACGCTAACTTTCGGGTTCTTTCCTAACTAGTTTCCTGTGGCTATAGGCTGCTAATTCCTCTTCAATCACTAAACCATTTTCAATTTTAGCTAGGTATATGACTATTATTAACTTTATATTAGAGCACATGGTGGAATTCCAGCTATTAATAATCAATGTAAGAACAAGGTGTTCAACTTGCAGGGTGCAACAGCCACTTTCCATCTCTGTTCTTGCTGGGTAGAATGGGCGATCAAATCTGGAATGTCATCACTTAGAAAGGGTCATACATATGCCCTTGGATAGGTATCCTGGACAACATCACAACAAAGCCCAGGAGCTTAGAGCAGAAGCCTGCTATCCTGTGGATGGGTGGGTGTTACCATTGCTTATGCTGCTGCAGATACTTTGATGGTGTCTTATTTGCCTCCTTACCAATCTTTAATGTATTACTCTTTCTAATACTTCTACTAGAGAAAGGAAGATATATCTATATCTATATCTATATCTATATCTATATCTATGTCTATGTCTATGTCTATGTCTATGTCTATGTCTATATCTATATCTATATCTATATCTATATCTATATCTATATCTATATCTATATCTATATCTATATCTATATCTATATCTATATCTATATCTATCTNTATATCTATATCTATATCTATATCTATATCTATATCTATATCTATCTATCATCTATCTATCTATCTATATTCTAGAGGATACCTTTTAACTTCATCATTCTGTATCATTCAGCAGAAAAATAATTGAAAATGTACTTGAATAATTATATTATGCCATAGCTGTTATAAAAAAAAACCTTATGTAAAAATATGATAATCCAGTCACTTACTCAAGTATATTTTAAAGTTATTTCTATGTGAGGAAGTATGCGATTCATCAAGTTGAAAATGTAATATATTTCAGTAGGAACCGAAACTCAAATGTGCTCCCATTTTAGTCACTGAATGTCACACTTAAAATCCCAAGGTAAATTTCTAATAAAAATATAGAAACTTTAAACAGGTGATTGACATTAGGTTCTCCTGGGCTAACATTTCCAACCATGGACTTTAAATCATCTTAAAGGGAAGTGAACAAAATGCACATATTACATAAAAGAATGTTTATACCAAGTGCTGAAGACTGACAGGTAAAAACTGTGTCCACACAAGTGGTACTGGTACTCCATAACATTGGACATCTGTATACCTGGCAGAATGATGAGGTATTCTGCAATATCAGTCATCTGCATACATGAGAGAATGATGATGTATTCTGCAATATTGGATGTCTGTATACATGGTAGAATGATTAAGCTCTTACCCACACTAAGTGCATTGGTGCCATCGCAAAGGGAGGATAACAGAAGCGTTTATCATTGCTTAATCAGATACCTCTGCAACAGGTTTGTCCTTTGTAACATTTTTCTTTAGAAAAAGATGTGGGAAACTTACATAGCAAGCTTTTCCAGAATCTTCTTTTTACATCTAACTGTTTCTCCATTTGGGAAAGTAAACAAAGCCCCGAGGTAAGTTTAATCTGTTTGCTATTTCATTGCACATTCTGCAAGAAAACTGTTTGTAAAGCTCAGCTCGTGGCTTCCAGAGGAGAATAGAGAAGATCAACAAGCTCTCTTCAGGCACGATGTGCTATTTTGCCTTTGGGGCTAGGCTTCTTGCTGGCAGTGCTCTGTGGTTCATATTTAGAAGACTTATCATCCTATTGTGAACCCTGGTCGACACTGGACACCCACTTGGTCCCTTTATGTCTGTAGACAGATATTTTAAGAAGGAATTTTAGTGATTGTTTCAGGCCTTTCCTTAGCTGTAAGCCTTAAAGTCTTGCATGAGTAATAAAATAGTTGTTTTTTCTTTGCATCTATTAAAAAAAAAGTAAAGCAAGTGTCTTAACTTAAATGAATAAAGAGAGCAGCAGAACATAAAAAAATAGCCTCAGTACTTGGAAACATATTCTATTTTGTACAGTACCATGGTTTTTGTTCTTTTAAAATGTTTTGTCTACCAAGAAAACAGAAGTTTTCTACAGAGACTAGGAGATACCATCTGGTAATTTTTTTATGATATTACAAAAATAAAAAAAAGTCTCTTTTTGCCAATTGTTAATGTGTCTAAAGACTCATTCTTCTGAGTAGTTAGAAATTATATCCCAGGAAACCAGACTTTTTTCTGTCTTTGTTTGTTTTTATGAAAATAGGCTAAAAAAAAAACCCCAAGAAACCAGAACATATTTGTACTAAGAAAACAGGAATGAAAAGAAACTAAGATACATACCAAGGATCATAAACTCTTAGAATTGCTCATACTTCAACACTTTTGGAGACATGTTCTAAGAATGATAATAAACATCTTTCCTTTGAACTTGACACCATCAAAGTCCATGCTAAAAACACATGTAGTTTGAATGTCAACCAGATGGCAGGTTTTCATTTCATTGAATTGTTTTACAAATGGGTGAGTCAAACATCCGGTGAAATTTTTATTTTAGTTTTACTTGCACTTATAAGCTCTAATTGTATATATTGGAGTGTTAAGAGTAATTAGCAGAGTCTCTTTATGGAACCCAAAATAATGATGTAGGATTATTGATTTAAAGATATTCTTCCTGTGGAGACTCAGAAATCAGTCAATCATAAGAATATGAAACCTTTTTCTCTGAAAGATCATTTAGCTTCATATTTAAAAATGTCTGGGTTCAGTTATAGATGCGTTTGCCATTGATTAGCA
Organism: Mus pahari; assembly: GCF_900095145.1. NCBI lineage: Eukaryota > Metazoa > Chordata > Mammalia > Rodentia > Muridae > Mus > Mus pahari. The sequence goes on from NC_034598.1 coordinate 68,872,653, forward strand.
CTGATAAAAATGTAATGGTTAAAATACTGAATACAGTAAATGGAGGGCAAGAACATCTGTAAGAGATCACACTGCTGACCACCTACCTCTTAGGGTTTTTAGCCAAACTGAGTGCACTATAACATGAGGCAGAGGGGACTTTTTGTACTTATTTCTAGAGCTTTTACATGAGTACCAAGTGTAATAGTGTGTATGTAACCCTTAGTGGAAAATACATTCTACTGTGGGCCTTAGGGCTATAGTTTCAGTTTGAATGCAAATGTTGCCTTGCCCACAGCAATACTTTGTGAAATCATTGAACTTAGGAACCCATCAGCCTACGTGCATGATTTAACATGTGCAATGTTTGATTGTTGTTCTGAATAACTGCTAAAATTAAGAAGTGTATATGCTTCAGAATATTCAATCTTGAAATCTAATATAATATTTCAGTTCAGTCTATTTACTTAGCTCTCTAGGAAAGATAGAGGTCATTACAATTTCAAAGCTTCACAGCACCTTTCCAATATGTGGTAGATATAATGAATTGAAAACACCCTCTTCAGGTTTCCTCAGGGGGGGAGGAAAAATAGCTGTATCCTATTATATACTGTCCACTTTCTGACAAATAATATAATCACTGTTAATCCTACCCTACCCTTTAAAATCTTTATAATTGTCTTTGCAGATGATAGTTTCAATGAGATAAAACTCTAAAGGATTCTAAAGGCACAATGAAACTCTTACTGTCAGGGTCCTGTACCTGCTTCTGTTAAAAACATGCTTTCAATAAGTGAATTTCATAGACAACAAATTATTTATGTAAACCTCAAGTATATTATTTTATTGCAATCTACATTAAATACAACCATAATAAATAAAATAAAATAAAGTAAAAATACTGACTGCCAGTTAGTCCAACACCACTCACTAAAGATGCTTTCTTTTGTTCATTGTATATTTTTGGCTTCTTTGTCAAAGATCAAGAGTCCATAAGTGTGTAGTTAAAAGATGCCCCACCACACCATAGAAGTATGTGCTACACTATGTTTATTTGAACATTATCTGTAATAGTCAGAAGCTGTAAACAATCCAGATGTCCCACAACAGAAGAATAGATGCAGAAATTGTGGTTCGTTTACACAATTGAATACTACTCAGCTATTGAGAATGAGGACATTATGAGTTTTGCCAGTAAATAGATGGAACTAGAAAATATCATCCTGAGTAAGGTAACTCCGACCCAAAAAGGACATTAATGGTATGTACTCACTAATAAGTGGATATTAGTCCTAAAAGTACAGAATACCCAGGATACAATCCACAGAACTCAAGAAGGTTAATAAGCAGAAGAGCCCTAGTGAAGATGTCTCAATCCCACTTGGGAGGGAGAAAAAGCAATTGCAGGATGGGGGAAGGAGCTGGATGGATGGGGAGGGGAAAGGGAGAAAATGATCAGGTATAGGACAGGGAGAGACAGAAGAGAAGCCCTGAGGGCCAGCAGAATGAATAGAAATATGGGAGCACCCTTTAGAATGTACCAGAGCCCTGGGAGGTGAGAGACTCTCAGGACTCAAAGGAAGGGACCTTAGATGAAATACCCAACAGTGGGAAGAGGGAACTCGTAGAGTCCACCTCTAATAGAGAGACAGGACATCAAGTAGAGGGATAAGGTTGCCATCCCACAGTCAAAAACTCTAACCCAGAATTGTTCATGTCTAAAATAACTGCAGGGACAAAACTGGAGAAAAGACTGAGAGAAAGGCAGTCTAGTGACAGTTCCAACTTGGGATCCATCTCAAGGGGAGGAGGCTTCAAGGCCTGACACTATGAATGATGTCATGGTGTCCTTACAGACAGAATCTTAGCATGGCTGCCATCTGAGAAGCCCAACAAGCAGCTGACTGAACCAGATGCATATACATACACCCAACCATTGGACTGAAGTTGAGGGCCCCTGGGGTTGAATTAGGGAAAGGCTGAAAGAAGCTGAGGAGGAGGGTGGTACAATAGGAAGACCAGCAGTTTCAACTAACCTGGACTCCTGAGATCTCTCAGACACTGAGACACCAACCAGGCAGCAGGCATGAGCTGGTAGGAGGACCAGACACATACACAGCAGATGACTGCCTAGTCTCAGAGGGAGAAGACTGGTTTAACCCTTGAGAAACTTGAGGCCCCAGGGAGTGGGGAGGCTTGGCAAGGGGGTAGGTGGGAGTGAACATTCTCTTGGAGACAGCAGGGAGGAGGAATGGGATGAGGAACTGTGGGAGGGCGGACTGGGATGGGGGTAACAAGTGGAGTGTAAAAAAATAAAAGTAATGTTAAATCAATCAATCAATCAAATAAAAATCCTATAAAGATACCCAGTGTCTTGCTTTCATTAGTAAAAATACAATAAGATTTCAGTGTACTGGCTGGTATGCATCTAGTGACATCTCAGTGGACACTGAGGTTCAATTTGCTGATTAGGGGATAAAGAGGACGAAAGATGAATGTACAGGTTTCCTCTTATATGACCTTGTATCATACCTTGCATGAAACTATCGCCAAATCTCTATTCCTTAACAGTAGACATTATTTCTCACTCAATCACACAGGGCACCGTGGCTGTTACGATTCTGTTCTCCATGGATATGCAGTTACCTAGGTCTTGCATGGAAGAGTTTCTCATTGATTCTTCTCCAGCTGGAAAATCGGTAGAAAAGACATATTCATCCATCCATCCATCCATCCATCCATACATACATACATACATACATACATACATAGACCCCAAATCTTATTTAAGCTTTGGGGATGTCTCAGAGGCTGTATACATGTCAGACACACATTATTTTTTTCTGCAACTTTATAAATCAGAAGTGTGCATGGTTAGAAAAATACTTTAGTTGCAAGCTTCAACAAAGAAGAAAGCAAAGCTATTAGAGAGAGAAAGAAAAGATAGAGAGCAAAAAGAGAGCATGGATATGAGAGAGAGGGGAAAGAGATGGGGGGGGCATTGACTTTAGGCTCTGCCTTATCTGAAAAGAAATCCAGGAGACTTGATTCAAAATCTTGGATTTTTTCTGATATGGTTATAATAAAATGCTATCTTTTATGAATGTTTTATTGTATATACTCTGTGTTTTTAATCATAATTGATATGAAATTGTTTATTGTTAACTGCATGAGATATTTATATACATATGGACTTAATCCTTTTGTAATAAAGAAATAGATTGAACTTTAATTAATCACCATTAGGTTCAATGCAGTTATACTTAAATCCAATTTCTGAAAAAAAATGAATTCTCAAAGATCAAGTACCATTTTTCTATAACACTGAGATAAGCCCATCAATCTCAATAATAGTGAAATAGCAATAAACAGCTTGAATTCAACCCAATTTTCTATGAGATTGTCCTGTTCACAATTACTCTGTATAATTGGTAAGATACCAGTACGAAGAAGAAGAAGAAGAAGAAGAAGAAGAAGAAGAAGAAGAAGAAGAAGAAGAAGAAGAAGAAGAAGAAGAAGAAGAAGAAGAAGAAGAAACCAATCTTAAGGAAACAAATGTAACAAGAAAGAGCTTCATCCAAACCTTGCTGGCATCATATCTGATTTGTAGTCATTTTTTGGCCTTCTATCCTGTTACAGATAAAAGGTCCTAGACAGTCGCTTATTTTCAAAAACACTTATGTTACTAACTTGGTGATTCCTATACCCTCAAAATAATAATTAAATGTGTTGGGTGGAAGTTTCAGTTGTTAAAATGCTTCTCATGAAAGCATAGGGACCTGAGTTCAGGTCCTCAGAACGAATGTAAATGCTGAGTGAGGGGGTATATATTTATAATGACAGAACCATGGAGACATTGGAATAAAGACAAGATGATTCCTAGAGCTTGTGAGTCAGCCAGTCTACAACTCTGTTAGCTCCGAGATTGATCAGAAACCTGCCTCAAACAAACAGAAACTAAAACAAAACCAAAAAACAAACCCAAAAATGGATAGAGAGTGATACCGCGCATCAACAACTGGCCTGCAGACATGTACACACACACACACACACACACACACACACACACACAGGGGAGGGAGGGAGAGAGACAGAGAGAGAGAGAGAGAGAGAGAGAGAGAGAGAGATTCTAATTGTTCACACTTGTGCTTGTGACCTGTAATTTATTTTAGCTAAGTCTGCATTAAGAGATTGTGGGATTTTTTTTTTTTTTTTTTTTTTTTTTTGTGACGTTTGATCACAATTCATTTGCTCAGATAGGATAGGAGTAGAAAGTCAACATAAACAGATAAGAGAAGAGGTGCCAATGCCCGGATCTATAGAATTGAAGAAGGAGTGCTAACATGGGCTCTAACATGGAGGGCACTGACAGCTAGGTGGAAGTACTGGCAGTTCATTTGAGAACAATAGGCAAACACGATTATCTGCATTTCTATCTCTGGGGCTATTGGTTTTGTTTTGCTTTTAGGTTACGATTTGACATGTATACCTCCATGAATTATTTTTTTTGTATGCACTCATGTTGCTTTTAATATCTTCCCCAATAACCATCTCTCATTTATTCTTTTATTCTCTTAACCAGGCTCTGTTGGATTCAGATTTGCTCCTTTCTGCATATGTTGAACATCTAGAATGACCAGATGACACTGTTCATGCACAAATCACTGGGGCTGGCTGCGACTTAAATTGATATTTTGCAGTGCCGAGCATCCCATCGTTGTGTCTATCTCCCCAGCATCCTGTAAAAATTCCATTTCTGCTCCCTTTAACCTCGGAGATGGATTGTTACTGTCTAGATCAATTTCAGTTGGGGGACTAGTAACCTCCAAGTAATAACAGTCAACCACGTATACACTGAAACAAGTACACACAGACATGCAAACAAACAGAAAAACCAGTCCAAATGAATACACACACAGCCACACAAGAACACACATTCAGACGATTTAACAACCTTCAGTGAGTCCCAGTTACTGTGAAGATGAGTTCCATCTTACCCTCTGTAGTTTAGAGAGTGCTAATCTTATAAGTCCTGATTACTTCTTTACTTCACAGATTCACTGTCTATGCATGAGGTGAGTTGGGGCAGCCAGCGAACAAAGAAGAATGCTCCTGAGAGATGTCTTAGCATATAAAAAGAATGAGAGTTTAGGAAAAAGAAAATATCCAGCTGAAACTATAAAAAATTGAAGTGTGATTTCAAAGTGCTGTTTTCTCTGTCTACAGTAACTTTCAGCCTTGTTATTTCCTACCCAGTCCTTGCCCTTTATCAAGTTCTGCAGCTGCATCATTAAGCAAGCAGCACTTGCTACTTTATATTATAGAACAGCCATGTATTCCTGCACACTTTACCTTCTTAGTAAACTATAGCTTTATGTTGAAAGTCTAGATAAGAGTATATTTGAATTAGACATCCTGGTGCATATCTGTTGGGTGCTTGGATGGAAATCTCTGCCAAGTTAGCAACACTTTTTAATTTTATTTTATTCTATTTTTATTAGGTATTTACTTCATTTACATTTCAAATGCTATCCCCAAAGTCCCCTATACCCTCCCCGCCCCTGCTCCCCTACCCACCCACTCCCACTTCTTGGCCCTGGCATTTCCCTGTAATGGGGCATATAAAGTTTGCAAGACCAAGGGGCCTCTCTTCCCAGTGATGGCTGATTAGGCCATCTTCTGCTACATATGCAGCTAGAGACACGAGTTCTGGGGGTGCTGGTTAGTTCATATTGTTGTTCCACCTACAGGGTTGCAGACCCCTTCAGCTCCTTGGGTACTTTCTCTAGCTCCTCCATTGGGGGCTCTGTGTTCCATCCAATAGCTGACTTTGAGCGTCCATTTCTGTGTTTGCCAGGCACTGGCATAGCCTCACAAGAGACCACTATATCCAGGTCACTTCGGCAAAATCTTGCAGCCATGTGCAATAGTGTCTGGGTTTACTTTTAAGCTAAGCACTGGACTGGTTATGTACAGTGTTACCCAGATTTCCAATAACATTACGAATGGTAATTGTTATTGTCTTTACTTTACACATCTCAAGGAACTTGAGTCATAGAATGAAAAACCTGGTCAAAAATCATGTGACCAGTAAAATAGGGTTGAAATGAAGATCTGACTGGAAAGTTTAACTTATTAAACTTTATCATATATATTAATTCAGTCTTGGCATTTCTTTTTTAATATTTATACCTTTGCTTTTGGTTTTCTGGCCTTTTTGCAATACAGCAAAAGATAGTATAGTGATGAGAAGAATCAGCATTTAAAAATGACTTCAATTAGATTCACATACTCATTGTACATATTTATACCTATTTATCAGTAGTATTTTCAGGGCATGTGCTTTTAATTGTGTTGAATTGCTCATAAAAAATGATTGCACGACACCTTGGTCGACTTTTGTAAAATCAATACCAGTAAAACATATTTGAAATAGTGATGTCTTCAGTGAATCTCTCAAATTGTGTAATGCATTAGCCACTTTTCTGTTGCTGTGGTGAAACGCCATGACCAATACAACTTAGAGAAGGCAGGGTTTATTTGTGCTTGCAGTTTCAGAAGGTTAGAATCTAAGATGTTAGAGTGAAGGCAGCGCAATAGGGAGAGGAAGCTATGGCTTCGCATCTTGAACTGAAAGCAGGAAACAAAGACACTGGACAGGAAATGGCATCTGGCTATGGAACCTGAGAGCCTGCCTTCAGTGACAAACTTCTCCCAGCAAGGCCATACCTCTCACATCTACACAAACAGTACCACCAAGGACCAAGTGCTCAGGCAACTGAGCTCAAGGGCAACATTTCATTCAAACCATCAGTGGATTCAAATGTTTTGGACCAATGTCTCTGTCCAAGGAGATATCAGGAGTGGATTATTCTCTCTCTTTAAAATCTTCTGGATTATTTCCTTTCTAATTTAAAGCACTTACATATGTTTTTGAAGGCATTGCCTACAAAATCCAAGAATATTGTCTATAAAAAATCTAAGACTCAAATCCAGATCTTGCACGAAATTATAAATACATAAATAACCAAAATTCTAGAAGTAATTGTTACATGTATGTTCTTTTTTAAATTAGTTAAGATGTATGTTGCAGTAACTTTCTTAAATGCTTCCATCGATAACATCTCTAGGGAAAAATAGATATATATTTTTCAAGAAAAATTCATACATATGGCTTCAGTGCTGACTACTCATATACACACCAACAACAAAAATGAATGTAGCATGTTGTGTTTATACCATGACCAAGGCAACTCTTATAATCGACAACATTTAATTGGGGCTGGCTTACAGATTCTGAGGTGCAGTCGATTATCATCTTAGCAGTGTCCAGGTAGTCATGGCACTAGAGGAGCTGAAAGTTCTTGTCCCAAAGGCAAACATGAGAAGACTGGCTTCCAGACAACTAAGATGACACACTTTATCAAACAAGGCCACACCTACTCCAGTGCCACACCTCCTAATAGTGCCACTTACTCCCTGGGCAAAGAATATTCATACCACCACAATATACATACATAATATTTACAAAATGATAATGATAAAAAACAGGCTATCAACTTTTAAGTGGGAAGGAGGGCCTGGAATGGGTTGAAAGAATAGTTCCTCTGTGGGGTGTAGGAAGGAAAAGGAGATGAGGAAAGTGATGTAATTATATTTGAATTAAAAAAAAATTAAAGATAAGGCAGTCAGCAGTGTTCACCCAGAATAGTAAAGCTTTAGTCATTGGATTGTGAGAAATCTTAGGCCTTCTCAGAAATCCGCAGAAACAGGAAAGCCAGTTTGGGGAGGAGGTTATCTCAAAGCCCCTGTAGAGAAGATTCTCTCTCTCTCTCTCTCTCTCTCTCTCTCTCTCTCTCTCTCTCTCTCTCTCTCTCTCTCTCTCTCTCTCTCTCTCTCTCTCAGTGTGTATGTGTGTGTGTGTGTGTTTAATCTTCACTGGCAATTTGACTTGAGTTTGAAACTATGAGTCAAAATAAAAATACTTAATGTCTTACTAAAGCAATGAGAAATGTTAAGTAGCTTAGTATATACAGACACATGTTTGTTGTGTTTTGAGCGATAAATGTCCCTCATAGGCTCAATATTTGAACACTTGATAGTGTTGAACAGTTGATAATATTGTTTGTGTAGGTTCTGGAATCTTAGAAAGTGGACTATTGCTGGAGAAAATACATCACTGTGGTGGGCTTTGATAATTCATATCCTTGCCCAAATTCCCATTCTTGATTTTCACTTCATGTGTGTACATAGCATGTGAGCTCTCTGTTTCCTGTCCCTACTGTGCTATTATCCTCGTCATTGTAGACTTTCTCCCAGTGGAACTAAAGGGCTAAAATAAACCCTTTCTTTAAAAAATGTACTGTACATAATTGGATTATTAATAAAAAATCTATAACATAGATGCAGACACATGTTTGTTGCCTAGACAAGTTTAATGTTACTACAAAAGCCCTTTTTCTGGATGAGTATTTGGGATTTCAAAGAAATTGAAAACTTTGATCAAGGATCATAATTACAAATTATTTAGGGCCATCACTACTTCCTTTCATCAGCACATATGTATTTGTATTGTTGAAATTCAATTCTATTTTTCTTATATGGAATCTTGGACTGTGACTATAGGGAGCACTACTAAAATCAGTGGGGAGTCTCTTTGACAGAGACTATAAACAACTACGTAGTCTTACTTGATTTGCTATTGTCTTGTATAGTCTTCCAAAAGGTAACATTTTACTTTAATGAAATGTTTTTTTTTTCTATTAATATTTTATTCTGTCGCTGTTTGTGTCCCTTGTGACATCCAGATCCTCATTGTTCTCAGACCAAAGTGAGGATTTCCTTCAGTTTCTATTCCTTGAGTCCTAAGGAGACAAGATGTAAAGGAGGTGACCATTTACCTGAGTTTATGCCTCTTCTTTTTTTAGTGAATGTTCTTGGTACTCAATGCTATTCTAGGACAGAGGATTCAAATAGAAAAATCATTGTCTTGATAGCAGTAAGGAAAAAGGTATATAGGGGAGGAGACAGAAGGAAAGAATGTCTTTAACGTCACTGAAAATTTTATCTAAGATTAAGATCTGTTGAATGCACTAAACCTAGAATATCCATTGAGAGTACTCCTGGTTGCAAAGCAATGAACAGTGTGACAAGAAACTCAAGTAATTGAGCACAATTTGGCTACAACTTTGGTTCATACCGAAGCCCATACAATTCATCTTGAAACTTCAAAAGACCCGAAGTGGGATCTAAGCTATTAAAAGTTTCTCTGTGGGTGATAAGTTCCTTTTAGCTCCACAGTGTAGGCTTGCAAAGAAAATTATCAAAGGTTAAGAATGTTTGAAGTATTAAGTGCTTGTCTAGCCAGTGGGTCAAACTACAAATCAGGGGTCAGAAGGAAGGGCTTCCTGTTCTTTACTCAGTGTCAAGTGGGGAACCAGCTTTGAACTTCTGTTAAATTAAAACAGATTATAAAGGAAGCACACTGTATGATTTTTTTAAAAAAAGAAGCAATCTGAGAAGTAGGAAGAGGTGACTCATGAAAGTCTCAGGTAATGGAAAACATTTTACCTTTTATACAACATGTAATTGTGAGTGGATGTGTATACTCACTCCAGCTATTTCTGTTCGTACCATTTGGGGATTTTTGACTAACCTTATTCTGGATCTTACTATAATGATTTACCACTAATTTTGGCTTCCATGATTTTTATATTCAATCCAAAGATGACTTGAATTTGCTACCAGTATTGTCTTTTTAATTTATATTTTAATTTGGTAGAAGTTCAGAACTGGTCCTAACTTGACTTTACCTAAAGTTCAAGAACCACTCTCAATAGAATTCATTAACCCACCTCTTAATCATATGAATAGATAAATAAATATATATATATATATATATATATATAAGATATATTTATTTATTATATATACACTGTAGCTGTCCTCAGACACTCCAGAAAAGGGCGTCAGATCTTGTTACGGATGGTTGTGAGCCACCATGTGGTTGCTGGGATTTGAACTCTGGACCTTCGGAAGAGCAGTAGGGTGCTCTTACCCACTGAGCCATCTCACCAGCCCGATAAATATATTTTTGAGGATAGAGTTCTAATCTTTTAATATCTCACTGTAGAAATTAAATTTCAGTGAGTAGCAAGTTTTAGAGAGGAAACCATATTCAAACAAAGGAGAAGATAAATTTGGACTTCGGAAGGAAAAGGAGAGGGGAGGAAAAGACAGAAAGAAAGGGAGGGAGGGAGGGAAGGAGGGAGGGAGGGAGAGATTACTCTTGAATGTTGGAATGCTGGAACAGTTTGAATTGAAGTGCATCAAGTCAGTTCTCACTTCTTTTACACACAAACACACACATATGTTGGTGTGTGTGTGTGTGTGTGTGTGTGTGTGTGTGTGTATTGCAATGCCATTTAATACAACACCATGCGTGCATATGCACATTGTCATGGTTTGAAGGAGAATATTTGAATGCTTGGTCACCCAGGAGTAGAGAGTAGAACTGATTTAAAGGATTACCAGGATTAGGAGGTGTGTCCTTGTTGAAGTAGGTGTGGCCTTGGAAGAAATGTGTCATTGAGGATGACCCTTGTAACTTAAAAAAACCCATGCTTGGCTGCCTAGTGTTCTCTCTCTCTCTCTTTCTCTCTCTCTCTCTCTCTCTCTCTCTCTCTCTCTCTCTCTCTCTCTCTCTCTCATATCTTGTTCTCAGCTACTTCTTCAGCATAAACTCTTGTCTGCTTTCAGGCTCCCCTCCATGTTGATAATGGACTAAGTGAAACTGTAAGCAAGCCCCAATTAAATATCTTCTTTTATAAGTTGTCTTGATCATGGTATTTCTTCTCAGCCATAGAACAGTGAGTAAAACACACATACACATAATTTTCTTATTCATTATGTTAACTTGTATTTAAAAAGTATGTCCTATGTTACAGTGCTAGGTAAAGTATAGGAAACATGAAGTAAACCGAATTATCCAGCATATTCCCTCCATGGGCTCACACTCTTCTGAGTATCCTACCCAATTTTTTTTCAGACTTAAGAAATAATTAAGTCAGTGTAATAAATAAATTGGCAAAGATGTCAGTGGAGCAGACAAAAGCAGGTGCTCACTGTGCTTAATGAAGTCTGGAAACATGTACTAGAAAAGATATTTATTTTAACAACATCTTGAAGCAGGAGTTGGAAAGGTTCCAAGTGGGAGATGGCGCTTCACAGATGCCTGGTTAGCAAAGACTAAAAGGATGAGAATATTACAGGGAATCCGGAGCAGTTGGCCCAGGTAGGCCATAAGCACATGCTTCTGAGAGAAAGATAAAGTGTCTGATGTATCCATGACGTCATCACGAAGCTAATTGTCAACAGGCGGGACATTTTGGTGAGGGGCTGAAAACTTCCTTCAGTGCTGTTCTTCAAGGCAGTTCTCCATCTTTCAGAGTGTTGTCATTCCGCACTCAGCACACTGAACCCAAGTTTGTCCAGCCATTTGAATAATGACACTGTCCTTTATTGCCTCAGGTGTTAGGACACCGGCTCCCCAGTTGTTGGACAATTTGGGAGGTTTAGGGAGTGTAACCTGCTTGGGAGATGCATATCAGTGGCATCAGGTTTTGTGAGTTTAAAAACTGCTCCACCTTCGTTTTACTTACTCTGGTTTGTGCTGGTGTTCGAAGACATGACTTCTCAGCTTCCCAGTTTGGGTACCATCTTTGCCTGCTGCTATTACTATCTGGTATAGTAGAATCTTATCTCCCTGGAGCTGTGGGCTCCCATAAACCTTTTTTTTTTTTTTTTTTTTTTTTTTTTTTCTATTTAAGATATCTCTGTCACGGTGTTTTGTAACAGCAGCAGAAAAGTTAAAAAACCAAACCTGCATGAACGGTTGAGTAGAAGTAATGAATACCCTTTTCTGAGATGGGATCGTTGCAAACTGAACATGCATTTCTTTTTCATTTTTCGTTCTTTTGTCTTCCCTCTTTTATGCACACGCATGCACACACACACACACACACACACACACACACACACACACACACGAATCATGGAAGCTATTGCGAGTTAATTAGTACCTGCTCTGTTCATGTCTGGGTAATGAAATAATTTTTTTTACGCAGCAATAGATATGAATGGATTGCTCATATCTGTTTTCTAGGGGAGCAGTGCAAACTAAGTATGATTCACAAAAATATGCTAAAATCTTTGAATTTTTTACTACAGGGTATAGAAGACCATTGCAATACTTTAAGGAAGAATGCTATATAAGTTTTGGTGGTTTAGATTCATTGCATGAGGCTTGAACACAGGTTTTCCCATTCCTTTCCTTGGTTCCTTAATTTTAATTTTTGAACCATCTCAGAGCTCTAAGAGACTGTGGTACATGTAGACCCACCGCCCATCAACTGTTCTACCATCATCCTAAGAGTTGATAGTTAAAAAGCATTTTAAAATGATCTTGTAATTTGCTGTTCATTGTAAGAGTCTCAGAGTAAGAAATTGCTAATTAATCAATATATGCGTGATAAACATACATTAAGGGGGCAAGCTAGATTAACAAGCTCACTGGAAAACTGACAAAAGAATGAACTTTAGACCTGCAAATAAAAAAGAAAGTAAGCAGAAATTAATAATTACATGCACACACACACACACTTTTACAGTTAGTTTTGAAGGTATTTCTTTTTTTAAAAAATCTTTGTATTACATTCTGGTATTATGACAGAGAGGAAAAGCAAAGTGATTCCTACATCTTAAATACTCTGGTAGAGCCTAAAGATGTTTCTTGAAAGTTAGAATTTTAAAAAGAAATGAAAGAAAAAGTAAGATTGCTTACTTTTTTAGATAAATTTTTTTTAATATACACATATAGCAAAATTATAACCAATTTCAGTATGTCAAATTATAATTCTGTAGTAAAGCACTATACACACATAATGCTAGAGAAAAAAACATCTTTTATTCATCCTAATATATGTGAATGGCTGAATTAAAAGGGGAGGTGAATGTACCAGCAAATGCAAAAACATGCTGTGATATTCTGTTTTTATACAATAGGAACTTACTAGAAATTTGAAAGTCCTCTGGACCTCTGGATGAAATTCAGCCACATCTCCTATTGGAAAAAATATTCTTTGTAAGCTATTAGTGATTAGTTGCTCAATTCTAAAACAGGTCAGCAGTTACGCCAGCAAGAAAAAAATAAAGGAGTCTCGAGAGCCATCGGTGAATAGCATTCATGCATGTAACGAATGAGAAAAGGCATGCACAGAACTCTTCACACTTCAGTTATTTCCAGTTATTCCTGTCTTCTTGGAGACCAAAGATGTGGTATGATGGTAACCGTTGAGATATGAAACCCCCCAAGGGTGCCGTGGAGGCACACATACCTTGGCAGTAACAATAGCTCTCTAACTGTTCTTTCTTACGACTTATTCAGGGAGAAGTCATGAGTCTTACTGGAAACCTAGACCACTACCTATGGACCTTGGAGCAGAACCTACAGCGGCCACTTTACTATACTAGAATAATCCCTTATTATATTCTAAATATTTATCTTTATACTCGTAGATAACTTTAGGTCTCACTACTCAAGAAAAACTCATTTCCACAGAGACTATTACGGAAACCTACAGCTGACTAAAATGAAGATTTATGAAGCTTAGTCACCATGGACACATCTATAATGCAAGTTTTGCATCTAAAGCACAGTGATCATTGTGGAAAAGAGGACAGAAAGATCGTAAGAGCCAGAAGAACAGAAAAATTGACTGTGAGATTCCTAAACATTTTAGAAGCTGCACTCTGGAAGTCTTACCAACATGACCACCTCCGTGTGATGTGAAGACAAAATCGCATCAATGGTCATGTAACAAGGAAAAAGTAGAACTCTGAAGGCCTCAACCCTAGATGGAACACTACAGGAACTAAGGAATGTTGAATTCAGGGGAAAGTGTTCGGCACAGAAGAACAATTGGCTATTGAATAGGGAGTAATTACTCCTGAAATCATAAATATATGAATAATATTATACAGAATGACCGGGTTGTTTTTATACATTTAAGAGCACACACACACACACACACACACACACACGCACGCACACACACGCACACACCATATAACAACAATTAAAAGGCCATGAACTGAAAGAGAGAGCACAGGTGTGACATACATGGTTAAGTTGGAGGAAGTAAGGAGAGGAACAAAGGAAATAATTTCAAAAGATATTATTTTTTTTAACCTTTTATTGGTTCTTTGTGAATTTCACATCATGAACCCCAATCCACTCATCTCCCTCTCCCCTCATACCCACTCTCCACCTTTGTAACCTCCCCACCAACAGAAAAAAAAAATCTCATTTAGAAGCTGTAGTGGGTCATGATGTGTCCCCCAGTACACCCTTTTGCCCATACTTCTTTGCTTGCAAACGTTCATTGCAATGGCCCAATCTGGTACCAGGCTTCTGGCTTCTGCTACTCTTATCAATACTGGAACCTCACTGAAACTCCTCTTGGATATCTTGTTGTTGCCTTGTGTCATGGAGATTCTATAGTTTTGGATCTGTAGGATTGGACCCTTCATGAACCTCAGCAGTTCTTTGCTGAGCCAGATGTTGGGTTGCAGCAACTGAAAGTCCTGGATGTGGGGCTGAGGGGTTTCTAAGGTGGCCAGCCCCTCTACTCTTCTCTGTCTCACCCTCTTGGGGCCTGCTCACCAGCTACTGTTAAAACCAGGGCCAGCTTTATCCTGCTACAGAGGTGAGGTGCAGGGCCTGGTCTTTCAAGTGTGGCAGCCAAAGAGGAGCACAGCCAGTTCCCTCAGTCTTATGACCCCAGGCCAGTTTTCTTGCTTGCCATCAGTGGCAAGGGATGAGGAAAGGGAGGAAGGCATCACTTCCTCTTCTGTGCCACATCACAGTGGACAATCGGCAGGGCGAGCTCTCCTGCACTCATGCCCTTGGAACCAGCTCTACTGTGTTTCTCAGACAGATGTAGGGCCCATTCTCCGGAGGACTGGGACTGCAGTTGGCTACGGGCAGGGGCAGCTCTTCTGCTCTCATGCTCCCAGGGGCAGCTCTCCGATGATGCCCAGGTGAGGGGTGGGGCCAGTTCTGTACAGCCCTCAGACATCAACCAGTCCCCAGATGGCAGCCCAGACCAGGGATTTCTGCCTGACCTTTGGTGGTAACAGTTCCCTCCTGTGGCAGGGCCACAAATCCAGTGCACCATGGTCCCAGGTGGCATCACTAGCTATTCAAATTAGGGCGTTCCTCATTACCCTCAGGTCTTCAGTTCTGCCTTGCAGTGCCCAGATCCTTTGGTTTCTCTTTCTCTTCCATTTCTCCATCACTTCCTTGCTTCTCAGAGGGGTCACCTCAGGAGCCTTCTCAGTAGTGCTATGGCCTACTTGTGCACAGCACAAGGCAGGGTAGGGCCTGCCCACTCCCCTACCCCATCCCTGTATACCAGTGTCAGGGTCATCTTAGGCAGGGGTTTTTTGTTTTTGTTTTTTTCAGGGAATATTAGGCTACTAATCATTTTGTTGTTCACAGTTCAGAACGCTGAGTGTAGACATAACCTCTCTCCTCTCTGCCACATGCTATGGCTCATGCACACCTCTACTACAATGGAAGTGCCCCCGAGAGCAGGCAAAGGATATTATTAAAAATAACGCCAGAAACTGCAAAGATTAATATTAGCCATGTTTCAGACCATATCGATATCAAATATATGCTTATATTTATTTTTCCCCCCACAGGATTTCTAATGAACGAGGCACCCACTTTCATTTTTAATGTAAACTAAACCACTTTGTTCTCCCTACATTTCCTCACATTTAAATTACATTTCAGCTGGGATCTTTGTGCTATCTTTGAAGCCCCTACACTATTGCTCAACATTTCTGTAACGTGAGAGCCCCTTTTGTTTTGGAAAACTGATCTCACCCTTCAGTTTATAGTTAAATTAATGCATGTCCACCTGAGCAACGAAACACATGGAGTGTACATACAAGCAGGAAGATTAAGCTGCTGCTCAGCAATGCTTGCCCCTCACAAAACATTACATCAAAGGATGTTCATTTTCCTCTTCATCACTTGCTACCAGGACTCTAAGATCATCTCTTAGGATTATACATAGTTTCATGTCACTCAGAATTCTTTCTTTGGGATTATGGACCAGAGATAATCTAATTCTTGAGGAATTAGCCCTAAAGAAGGTTTAAAATGAGTCCTTGAAGGTTTTACTAGCTTGATTAAAATATTCGTAACTTTTATTGGCCTTCACAGCTACATTATTGAGAATTCTTTTCTCAGTGGCAAATTGTTACTCGGAGGGAGAAGAAAACAAATAAAAAACTGGGATGCTAAAAATGACTGGAAATGATTGGCTAGGTCACCCTTCTCAAGGTGTTTTTCTCAAATGGGGATCTCTCTCTCTCTCTTTCTCTCTCTCTCTCTCTCTCTCTCTCTCTCTCTGTGTGTGTGTGTCTATCATTGAATATCTATGTCATTTATATTTATATCATATCTATATATCTCTACCTAAACCTATATCTATATCATTATCTCTATCTCTAAAGCTATATATCTTAAATGAAAGCATTTTATAAGGCACTTTCTAGAAATCTAAATAAGGATGGTGGGCAAATCTTATGTCCCACTTTTTTAAACTGAAGGATGAGCTGGGTTTGTGTGTGTGTGTGTGTGTGTGTGTGTGTGTGTGTGTGTGTGTGTGTGTGTGTGTGTGTGTGTGTGTGTGATTTATCTGTATGTACACATGAGTGCCAGAAGAGGGCATCAGATCCCCAGATAGACTGTTACATGGTTTGCTGAGAACTGAACTAAGGACCTCTGGAAGAGCAGGAAGTGATCATAATCACTGAGCCAACTCTCCATCACAATTCTTTTGAGAATTTTATAGAGATTATTTGACCATACTCCCCTTCCCTCCTGCACTCATCCTGAATATCCACCTCCTCCCTCCCTACTTAACTTTATGTTCATGTTCTCTCTCTGTCTGTCTCTGTCTCTTTCTGTAGGTCTCTGTTTCTGTCTGTCTGTCTCTCTCTTTTCTCTCCATTCAGTCCAACTTGTGCTGACAGACTACTCTTGGGTATGGAGCCTGCCTTGACATACCAAGTGTCACACCATTAAAGAAAACTGACTGACCCGTTTCCAGCTGCTACCAAATGCAAATAGATCCTCAGTTGGTGATATCCATTCACACCCATCTCCTCCCCTCCTTCCTGGGTGTATTGGTTAATTTTGTCAGTTTGACACAAGCTAGGGTCATCTGGAAAAATGTAACCATAATTGAGAAAAATTCCTCCATAATATTTTCCAGTTATCAAGTCCAGGGGCAGGGGTGTTCTTCATTAGTGATTGAGAAGAGCCTAGCCCATTGTAGGTGGAGCCAGTCCTGGGCTGGTAGTCCTGAGTTTATAGAAAAAGTTGCCTGAGCAAGCCATGGGGAAGGGGCAAGCTAGTAAGAAACAGTCCTCTACTGTCGCTGCTTCTAGGTTCCTGCCTTGTTTGAGTTATTGGACTTTAAAATGTGAGTTTTCTGGGGAGTCATATACCCTCCTCTACCCAGCCTTCCCTTTCCCCACCCTGTTAAATTCATCCACTTCTGTTTCCTATATTGTCATTGCTATGAAGGGCGAACAGAAGACAATTTCAAAAATTAAAGTTTACAATGTCATTATATATTCGACTTCATTTTTACAAGTTTGAAGACGCTTTTAGTCCACAAATCTCAGCATATTTCCTAAACATGTTTTGCTGAATCCCGGTAAATCTTCAGCGTGCCTGTGGGCTTTGATTTCAGCTTGCCTTGGACCTGCTTCACAGACAAGTGCTTTCAACAAACACTTCTGCTCATAGAGTTCTCAGTGCATTTGGGAAGCT
Source organism: Mus pahari (assembly GCF_900095145.1). Taxonomy (NCBI): domain Eukaryota; kingdom Metazoa; phylum Chordata; class Mammalia; order Rodentia; family Muridae; genus Mus; species Mus pahari. The sequence goes on from NC_034598.1 coordinate 68,890,546, forward strand.
AGGCATGTAAGAGTCACGGGACTCTTGGCAATCGTTCTGATGTTTTCCTCTAGTTAGGCATTTTGCTTTTGTCAAAACTAGGCAAAGGCATGTTTTGCATGGCTAACAGTGCATACAGCCTGGGTAATTTATTAATAACTTTAGGCTCTCTCTCTTCTTTACCTTTATTAGTCAAGTCCGTGGCTGAATGAAAATTAGAAAGTGAAATACACTGACATGCAGATCGCTGCATCTTTCTCCATTATTCTCCTGGCTCAACCATGTTCTTAGGCATTTTACACTCAGCGTCAGGTTTCCTTGCTTTTCCATGTGGCAACCTGAACAGGCTTTCACAAGTTTCATTCTTTCTACTTTGCATTCTCTGTATTTTCCATCATCTTTGTATTTCTGCAATGCGTCACATATTTCAGAAAGTCTTGGAATCAATGTATCATCGTTTAAGGCATTCTAAATGTCACTCAGAAAAGTACTTAAATTAGAATGTCATATCAAGAAATACATAGGGTATATTTTAAAAAGCTGCAGTTTCACGTGGTTTAAGCATCGAGTATCTCATTCTCCAAAGTAATTAAAGTATAATTTTCTTTTGAAATAGTACAAATATTGCCTGCACGCTTAAAATCAAATCATGTCTTTTGAAATAGTCTGATTGCAAAGGTTTAGCTATAGTAAAAAGATTTTTGGAGGGCGGGGTTGTTTGTTTATGAGCTTTACTGCTATCTGAAATTAGCGTGGCTTACCAATTGCCCTAATGCAATTTACATATTTATTTATATCAGATCAATCATCTGATATGCTATATCCATTCAGATTACAGCCACAGAAATTACAGCGTGGGAAAGTTAGTGGAGCATTTCAAGTTTCAGCATGTCACGTTGTAGTGTTTGCGCTGTGAACAAACAAACTCACCAGTCGATGCTTTTAAGCATTTCCTGTGCTCAGTGATTAGTACATAGCTATCACCTCTATGTCTAAGGGAATTATCCATTCCATATAATTTATGTAAAAACATCAACATTATGCGATGTCTTGTGTCTCCAGAGAAAGGGTTTTCATCTGGCAACATTGGGGGTTTAACCTTGCCTGTATTTTTATGGTCAGTCCTCTCGTTTGTCAGCCCTAACCTTCAATCCGAAAAGCCAAAGGTACCCAGGGCTCCAAGTCCTGAGACACTCCAGGTATTAGCAAAGAACTCAGGATTATTCTCTCTAAGAAGCTAAATCCAGTTCCTCCTTCCTTGCTTTTAAGACAAACGCTAGGAGATCTAGTTTCTTTTCAGTCTTTCATTTGGTTTCTTCCTCTTCCTTGTCCTCCTCCTCTTCTTTCTCCTTTTCTTCTCCTTCTCCTCCTCCTTCCTTGTCTTCTTTCTTCCTTCTTCCCACTCCTCCTTTCATTTCCTCCTCCCTCCTCTTTTCTTCTTCTTCCTCCTCCCTCTCCACCCTCCTTCTTCCTCCTTCTCTTCCTCTTCTTCTCCAGTTCCCTATGTCTTTGCTGAGTCTGTAACACTACCATTTCCCAGTTTGGTTCTTATCTGGTGTGTTTTTGTTTTGTTTGTTTGATTTTTTTTTGTGTGTTTCTTTTTTTGCAAACGAGAATATATATGATTATTTAATAAATTCTATTTAGTTGAAATTATAAAACAATCTCACGGTAATAATTTGGAGTCCATGAACTTTGTATGTCAGAGGGCAGCATTGAGTAGAAGGAAGTGGGGGTAGCGATGGAAAGGATTTTGATTTAAGTGATGCCAGTCTTCTTCTAAGAACGTTGGGAGGAATAAAACATGCTGTGGGTGGGTACGAAAGGTGTGAAGTCTTGCTTCTCAGTTAAGGAAAATAGCCGAGGGCGTTAAAGTTATTTCCTTCCCGTCTTGCAATAGATTCATGCCTGCAGCGTTTAGCCTTTATCTCCGCATCATTTTCTGCCTTCAGGAGCATTTGTTTACTGCGTTCTAAGTTATGGTTCTTTACAGGGTCCAGGGCATTCCACCATTCCTCACCTAAGACTTGAGAATACAGTATCTTCACATGTAAAACTTCAAATATTGTGACGCTGCGGCCAGAGTGGGCTTGGCACGATATTAAAGCAAAAGATTGTGACTTTCATTGAATTGTGAGAGAAGGCAGGTCCTGTAGAAAGGCGAAGCCAGGCAGGGAAACGCACCTGTGTGTTTTACATGTTCTCAGCTCCCTCTTTCTTAGGAGTCATTTTAGCTTTTGATTTGTTTGAGAATAACCTCTGAGACTTAACCCACACATTACACAGTTCACCCTCTTGAGGGTGCGTACACAACAGTGAGTTCTACTTTCTTCAGGGTTATGGAGTGGTTACCATAATCCATTTAAGAATATTTTTATTACTCCAAAGAAATCTTTTTATTCCTGCCTCTAAATACTGTGGAATGGATAGGCAGGTGTCTCCAGGTCTTAACTTGGCCAGCCTCTCTTGTGGCCCAGCCTGTCAATCACTCCTGGAAACACGCCCCCCCCCTCCCAACTCTGCTGGGTAACCCTCCTTCGGCGCCTCCTCTAGGTTGCCAGGAAATCCTGGAACAAAAGATGCCCCGGAGCTGCTTGTGGTTTTAGTAAGTAGGGTTTGAGTTGAATTTTAAACAAAGAAATAAATGTGTAAAGGAAAATGATATCCCAGAGCCTCACTATAATGTCCAAAGTTATGTGCTTTTGCTTTAGGAAAGAGGCACACACTTTATTTTAAATAAGTCATTGGGCCCTTTGGGCTTTTTCTAGGCGTCCCTGTGTGTATTTAAGTTCGGTAAACACTCTGACAAATGACAAGTGACTGTCGTGAGCTGGAAATGCGTGTAAGAGTTGAATTTAGGGGTGACGCAACTCAACCCCTGTAGACTCCTGCCCACGTTCCCCAGACCTCCGTTCCAGCCTGTTGCTTTCTTGCTGGTTCCAGGTCGGTTTTTATCGCGGACTTCAGTTTGACTTCCAAACTTCGGGGCTAGGGGCTCACCTCTTGATTAGCCCCGCCTCCTGCAGGCTCCCCCCTCGGGGGCAGTGCCACAGCTGTTGGGACTGCAAACTGCTCTGCCTGCAGGCTAGGGACAGAGAGAAAGTATGAAGCCATCCTGGTTGCAATGTCGCAAAGTAACAGGCGCCGGGACGCTTGGGGCACCTCTGCCAGGATCCCCTTCAGTAAGAGGAGCCGGTGTGGCCCGAAGGGCTTTGGTGGCCGGGTTTGGGGGCAGGGGCTGCAGGGCTCTGACCACCGGCAGTGGTGGCGAGTACAAGACCCACTTCGCAGCCTCTGTGGCTGACCCCGAGAGATTCTGGGGTAAAGCTGCTGAGCAGATCAGTTGGTACAAGCCCTGGACCAAAACGCTAGAGAGCAGATACCCGCCTTCCACAAGTTGGTGAGTGGTGTCTTAGTCATTTCCATTATCTCCTAACTTCTTAGATGCCAAGGTTGGAAGGTCTGGGACCAGAGATCTAAAGTTCTAAGAATGAAAAGAAAATCAAAGCTTAAGATGCCTTCAGTACGCTATTGCTTGTTTGTTGGTTTCATTCTCATAGCTGTCCTACATTCTCCTTCTGAAGTTCTTGGTTATCTAGGGTGATCCCAGTTTCACACAGATTTACTTGCCAAGGCCTAGCTTGGCAGTGGGGATGATGTTGAGTGACCAAAACAAAGGCTTAGGAAAACAAAGGCTTGCCTTGCATGGACTCTGCTGACTGGAAGAGGAGATCCTGTGTAAACAAATACAGAGTATGTAATAGACTAGGGAATTATGGAGGGAGAAAGGGGGGGCGGCTGAAGTAAAAGGTAACTGAGCAAGGCCTGGAAAGATTAGACCTCATCATTTCAAAGCTGAAGTGATCTTAGTATCGAAGTTCAAGGGGGTACAAGACAGCCTGAAATAATGGACACTGTAACTGTGTTGTCTGGGTAGAAGGAGGATTGGATAGTGTGCCAGGTAGCTGGGAGTGCCATAGGCTTGTGTATATGAAACCCAAGGACTGCCCACAGGCTGATAGAGGACAGGTGAGCCTTGGAGTCATGGTAGGAAGAAAGCTTTCATTTTGACGTTTCAGTTACGAATCCTTTCAAACATTGCTTTTTATATTAAAAGGAGAAGACATTGTAGAAAAGTGTCTTTAGGCTACTGAGAGAGTGAGACCCACAGAAGTGGAGTTTCTAGGTGCCCAGCCCTTTAAGGATATGGCTGCTCCCTATCTGCAGGGAGCATTTATTGGGAAATGATATTATCTGTAAAATTTGAAAAAAGGAGCTTCTTAGCAGATGAGGGCAATGCATTGGTCAAGCTGCCCTCTGTCCGTTTGGTGGATGACTTTTCGTCTCAGAGCAGAGAATCTGTAATGAGAGTGAGAGGAGTCCGTTCTGCGGTTCTGCGTCTTCATCCTTCATCCTGCCTTGTTCCCTTTTGGTTTTGTTTGTGGGAAAGTTTCCATGGTGATTCTTTCAAATGTGAATACACCCCCCCACACACACACAGATACAATTTCATTTCTTATTCTAGTAGTATATGATCCATTCACTTTTTTGTGGTGACGGTGAACTAGGTAGTAAGTATATGGCAATGGGTGAGTAACAGCATTTGCTCTCTGGAACACATTGCCTGTGACTTAATCTCCATGGCTTTTTTTCTTCCTCAAAATCAAGTCATTAGTTTAAAGATTAGCTGATTAAAGAAATAAGGCAGGGTGACCCTGTGGATTAGACTGTAATTGTTATTAGAGGAAAAGCTAACTTTTTATTTTTCATTTTGCAATCATGGTAGGAACAGGAAGCTTTTTTAGTGCCCTTCATATGGCAACAGAGATTATCACCCGAGGTTGTTCTCAAAGCTCAGTATATCTGTCATAAATTGTCGTTCTCTAACAGTCTTATGTGGCCACCTTTACCACAAAACCAATATGCAAAGATTTCAGGTGAAAGGTCACTGGGGGCTGGTGAGATGGCTCAGTGGGTAAAGGTTCTTGAGGCCAATATTGATAGCTTAAGTTCAGTCCTGGGAACTCTCAGGGCAGAAGAGAACAGAGTTCCAAAAGTTGTTTTGTTTTGTTTTGTTTTGTTTTGTTTTGTTTATGAGGGCAGGGGTGAGGGGATATCTGTATCCATGTTGTAGCGCGTGCGCGTGCACACACACACACACACACACACACACAAACACACACTAAATATATAAACGAAGTTAACAATTTTACAAAGAGGTCACTAGGATACTGTAACTGAAGCCTGAAGATAGTCAAATAAGTCTTATGCAATGGCAGTGACAGAAGAGAGACTGAAATGAGTCCTGAGGCCCAGCATGGGTCAGTGAAGGTCCAAGAAACAGCAAAGAAAGACAAATAAATATCTGTGGTAGAAGGTGACTTATGCCACAAGAGCTCCTTCCAAAGACTTGTTTTTCTTCTTTAAACTCAAACTTATAGTTGAAATTCTAGAAGTTGTGCAAGTAACATACTACTTTTAACAAGAGCTTTTGTAAAGAAAAAAAAAATGGTCCTTGTATGTAAATCCTTTCAATCCATGGTAGATCACTAGCATTTGCTAATGTTGCCCCTGAATTATTCATGTTTGTACTCTTAGGGTCACGATCTCTCTTACCTCTTTCCTGGCATCCTAGAAGATCAAAATGATTAATACAATTTTTTAGTCTCATTAAGTTCAGAGGTTTCATTCAGTGTTACTGAAGTCATTTGGTTAGCATAGTAAAGTTGGAGTGAACAGAGATGGGGCAGCAGAGTCCCATTTCATTCAGTAGATGGCTTCCTTTTGAGTTACTGCTATTATTATACTGTATTGTTATATAATTTGTGGATATTCCTGTTTGCTTAGTGATTACCAATAAGGCCAAACACTAAGAAAGCCGAATGTTCTTCACCCTCCTAAGTATCTCTGTGCCAGGGTAGAGCTAGCGTATATATTTGTTTCTTTTCTTTTCTTTTCTTTTCTTTTCTTTTCTTTTCTTTTCTTTTCTTTTCTTTTTCTTTTCTTTTTTTTTTTTTTTTTTTTTTTTTTTTTTTTGAGACAGGGTTTCTATGCATAGCCCTGGCTGTCCTGGAACTCACTTTGTAGACCAGGCTGGTGGCCTTGAACTGAGAAATTCGCCTACTTCTGCCTCCAGAGTGCTGGAATTAAAGGCGTGCACCACCACGCCCGGCTACTAGCATATATTTTTAAAGAAAATAGTCAAATAACAGCCTTTTAGGCAAGCGGAGTTTCATTGCTGTATTTGAGTAGTAAATGAGTGTAACCATGAGTGAGGTAACTGGCTACTTTCTCCAGCAGAACAGAGGGATTGCTTATAGGGAACTTCGGGTTTCTAGTTGTGGCAGGCATACTTTGGCTCAGTGTCTGATTCCTGTGGACTCACCTCAAGCTATGTGTGTTCTCTTTCAGTAAAAGCGCATCTCGTCATTTTACTAATCATGAAACTTTTCTGAGAATGGGTCTATTAAAGCACTTAACACACATGGCACAAAGTCTTCCAATATTTTATGTGCACAGGCATAAAAAACATGTGATGTAAGTTTTGAGGATGTCATGTACATTTTGCAACCTAAGATGCTCACTGAAACTCATCTCTAGCTCTTTGCTCTGAGATCTTTGAATAGGGAAGGCCAACATTAAACCGGTGGTTTAAACATTCCAAAGCAAGCAAACAAACAAACAAAAAAACAAACAAACCAAAACCAACCAACCAAACAACCAACCAAACAAAAAGCTCTCCTCATAGCATGCTCACATCTTCTTGATACTTTGCTTTCCGGGTAGTAATGTTTCTATTTGAGAGACTCTCATTGGGACATTGCAATCAGAAGGGGAGCAACTGGAAATTCTAGTAATGTCTTTAATCTTGGAACACAATAGTTGGCATTCTGGGTCCTTTTTTCTCTGAGGATTAGACATTCTCTTGCCTATCTTGAAATTGAAATGCCACTGCCCCTCTCTCCAGTATTAGGCAATTTAGTTCTTTATTTTAGAGTGTAGTTTAGGCTCTAAGCTATCTATTGATTCTTCTCTATAAAAGCTTCAGGATTCAATCTTATCTCGGCTTTATTTAAATGATGCTCAGTGTTAAGATTCTCAGTTTCTGGGGGGCAGATGCAATGACTTAGTGGGTATAGGCACCTATTACCAAATATGGAAAACAGTTCAACTCCTGGAATACATTTATTGGGAGGATAGAATCAACACTGCAAAGTTGTCTTCTGGTCTTTAGAGGTACACCTAGGAGTGTTCCAAACTAACTAACTAACAAACGAACGAACGAACGAACGAACAAACGAACGAACTAACTAACTAACTAATTAAGATTCTCAGATATTGAATTAGAGTCAAGTGTGTATTGTTTTAAATTGAAAGTATTATAAATGAAAAAAGAATGTATAAACTAAATGCATGTTATTAAAAACTGAAAGAGACTAACTTTAGATTACTAGAAAATTATTTAGTTTAGCTTGACATTCCCCTAGTGGAAATAGTGTGGTTTGAAGAAGTGTAAGGTATTCATTTCCTGCTTGGTTTTAATGTACAATACTTTAGTCCTGCTAAATCTTAAATTGGCTTGGAAGACTTGAAGGGTACCAATCTCTTATTCACTGTGTCTTCACTATAGAGAAAACGACTGGAGGGGTAATAAAAGGATGCAAGATGTTACATCAAGGACATCATTACAAAACGATAATGGGGTAGACTGGATGTAACTGGTGGTCATGCAGATAGCAGGGAAGATATTTTTATGAGCTAGTGTGTGCCAAGAAGGATTTAAAGAAAAAAAAATGCTAGCCTTGGAATTCTAGATATTTAAGTAGAACTCTGAAATTTAGCAGGACATTTTTGTGTGGCAAACAGCACAGCACAGCAAATCCCTGAAGATAAGAAGGACTTAAGGCCCTTGGAAGTTAGTTAACAGTGCTCCATGGTTTTTACATTTTTTTTTTCCTGAGTCGGGTGTGCTGGCTGATTGAAGGCAGTTGCATGATGGCTTCAGAAAGTCTGGAGTAACAGCGAGCAAAGGCATTTACAGCTTCATAAACCCTGGGTCATCATCCTGGTGAGGTCTGCGTACAACTGTGCCTGGCTCTGTTTATTAATGCATCCTTTCACAATATTGTATGAGCACATCATGCCCTCTGATTATGATACTCCTCCCTCTACCATCTCTTATTCTTACCTGACTCCATCAGTTCCCATTTTCCCCACCAAGTCACTGTCCCACTTTCATAGTTTCAATTTTATTTTACAAATCTGGCTTTATGACCCACTGCATTTAGCTAAGGCACATGTATGAAGCTCTCTACCCGAGCATAAGTAACCCCAGAGGCTACCTCTATGAAGACAATGGTCTCTTCTCTGCCTTCCTACACTCTTCATGCCATGACTTCACAGGTGGGACAGAGTCCCATAGCCAGTCCCTCCTTTGTCTATGATGGAATGCTTGTTTGCTGCCTCTGACATTGTACACACCAACAGGACAGTTGTGAGCTCATGAGTGCTGTGGCCCATGTCCTACTCATAAGACAGCATTCCGTTACACCCTTGTCTATCCTTGGCCTCATGTTCTGCTTGTTCTGCTCATTAGCCTTGACCATGGTAAGCACTTTCTTCTAAAGTAGAGAAGATCTAGTACAGTGTTATGCTTAAGGCTAAAGAGATAAAAATCATTCCAGGTCACATTGGACTTTATATTTTGGTAGTTCTTGGGTAGGTGTAGAGTACAGAGCTTAGAGCTGGCAGAGGAGCCTTAACCTGAAGTGGTGGACCCAATGAAGCCAGGCATAAGCAGGAGGAATGAAAACAAGAGCATGGAAGTTTAGGAGATGATTGGGAAATGAAAGATAATTGCCTGACAACTATGAAATAACTTAATATCTGGAATTTTAGATTTGAGTAAAAGTTGAAAATAGGTGATATTTTAACTATTGAAGGAGGTATGGAGAGAAAAGGGGTCAAGGGGCAGGAAGGGAGGGACTGAGTGATTGACAGGAGGAGGAGAACAGGATGGGGGTGGGGGAGTGAAAGGCAACACGTAAGGATTAAACTTTGTGAAGAAGTCCAAGATATAAAACTGCCTGTCATGGGAATGGATGGAACTTGTTCAAGAACGTGCTAGGAAAGAGAGAAGTGTCCTTTAATGTTGTGACGAGTAAAGAAGGGATGAAATTTTCTTTTAAATGGGAAAGTCTATAGTGGTCAAGTACTCTAGTCCTGTTTTAAGAATATCTGATTGAAAGGTATTTAATTCTTACTCAGAAGTACTTTTCAATGTTTAATCAGGTGATGGCCACAGTGAGAGCTGTGCCAACGATAGAGCAGTGTGTTATAGAGTGACCTGCTGGCAGGCAGAAAAATTCTGTGGACTTATTTGACAGTAACAAAACAGAGAGGCAGAAAAACAGCTCATTGAAGTTCCTGTGTCAAGTGAAAGTTGACTTGTCCCCTGGCTATCTTTTTTCTTCTGTCCTCTTTTGGAGAAATGTGTGTTTCAAGGTTGAAGTGAAGAAACGAAGAAGGAAAGGAATTTTATTTGGAAACTCATTGCTTCAGAACTCACTGATTTTGCAAGCTGGACATTTTGTGCTTTGTTTTTTTGTTCTTTTTGGTGCGGGAAGTTCTTGGAAGAAACAGGCTAGCAAAATCTAGAAGATGAAATTCAGATCTACTTAGCTGATCTTCAGGTTTTATTTATTTAATCATTTTTTTTATTATACCCTGTAATGATTCAAATGAGCCAGACAGCAAAACATTCTATTATGATACTGGCAGGGAAGATAAGGAAATAGGTTTTTTTTTTTTTAAAGGAAATTATTTTTAATGCATGCTCTTTAAGCCAAGGACTATACAAGATGGCTTTGCATGTCTTTCCATTTCTGCTTTACTGGGTGCTACAGAATTAGTAATGCTCATGTGCTTTGCACATAGGAGGGGTAGAAGCCAATCTCCCAAGAGGTCATGCAGTCAGTTAGAGGAGGGCAGAGATGGTTAGTTATAATATAACTTCAGTGGTCCTGGATCAGAGCCCAGAATCTTTGTCTACAAATACCTAGGCAACTGTTTCAGAAGTTGGATGCCAAATCTTGAATCATTTCAAGGAGGATTTGGACAGAAAAAATGTTCTAAATTAAAAGAGAATAAAGAGACCTGAACTACTTACAATAGGTAATTCAGAATTGGATATAGTTTGTTTCAATTGACATTTTTTTTAAAGGATAATTAAAGAACCTGAACAGGAATTGAGGATTATGTTGTCATATGTCAGTGTGAGTTTCCTCAATTTGATGGTTTGATTGTGGCTCTCCAGGGAAATACCCTTGTTTGTACTGATTAGGAGATAATTTATTCTGGAGTCATTTGGCATTGTGTCAGAAACTTGTTGGGAAGCAATCTTTCTTGTGCTTGCAACTTTTCTGTGAATTTGAGTTTAATGCAAAGCAAAGAGAAAATAATATGATATTAGGCAGTGTTTTTTTTCTCTATAATGAACTGGCTGTTTGTTAAAACAAATCTGATTACCATTAAAGTATTTGGAACATTCAGTCATATATTGTATGTTTTAAATATAGGGTTATATAAAATGTTGCTCCTACTTATCAATTTGTATTTCCCTTTCACATTATATGTCTTTATCATGTGCAGAATTTTCTGGCTTATATACAGTTTGCAGAATGAATAAGCTTAATTAACATAAACACTATTTCTTATAGGTCCTCTTTCCTTCTCTCTCTCTCTCTCTCTCTCTCTCTCTCTCTCTCTCTCTCTCT